>NW_025335606.1:19039189-19092203 GCF_004798865.1 Varanus komodoensis
GTACATGCACCTCAACTCCTTCCCACCGCTTCCTTTCCTTGGAGTTCCCAGCCTCCTCCTTCCTCCCAGATACCTGGCCCCTCACTGAAGGAGTCCTGTCAGTCCCTGCAGTATCTCGAAAACCCTGCTCCCAGAGCTCTGATCCTCCCCCCACACTTGTCCAGTGCAGACACGTTACTGGGGGGCCTGACCCCCCCCCCCAGGCTCAGTTTAAAGTCTTCTGGACGAAGCTTGCTAGAGCATCTCCAAAGGGCCTGTTCCCCATCCTCGTGAGGTGTAAACTGTCCCTTGCCAGAAGTCCATTGGCAAGAAACCGGGTGCTGTGGTCGAGGAACCCAAAGCCTTCCTTCTGGCACCACACCCTAAGCCAGTCGTTCACCTCGGAGGCCCTCCTGTCCCTTCCTGGCCCAAATCTCCGGACAGGTAAGATTGAGGAGAAGGCCACTTGGGCCTTCAGCTCCCTGAGTTTCTTCCCCAAGGCCTCAAAGTCTCTGGTGGTCCCAACCACACCCTGCCTGGCCACATCATTTGTGCCCACATGGCTCACGAGGAGCGGCTGGTGACCCCTGGAGCGAACAAGATGCTCTACTCTGTCCATCACATGCTGGATGCGTGCGCCCGGCAGGCAGCAAACCTCCCTTGTCTCCAGGTTGGGGCAGCACACCGCCAGCTCAGTGCCCCTCAACAGGGAGTCCCCAACAACAATCACCCACCGCCGTACCTTTCCGGTGCTGGTGGGCGGCCGTGTCCTGGCCCTCACCTCTCCTGCAGCGACCCCCTTGCCGCCTGATGTCTCAGGCTGGGGGTCCTGCTGGTCCCCCGAGGCCTCATCAGCCCCAGCCTCCCCAAGTGGGGAGCAGCATTTTAAATGTTAATGTTAAATGTTAATAATATTGAATTTTATTTGGCCAGGGCGGCTTATTTTATTCTAATGTATATATTTTAATTGTTGTTGTTTTAATATATTGTGTATTTTATTCTATGCTGCGAGCCGCCCCAAGGCTTCGGCAAGGGGCGGCATAGGAATGTTTTAATAAATAAATAAATAAAGGCAGAGAGAACCTGTTTCCCAGCTCCAGATTGGTGCCAGGAGAAGCAGGAGGCCGTGCTGGCCTCATTCTCCTGTGGGTGACATACCTCCATGTCTCCGCAGCTGCTCCTCCCATGGCCTCTACTTATCTGCAGTGTTTCCAGTTCCAGACACTGATCTACATGTGGCCAAGGAGTCTCCCCTCATTACCTCTTGGAAACATTCCACCAGAAGAAACTGGAACCAAGCTGAAGCAGCACTTCCAGGGTCAATCCTGGCAAAGCAACCCAGCAGGATACCCTTGCTTCTCGCATTGGTGGCTGCTGTGATTATCTGTCAAAGAGACCTATTCTCTTTCTATCCCATAAGCTGCTTTGAAGCTGAAATGAAAGCTACCTCCTTGAATGTCTTCCATGAACACAAGTCTGATGGTGTTTCCCTCACCATTGACAACACCACCTTGGCTTATCAGGATAGGATATTACTGGGCAGGGGATATTACTGTTTCTATGTTCTGGCACCAACAGCTTCTATGTTCTGGCACAGTCAGAACTTTGCTCTGCCCTTCATGAACACCTTCATTCCCTTCCCTCACAGAATTCCTAGATGATGATATCTCCGATGACATTGAATGTGCTAAGTAAGTTGCGGACTGCAAGAGAGGGATGTTGTCTTGGTATAAGTTCTTTTCTTCTAAGAACAAACAGGCAATGGTGTTGAAAATTTTACTGAAGAGAAGGCTGCCAAGCGCTCCTTAACTACAAGCAGCCTGTAAACCTGGGTGTAAAGAAGTAGAAAAGGGAGGGAGTCAAAGTAAGGAGTTACAGGACAATAAAGGGAAAAATAAGATAGGCAGCTGTTGATTTCTGCAACAAAGGAGGAAGGGAAACACGTCCCTTCCCTGATTGATACAGTTCCAATAGATTTCACAAGTCTTCCCTCCCTTCCTCTCTTCACACACACACGCTGCGAGCAGTTACGATTTTCTTTTAATATAACACAATGCATTCATATCAACATATCAACAGTGCTTTCTTTGGGGGGAAAAAAAAGGTGCCAGAACTCACGTCTTGGGGTCACACTTTTACACAATGGTCGCCGCCAGCAGTAAGCACTCAGCACGTGACCATACAACCAATTCCAAGCCAAGCAGCGTCCCAAGCCGAGCAGCGCCCTCACAATCAGTGCCGACACACAAGCAGCCCGCAGGCACTGTGTTAATGATTTTTGCTGCCGATCTGCTACACCCAACAGGGCAATTCACAATCACTTGGAAAAATCCGTCAAAAAAAGGTGCCGGAACACTGTTCTGGTGCGTTCTATGACAAAAAAAGCCCTGCACATCAAGATCAGTTTTGCTTTTGCCAAAGGCCTGCTACCTTGGCGCCATTACAGAAAAGGTCATGTCTCTTGCGCCCATCTGCCATATTGCAAGCCCCAAGACGTGATCTTACAGGGTCAGAAAAGATCATGTGAGTCAAAGGGTTTCTTCAGGTTTTCTGGTCTCAGTCTGTTTAGGGCAGGGGTGGTGAACCTAAGAATCTCCTGACTCCAACTCTGATCAGCTCCACCCAAATTTTTATAGTCATGGATTGGAGTGCAACAACATCTGGAGGGCCACATGTTCCCCACAACTGGTTTGGGGCTTTCTTTTTTTCCCCAGTTACTGTTTTTATTAAATTTTTAAAACAGTACTAAAAACATCAGTCATCACAAACATCGGAACTACTGGTCAGCACCTTACTACATATTTTTTAACATTCTGTAATCATATTCAGATCCATTTATGAAATCTTAAAAAACATCTTTAGATCTAAACCAAGTCCCGTTTCTCCAGCCAATTAAAAAAAAAAAAGTTCCAAATTTGATAGAAGTCACTATCTTCTTTCTCCTTCTGCAGTAAGATCAGTCCATCCATTTCTTACAGAGTCCCGTTTTCCTTGACCAATATTAAAAGAAAGACTCTCCAAATTTGATAAAAGTCAATATCTTCTTTCTTCTTCAGTAGTAGCTTCAATCTAACCAACTCTACACAATTCCAGATCTTTTCATTTTTCTAATATTAAACAGATAAACTCCTCATTATAATAGTTACAAATACGATCGAATACATTTTTTGCTTTCTAGTATTCCAGTCTAATATCCACTAAAAAGGAAAGTGAAAGAGAAGAAAAGTTCCAAGCTTAAAAAAGAACTAAAGACTTTTAACCCAATTTATGTTCACATGTCTAACATCCATTTAGCATCTTTAAGGACATCTTATCTAATCTATTTGACGACAACAATTATCTATGATATCTTTTAAACAAATTTTCTTTAAGCTAATTTATTAAAGTTTCATCTAGCTTACACTTCACTTAATCACATACAATTAACTCCTTATAAGAGTCCAGCTCCTTACAATCTTTAATATATGTCACTTGTAAAAAGAAATCTATTTAGTACAGCTCCTCCTACTCCCATAATAGTCATTTTCTAGTATAGCAATTCAAAGACAAAGAGTCATGCAACTTAGCTTTTGGTCATTCATTTTTAAGATAAAAAAAAAAAGAAAAGAATCTCTCATTTTCCCTTATATCACCCACAAAGGAAAAAAAAAGGACTCCTTCTTCTCCTTCTTAGTTCAGTTTAAAGCTTATCTTATAATCTCTTCATAATTCAACACATTTAAATGTAGAGAAGCTTCCACATTAATCATATACCTTAGCCTTTCCATACCACAATAAACATGCCAACCCATTTATACCATTCCTTTTTAAGACAACACATTATCTCATTTCTTCCATTTCTTCCATTGCATCCTCAAAGTGCTGAGCTTTTCCTGGTGGTGCAAGGTCTGTTACATTCTGGACCAAAAAATGACTTTGCGCCACTTAATATCACAGTCTGGTACCTTCCAGCTGGGGGAAAAACCAGAAGAGTGGGGCAGGTGCTATCTATCTGCCCTCTCTTCTTCTGCAACGATGTATACTTTCTCTTTTGTTTTCTTTTCCTCTTTATTATTTTATTTGGTATTGTTTTTCTGCTTTTGTCAAAGGAACAATAACAACCTTTTTAACTTGCTGCAGTTTAGATTTTTAAGGTGTTTTTTGTTTACATACTTTGAAGGGACTATGGAACGGAAAATTGAACGATTAACGGCGTTTTACTTGCAAGCTCTTTAATGTTTCTGTTTTAGAACTAACAACTGAGAAATATTGATGGTGTAAACTAACCTTGGCATGAGAATACTAGCTGGGAGTATTATTTGTGTTCATTTTCTGGCTTTTTAATTGAAGAACAATTGTGTCCTCTGGACAGCTTAGACTTGAGGCTGAAGTTTGTTTTTCTCAAGGCATTCCTGTTTGCCAGCTTGGAAATGTTTTTGAAATGGATATTTTTTCAATAACTTGTTTGACCTGTAATAAGATCTAATTTTGCAATCTCTCTAATGTCATTCAAGAAATTAATTAGGTAACTGGCAACTGACTAAGGTTTTGGTGTGTTTCTCCATAGTCATTTTCTGAAGAGTGGCTGCTTGCATGAGTTGAGAGACTTTTTGTTGCTGTTGCTGATCTGATTGATATGACTTGTTTGAAAAGACAACTATATCTCCCTAGGACTTTGACTCAATCTGGCACAGAGATGTGTTTTTTTGACTATTCTTGATCTTTGTTCTCCTTTGCATTTGGCATTATGGAGAGAATAAAGCCGTGAAGCAATGACAAAGTGAGTTGGAGATCAGCATCACCTCATGGACTTTGAGAGAAGGAGAGGCTGAGGCTTCCTGCTGTGAAAACAATGTTTGAACAATGTCTCTATTTAACAAAACAATTTATGCAACCATAGACTGAATTTATGCAGTCATAGCCTGATTTGAAGACCATCATTCCCACCTGTTGGAATAAATAGATGGCAGAGTTCCATTAAATGGAAGTCCTCTATTAACAAACTAATCTCAACTAATACCTTAATAGAGATAGAATATTACAAAGAAGTATAATATCATAGAACACTTATTAACGATTTTAGTTATTTGTTGGGTTTTTTGCTTTATTTCTTCATTTTTTTGTTTTGCTTTAGGAGTTTTGTTAAATCGTGAGTTTATTTACAGCAACGAAGGAATGTGGAAGTTGGATGTGTGGCGGAGGAGGAGAGGAGAGAACTTGGAAGCAGAAACTGAAATATATGCTGCAGATTTATTGAAAGGATAACAGAGTTTTTAAATGGATAATAGAGGCAAAATGAAGAACTTATCTATTAATACCAATGGGATGAACTCTCCTTCTAAGTGAACTGATGTTTTTAACCTTTCAAAAAAAACAGAGGGCAGATATAACATGTTTTCAAGAAACTCATATAAAGAAAAAATTGTTCACATTCTGAACTGTAAAAGCCTGGGTAAACTTTATGCAGCTGAATAAAAAAATGGGGGGGGGGGAATTCACCATTAGATTAATAATCAAGGACTAAATGTAGTAAAAGAATGTAAAGACCCAGGGGGATGGTTTATCACTTTGAAGATTAGATTTCTTTACCCCCTTTAAAGGAGGCGGTAATACGACCGGTCCTGAAGAAAGCGTCACTGGATCCAGAGATGGCCACTAACTATAGACCTGTGGCCAACATCCCGTTTCTGGGCAAGGTGTTGGAGCGAGTGGTGGCGGGACAACTCCAAGCACTCTTGGATGAAACTGATTATCTGGATCCTTTTCAGTCCGGCTTCAGACCCGGGTACAGTACTGAATCTGCCTTGGTCGCCCTGTACGACGACCTGTGCAGGGAGAAGGACAGGGGGAGTACATCCCTGCTGGTTCTTCTGGACCTCTCGGCGGCTTTCGATACCATCGACCATGGTATCCTTCTGGATAGCCTTGTGGGATTGGGGGTTGGAGGCACTGCTTTGCAGTGGTTCCGCTCCTATCTCGACGGTCGATCCCAGAAGGTAGTGCTGGGGGACCATGTCTCTACGTCATGGCAGCTATGCCATGGGGTACCACAGGGCTCCATTCTATCCCCTCTGCTATTTAACATCTATATGAAACCGCTGGGAGAGGTCATCAGGAGGTGTGGGCTGCGGAATCATCAATACGCTGATGATACCCAGCTCTACCTCTCGTTCTCCACTAATCCAGGTGAGGCAGTGGCTGTGCTGAACCGGTGCTTGGCCGAGGTAAGGGAATGGATGAGGGCCAATAAACTGAAACTCAACCCAGACAAGACGGAGGTCCTGTTGGTTGGCGGATCGGGTTTCGGAGAGGGTGGATTTGACCTGGTCCTGAATGGTGCAACACTCCCTCTTAGGGATAAGGTCCGCAGCTTAGGAGTACTCCTCGACCCGGAGCTCTCTTTGGAAGCTCAGGTGACAGCGGTGGCGAGGAACGCCTTCCTTCAGCTTCGGCTGATTAATCAGCTGCGCCCCTACCTGGAGTACGACTGCCTGGCGACGGTGACACACGCGCTGGTGACTTCCCGCCTAGACTTCTGTAACGCGCTTTACGTGGGGCTTCCCCTGAAGACAGTCCGAACACTTCAATTGGTGCAAAATAGAGCTGCCAGGTTGCTGACGGGGACGGGGCGTTATGCTCACATGACTCCAGTCCTCCGTCAGCTTCACTGGCTTCCCATTGAAGCCCGGGCCCAATTCAAGGTGTTGATTATGGCCTACAAAGCCCTAAACGGCTTGGGTCCTGGCTACCTGAACGAGCGCTTACGTCCGTATATGCCCGACCGCCCTTTGAGATCTGCGGGAGAGTCCCTTCTCCGGGAACCCTCCATGAAAGAAATTAGGAGAGTAAGTACCCGGAGAAGGGCTTTCTCTGCGGTGGCGCCCAACCTATGGAATTCACTCCCCAAAGAGGTCCGCATGGCAACGTCGTTACTGGTTTTTCGGCGCCAGGTAAAGACCTTTTTATTTAAACATCATTTCAATTGTTAAAACATATGATCTGGCCAGGGCAACTTCTTCTTCCTTCTCTTTCTCCTCCTATATTTTTATTTTATACTGATAATTTTAATTTTATTGTTGTAAATCAATGTATTTTTTGTATTTTTATATTTAATGGTAATTTATTATGTACTATTGTATTTCAATGTATTTTATCATGTTGTAAGCCGCCCCGAGGTTTCGGCAAGGGGCGGCATAGAAATGTTGTAATAATAATAATAATGAGGATGTCTCCTCTGCCACCATCCACGCTTTCTTGGAAGCTCCCTTGGATCTATTCAAAAATCTCTATTGGACTTTGTTCTCTGGGCATGTGTTTGTGTGACATGGAAATAAAGGATCTCTTCTTAGGCCCAATTTCCTCTCCCCACTCCTCACAGGGCAAAGCTGAGGACAGAGTCCAAGCAATTGGATTTGAGCATTGCTCCATATTTAGGCCAGGTTAAGAATGGAGAAGTGGGTGGAGGTGACAGAAGGGCAAATTCTTCACTGTTGATTGCCATGCAGAAATAATTAGGTTTCCACAGAGTGGGGAGTTGCTAGTGGTTGATTACATTTCCATACCTGGACCCACTGCAGCTCTGTTCTTGTTTGAAGTGAGATGTTCATTGAGACTTAAGAATGGCAACTAAAATTAAAAGGAGTTGGAGCAACTACCCTGTGAGGAATGGCTACAATGGAGGTTATTCAGCTTAGAAAAAAGGCAAGTAAGGGGAGCCATGATGTTGTTGTTATGTGCCATCAAGTTATCTCTGACTTATGGTGCTCCCATAAATGAAAGTTCTCCAAAATGTCCTGTGCAAGGCAGCCCCACTTAGCTCTTTGGGAGCCATGGTAAAGATGTTTAAAATTATTCATGGTATGTAGAAAGTGGAGAGGAAAACATTTTACTCCTTCTCCTATAAAGATTAAACTCAGGGTAATCCCCTGAAGTCGATTGGTGGGAGATTCAGGACAGATAAAAGCACTTTACACAGCGGATACTATATAGATAGATAATAAACAAAAGAAAAACTTACCAAGGAACCTTAGAAAAATTTCTTATACAACTATAAAGTTGTATAGGTTGCAGGAGGATTTACAAAGAATGAGCAGTTAGCCATTATTTCATCTAAACATATAATTACAATTTTACATGATAATAGATAATTATAAATAATGCTTCTTAAATTGGTATGTAGCCAATCACAAGTTGGAATTTAGATTGCCAGGAGAAATATCAACAACTTCAAATATGCAGATCATACCACTGTAATGGCAGAAAGTGAAGAGGAACTAAAGAGCCTCCTGATGTGGGTGAAAGAGAGTGCAAAAGTTGGTCTGAAACTCATCATTAAGAAAACTAAGATCATGGCACCTGGTCCTCTCACTTCCTGGCAAATAGATGGGGAAGAAATGGAGATAGTGACAAATGTTTTTTTTTTTTGGGCTCCAAGATCACCGCAGACGGCTGCAGCCAAGAAATTAAAAGATGCTTGCTCCTTGAGAGGAAAGCTATAGCAAATCTAGACAGCATACTAAAAAACAGAGACATCACCCTGCCAACAAAAGCATGTATAGTCAAAGCTATGGTTTTCCCAGTTGCAATATATGGCTGTGAATGTAGGACCATAAGGAAGGCTGAGCGCGGAAGAATTGAGGCCTTTGAATTGTGGTGCTGGAGAAGACTCCTGTGAGTCCTTTGGACTCCAAGGAGATCAAACCAGTCAGTCTTAGAGGAGATCAACCCTGACTGCACTTTAGAAGGCCAGATACTGAAGATGAAACCCAAATACTTTGGCCATCTAATGAGAAGGAAGGACTCACTGGAGAAGACTTTAATGCTGGAAACAATTTTTTTTTAAAGATTTTTGTTAAGATTTTTAAACTACTACTAAAAACATCAATCATCAAATACATCAGACGTACTGGGTCAGCCCCCTACTACATATTTTTTAACATTCCATAGTCATAATCAAATCCATTTATAACAACTTAAAGATATCTTTAAATCTAAGCCAAGTCCCATTTCTCCAGCCAATAATAAAAAAGTTCCCAAGTTTGATAGAAGTCAGTATCTTCTTTCTCCTTCAGTGATACAGTTAATCTATCCATTTCTGCACAGTCCAGAATCTTTCTTAGTATCAGTTTGTTGGTGGGTAATTCCTCACTTTTCCAATGTTAAGCAAATGTAATCCTCACCGCAGTAATTACATGTAACATCAAATACATTTCTTCTTTGTTAATATCTTCTGGTATAATGCCTAGTAGGAAAACTTCAGGTTTAAAAGCTAAAGGTTTTTGTAGCATTTCCTCAAGCCATTTATGTATTTTAATCCAGTACTTTTTCACATTGTCACAAGTCCTCCACATATGATAAAAGGTACCCAATTTATGTTTATATTTCCAACATCTATTTGACATATTCGGAAACATCTTAGCTAATCATTTTGGTGACAAATACCATCTATAAAACATTTTATATAGGTTTTCTTTGTACGAAGTTGCAAATGTTACCTTAACATTTCTCTCCCATAGATTTTGCCAAAATTTTGTGCCCATGTTATCATAGTTTCCTTAACCTGTTCATCTTCCATTTTCCTGTCAAGTAAGAAGTCATATAATCTTTTAATCATTTTCTCATCTGATTTAAGCATCACTTGATCAAACACTGTTATTCCTTATAAAACCCCCATGTTTTACAGTCTTTAGCATATCTCAATTGCATCTGCACCTTATGCCACCAAGAAATATTAAATCCCTGTTCTTGTGTTTCTTGATCTAACTTCAGGCCTTCATCCTTATCCAAAATGTCATCGTATCTTATAATCCCTTCAAAGTTTAGAGCATTTGGAAACACAAAAGCTTCCATGGGTGACAGCCATCTTGGTAGTTTATTGTACAATTTTAGCTTTAACTTTTCCCACACCAACATTATTGATCTTCTAATAAAGTGACTCAAAAAAGACCCATGTGACCTAGCCTTCTCATACCACATATAAGCATGCCAACCCATTTGCAAATCATGACCTTCAAGATACAAAATTCTCTTATTTCGCAAAGTTATCCATTCTTTTAGCCAAGTTAGAACAGATGCTTGGTAGTACAATATCCAATCAGGAAGACCAAAACCACCATTCTTTTTGGCTTCCTGGAGTATTTTTAATTTAATCCTTGGTTTCTTCTTTCTCCAAATAAATTTTGAAATTTGGAAGTTTAAATCATCAAAAAAATTTTTATCAATTTTTACAGGAATCATTTGGAATAAAAACAAAAACTTAGGTAGTATATTCATTTTAACAAGTGCTGTTCTTCCCATCAAAGGTAATTGCAAATTGGCCCATGCTTCCAGATTGCCCTTAATATCCTTCAATAGTCTATCATAGTTATTTTCTTTCAAGGTAGTACATTTGGCTGTAAGATATATTCCCAAATACTTAATCTTTTTAACAATCTGCAAATCTACTTGTTCCTGGAGCCTTTCTTTCTGGTCTTGTGTAAGATTTTTAACTAACAGCTTTGTTTTTTCTTTATTTTCATCCCTGTAACCTCACCATATTCTTCAATCCGTTGAAGGAGTTTAGGCATTGTTACTAATGGTTCCTCTGTTATGAAAACCAGATCATCTACAAATGCTTGCAATTTATAACTTTCATCCCTAATTCTGGTACCTTTAATATCCTCATCTTCCCTGATATTTCTATTCAACACCTCTAATATCAAAATAAACAACAGGGGTGACAACGGGCATCCTTGTCTTGTACCATTTTGTATCTCTATAGTCCTTGTAAGTTCTCCATTAATTAAAATCCTGGCTGTCTTTGATAAATGCTTGATATTGCATTAATAATCTTTTCACCAAACTCCATTTGAGCCATCTGTTGCTTCATAAATTGCCAAGTAACATTATCAAAGGCTTTCTGAGCATCCATAAACAGTAGAGCCATTGGTTTTTCCATATGTATCTCATAATATTCTAGGACATCCAAAATAGTTCTCACATTGTTCTTCATTTGTCTTTTGGGCAGAAAGCCATTTTGGTCTGGGTGAATAAAGTCTGTTAAAAACTTCTTTACTCTTTCTGACATTAAAGAGGCAAAGATTTTGTAATCCACATTTAATGATGATATTGGTCTGTAGTTTTGAATCTGTGTTAAGTCCATATCTTCTTTTGGTATTAGTGTAATATTTGCCTCTGTCCAGGTATTTTGTATTTTAGCATTTAACAGTGCTTCATTACATATATCTTTAAGAAATGTAGCAAAAACTCCCTCAAAGGATTTACTTCTGCTGGCAAACCATCCGGGCCAGGGGTTTTATCATTCTTTTGCCGCATAATTGCCTCTATTACTTCCATAGTTGTTACTTCTTGGTTCAATAATTTTTGATATTTTTCTAGTAGTTTTGGTAAATCTCCATTTCAGATGTATTCCTTTACTTTCTCAGTTGAAATCTCATTCTTCTGGTAAAACTTTGTGAAAAAGTCTTCCGCTATTTCCTTAATTTGCATGTTTTGTACCTGTAGTCATCCTTCTCCATCTTTCAATTTTGAAATTAGCCTCTTCTCTCTTTCTTTCTTTACTTTATAGGCTAATCATCTCCCCGGTTTATTAGCATTTTCAAAAAAATTCTGTTTGGCCAGTTTCATTTGTTTGGTAAGTTCATTTGTATCCAAAAGATTCAATTTATGCTTTAAAATATTCATTTGGACCTTAAGATTTTTTTTTGGATGGATCTTCCTGCAGTTCCTGTTCCCGTTTCATCAATTCCTCTACTATTGTTGCTCGCTCTTACTTTTTCTTTTTCTTTATTTTTGCTGAGTATGTTATTATCAATCCCTCGACATAGGCCTTAGCTGTGTCCCAGACATTTTGTAAAGAAGTTTCTTCCGCTTTATTTATTTGAAAGAATACTTGCATTTCTCTATTTATCTCTTCTGTAAATTTTTTATCTTTTAGTAGGGCTTTATTCAGGCTCCATCTGGGCATCCTTACCGTTCCTTTCAGTAATATAGATACAGGTTGTGATCTGCCCAGACATTTGCCTCTATTTCAGCTTCTATCAAGTCTGGTACTAACTCTGGAGTTATCCAAACCATATCATTTCTGGACCATGACCTATGTCTGTTTGAATAAAAAGAATATTTGGCAGAAGTTGGATTTTTATGCATCCAAGCATCTATCAATCTGAGTTCTTCAATCATGTTGGAGCAAGACTTTGGAAGTATCCTCCTACCCTTTTTCTCCTTAATTTCTCCTTATGATCCATTCCTTTATTTACAATTGCATTGAAATCTCCCATTACACACACAGTCTGGTAGTCCACTTGTAAAAGTAAAGTATGTAATTTTTGGTAAAAAGTTTCCTGATGGTCATTTGGTGCATAAATTGCCAGTAAGAGCACCTTTTTGAGCTTCATTGTAATTTCAACCATCAGGATCCTACCATCCTCATCAGCAAGAATGTATTTAGGGTCCAATTTTTACTTAATATATAATGCTAAACCTCTTTTCTTTTTAGAGGCAGAAGATACAATTTTCCAAGCTTTGAGCATTCCAAAAATTTAACATGTTCTTTCTTGATATGTGTTTCTTGTAAACAAATTATATCTAATTTTCGTTTTTGAAGTTGAGTGACGATCCTTCTTCTCTTAGAAGGTCCATTTAGTCCATTAATATTTAAGGAAAGCAACTCAATTTTCCCTTCCTTTTTAGAAGCTATGTTTAAACAAGTATATACTTATCTACTTATTCTTCGTCTTTACAGTTCTACCTTTTTTCCTCTCCTTAGAGTCCAAAATCTGTAGTTCTTGCTGTGGATCAACGTTCACTATTTCTCCTTCCTCATAGTGATACACTGTTACTTCCATTGATTTAGCACCTTTTTCTCCTTCTTTTGGGGCACCAGGTTCTTCCTCTTCAAGCATAGCTCTAAATTTTTGCATAGAACTCTTGTGCTTTAAAAATTTAATCCAATTTATATCTTGTACAATAGATGGCAAAAGAAGAAGGGGACAGCAGAGGATGAGGTGGCTAGATGGAGTCATTGAAGCAGTCGATGTGAGCTGGAGTGGACTCGGGGGATAGTGGAAGACAGGAAGGCCTGGAGGAATGTTGTCCATGGGGTCGCGATGGGTTGGACACAACTTCGCAACTAACAACAACAACAAGAGTTCCAATTGAAGAATATTCCTTCTGGCGTTAGCCTCTTGAAGATAATCTTTCTTAATCAATTTTGTTGTAAGGAATAAGTATTTCTTTTGTCCTTCTCTGATCCTCCATGGTATTTGCTTCAAGACCGTTACCTCATGGCGAGCATCTCTCTTTAAAGGCTTCTCACATGCGGCTTTCAAAACATTGTCTCATATAGACCTTAGAGCAAATTTGACATGAACTTCCCTCGGAAGTTTGTTTTTTCTGCCATAAGTTGAGTTAACTCTGTAAATCAAATCTATTGCCATTGCTATTCCTTCATTTTCAATTTCTAGCAGCTCTGCCAAGATGCCAACCATTAGTTTTCGCAGACCTTCATTCTTTTCTTCGGGTATATTTTGAAACCTTAACTAGTAGGATGCCTTCTCCATCTCTAATATAGCCGTTGAATCCCACATAGACTTATTTGTTTGCTTAATTAATTGCGTTTCTTTATCTACCGTCTCCAGCTTTTCATGTGTTTGTTGTATTTTATGTGTGTTCTTTAATGAAATTTTCCAATTTATCAAGCTGTTCCTTTTTGCTCATTTGAAAGGCTTTCCAGTTGCCTTGCCAGTGCCTCTTGAGATACTTGCAAAGCTGCTAAAGATGTCTGTACCGCCGAAGTCGTCATTTGCAATTCTCTTAAACATTTTACAACATCTTCTGTTTTGGGCTGATGAGTTGGACTCTGGCCAGCTGGGGAAGGTGCTGAGGAGGAGGAGGGCTGAGTTTTTCTCATGATGAAAGTTATTCACCAAAAAGATTTCAATGTAACAGCAAAGAAATAAAGAAGAGAAAAGAAGAAAAAAGAGACCAAAAAAAAAAAAAAAAAGAGCTTGCAGTAATTTCAGTAGCCACAGGATGGCAGCAAAGGGCTATTTTTTAAAAAAGAGACAGCACCTTCACCAAAGTTTTCCTTTTCTTCTAGGCCACTTAGAAACAAAGGCTTGGCAAATGCCCAAATGCTTTGGCAAAAGTCCCAGAAACAGAAATAAAAATGGCCACTCTGCAGGCAAATTATATCCTTCTATCAGTTAATTCCACAGTAGTTATTATTTTAATTCTTCGCCCTTGGGGAGATCAGGGGAAAAAAAAGAAATCTTTCTCTCCTGTTCCAGCTTTCACACAAACCTCAATCGCTCTCCCCCATATCATTCACCACTTAAAACTCCATGGGGAGGGGAAATTCCTCCCTCCATCAAGAGGGCTTTTCTTTCTTCTTTGTGCCAGTTAGCAACAGATGCAGCTTTTCCATGGGTAATATTGCCAAAAAAAAAAAAAAAAAAAAAAGGAAAGAAAGAAAGAAAGAAAGAAAGAAAGAAAGAAAGAAAGAAAGAAAGAAAAGATTCTTACCCAGCAGATCTGATGAGTTTCTAGCTAATATTCCTAAGCTATTTTTCCCGGATTCCGAGAACTTGAGGGAGCTAAACTCTCCCCTGCATTGTCCGGTTGAGAAATGCCTGCATTTCTCCCAGTGGATGTGGAGTTGCCCTTCCACACCGACCAGAAGAGTGCCCAGGCAATCTATCTTCACCCCCACAGGGGTTAGATGAGCCTCCCACGACTCACTGCGGAACAAATACTGGCATGATAACGGGAGCTCCGTTAATCACAGCCATCCTGTCCTGATGCCATACTGGAAGTCCGTGCTGGAAACAATTGACAGCAAAAGAAGCAGGGGACGGCAGAGAATGAGGTGGCTAGATGGAGTCACTGAAACAGTCGGTGTGAGCTTAAGTGGATTCCAGGAGATGGTGGAGGACAGGAAGGCCTGGAGGAATGTTGTCCATGGGGTCATGATGGGTCAGACACAACTTTGTGACTAGCAACAACAACAAGCCAATAAACTGATAATTTCACATGAAAAAATGTTTTAACATAGACAACAAATAAGCTATGATTCATGGAAACATAGAAACAGAGCGAGTCAGAAGGTGCCTCCCGGGCCATGTAGTCTGACCTCCGGCACCAGCCGGCTCTGCTCATGACATGCCCACCGTGTGGATGTCCAGCCTATACTTGAACACCCACACCGATGGGGCCTCAACAACCTCTCATGGAAGCCCATTCCACACCCTCGGGGTCCTGACTGTCAGGACGTGCTTCCTGACATCCAAATGGAATCTTGGCTCCCTGAGCTTTGCTCCATTGGAGCGTGTCCTGCCTTCCTCTGCAGGGGAGAACAGGTCTCTACCCATTTCCATGCGACATCCCCTCACATACCTGTATGTCGCCAACATATCCCCTCTGAGTCTCCTCTTCTCCAGGCTGAAGCGACCCAGTTCCCTCAGTCTCGCCTCATACGGCATCCTCTGCAAACCTGCCACCAACCTTGTGGCCCTACGCTGCACTGACTCCAACCTGGCTATATCCTTCCTGTAATGAGGGGCCCAAAACTGAACACAATACTCCAGTTGCGGGCGCACCAGAGTCATGTAGAGTGGTAGTAATATCTCTCTTGATCTAGAAGCCACACTTCTGGCTATGCAACCAAGGGTGATGTTCGCCCTCTTGACCACCGCATCACACTGCTGACTCATGTTTGGCCTGCAGTCAACCAGTACCCCGAGGTCCCTTTCACAAGTGCTGCTCTCCAGCCACTTGTCACCTAACCTGTACTTATGACACCTATTCCTATGCCCCAAGTGCAAGACCTTGCAGTTATCCACATTGAACGCCATCCTGTTTTCTCTTGCCCACTTCCATAGTCTGTCCAGATCCTTTTGGGTCTGGAGTACCTGCTCCTCAGTTGTGGCCACTGCTCCAGTTTTAGTGTCTGCGAATTTGATCAGCAGACTGTTCACCCCTTCTTCCATGTCGTTAATGAAAAGATTAAACAGGATCGGCAGGACAGAGCCCTGGGGGACCCTGCTTGTCAGCGGCCGCCATCCCGATGATTCCCCGCTAATAGTTACCCTCTGCTTTTGGTCAGTCAACCATGCCCTAATCCATCGGACAGTGCTTTGGTGTATCCCAAAACTCCTCAGTTTCTCCACCAGGATATCATGGGGCACTTTGTCAAAGGCCTTGCTGAAATCCAGGTATACCACATTATTATTATTATTATTATTATTATTATTATTATTATTATTATTATTATTACATTTCCACTGCATCCCCTCCATCTAGCCATCTCGAAACCTTGTGATAGAATTCCACAAGGTTTGTCTTGCAGGACCTGATTTTGCAGAAAAAATTCAGAGTATATCTACAAGCCCAATTAGAATTAAAAATATTTTCCCCCTCTTTCTCCTTCTCCTCCTCCTCCATTCTCCACACATTTCCCCTTCTCCTCCTTTTTCTCCCTTATTCCAGAGAACCATGATTACTAATCTAATCATTGTTTATATTTTAATAATATCCAAATATACAGTTTTTCCCTCAATTATAAATAATATATATATATAAGCTTCCCATTTATCATTAAAATCTTTTAAAATAAAAAATATTGCTGTTTTCTTAAAAGAAATAGAATACAGAAAAGAGAAAAAAATGGAAAAAATATGCAAGGGATCTTAATAGCTATAACATCCATCCCAGCTCCTGCCAACCTTGCAGTTTGAAAGCATGCAGAAGCAAGTAGATAAAAAGGTACCACTTCAGTGGGCAGGTAACAGCATTCCATGCACTTTGGTGCTTAGCCATGCCGGCCACATGACCACGGAGACTGAGGACAAACGCTGGCTCCCTCAGTTAGGAAACGGAGATGAGCACTGCCCCCTAGAGTCAGGTATGACTGGACGTAACGTCAAGGGGAAACCTTTAACTTTACCTTTAATACTTTCAAAACCTAGCAAATTTCCAAAAGAACAAACATTGATAGCTTTCTGTCAATCAATAATCTGTTGAAACTCATTAAAAAGATAATTGTAGTTCTCTAAACCAATAAAGTTTTCAATCACTTTGAGTCCAATGTAAATCATCAACAATATTTTTATGTGCTCCATTTTGTTCAGCATTAATTATACTGCATATAAGAAAATTTCCATTTATCAGTAAATTCTTTGATCAGTCTTCTGTTTACATAATTAGTTAATTTTGCATCACTGCATACTCAGCCAACTTATTTTTCCAGTCTTCAATTGTTGGACATTCTGCTGTCTTTCATTTAGATTGATGTCATATATTTAAATAACTCTGACATGTTCTTTAAAAAGTCTCTGGTAAAACATTCAAAAGCATTTTCTTAGCACTAATAGAAAAGTTAATTTTTAAAGTTTTTTGTATTTCTACATTAATTAGCTTCCAATTTTTTAAATTTTATCACAAATTCACCACTTTTGGTAGAATGTCCCACCTACTTCTTATATAAATATAAGAAATTTTTGAAATTTTTGAAATTTTTAAACTAACACTAAAAAACAAAAAACAAAAAAACATCAAACATCACAAACATTGGATTCACTGGGTCAACCTCCTACTACATATTTTTTTAACATTCTAATATCAAATTCCAATTAATTTATCATAGTTTGAAAAACATCTCTAAATTTACGCCAAGTCCCATTTCTCCAGCCAATTATAAAAAGAGTCCCAAGTTCGATAGAAATCAGTATCCTCTTTCTCCTGCAATGATAAAGTCAGTCTATCCATTTCTGCACAGTCCAAGATCTTTCTTACAATCAATCCATCAGTGGGCAGCTCCTCACTTTTCCAATATTGAGCAAATGCAATCCTCGCCACTGTAATTAGATGCAACATCAAATAGATTTCCTGTCTGTTAACATCTTCCAGTATAATGCCTAATGAGAAAACTTCGGGTTTAAAAGCAAAGCGTTTTTGTAATATTTCCTCCATCCATCTATGTATTTTAATCCAGTACTTTTTTGTGTTCTCACAAGTCCACCACATATGATAAAAAGTACCCACTTTATATTTACAGTTCCAACATCTATTTGACATATTTGGAAACAGCTAGTTGACTTGGTGACAAATACCATCTATAGAACATTTTATATAAGTTTTCTTTATATGAAGTTGCTAAAGTTACTTTAATGTTTCTTTCCCATAGTTTTTGCCACTTTTCTATTAAATCCAAAGTTTTGTGCTCATGTTATCATAGTTTCCTTATCCTGTTCCCCTTCCATTTTCCTGTCAAGTAAAAAATCATATAGTCTTTTAATAATTTTCTCATCTGTTTTAAGCATCACTTGATCAAATTCTGTTAGGTCTCGATAGAACCACCATGTTTTACAATCCTTGGCATATCTTGATTGTATCTGCACCTTATACCACCAGGAAATATTAAGTCCCTGCTCTTGTATTTCTTGCTCCAGTTTCAGGCCACCATCCTTATCCAGGAAGTATCCATATCTTATGATCTTTTCAAAGTTCAATACATTTGGATATACAAAAGCTTCCATAGGTGAAAGCCATCTTGGTAATTTATTATACAGTTTTAGCTTGAGTTTTTCCCACACTGACATTAAAGATCTTCTAATAAAATGACTCAGGAAGGACCCATGTAACTTAGCTTTTTCATACCACATATAAGTATGCCATCCCATCTGCAAGTCATGACCTTCAAGATACAAAATTCTCTTATTTTGCAACGTTATCCATTCTTTTAGCCAAGTTAAAACAGACGCTTGATACTACAACATCCAATCAGGAAGACCAAAACCTCCATTCTTTTTAGCTTCCTGAAGCATTTTTAATTTAATCCTTGGTTTCTTTTTTCTCCAGATAAATCTCGAGATATGAAAGTTTAAGTCATCAAAGAATATTTTTTCAATTTTTATGGGAATCATTTGAAACAGAAACAAAAGTTTAGGTATATATTCATTTTGACAAGTGCTACATAATTGTAAATTGGCCCATTTTCCAAAAAGCCTTTAATATCCTTCAATAATTTATCATAATTATTTTCTTTCAAGGTACCTTTCCTGGTGTCTTTCTTTTTGTTCTCGTGTAAGGTTTTTAACTAATAATTTTGTTTTTTCTCTATTTTCATTCCTGTAACCTCACCATATCCTTCAATCCATTGTAGAAGCTTGGGCAATTTTGAGAAAGGTTCCCCCGTTATAAAAACCAGATCATTCACAAATGTTTGCAATTTATAACTTTAGTCCCTAATTCTAGTTCCTTTGATGTCCTCGTCTTAACACATCTATTCAGTACCTCTAAAATCATAATGAACAAGAGGGGTGACAGAGGACATCCTTGTCTTGTGCCCTTTTAAATCTCTATAGGGTTTGAAAGTTCTCCATTAATTAAGATCCTGGCCGATTGTTTTTGATAAATACTTGATATCGCATTCATAAATCTTTCATGAAACTCCATTTGAATCATCTGTTGTTTCATAAACTGCCAATTAACATTATCAAAGGCTTTTTGGGCATCTAAAAACAATAAAGCCATTGGTTTTTCAGTACGTATCTCATAACATTCTAAAATATCCAAGATAGTTCTCAGGTTATTCTTCATTTGTCTTTTCGGCAAAAAGCCATTCTGGTCTGGATGGATAAAGTCTATTAATAACTTCTTTAATCTTTCTGCAAGTATGGAAGCAAAAATTTTGTAATCCACATTTAATAGTGATATAGGTTGGTAATTTTGAATCTGTACTACATCCATATCTTCTTTCAGTATTGATGTGATATTTGCCTTGGTCCAAGCAGTCGGTATTTTAGCATTTAACAATGCTTCATTACATATGGCTTTTAAGAGTGTAGCAAAAATTGCTTCGAAAGATTTGTAAAACTCAGCTGGTAGTCCATCCGGGCCAGGAGTTTTGTCATTCTTTTGTCGCTTGATTGCTTCTATTACTTTCATGATTGTGACTTCTTGGTTTAATAATTTTTGATATTTCTCTGGTAGTTTTGGTAACTCTTCCTTTTGAATATATTCTTTAACTTTCTCAATTGAAATCTCCTCCTTCTGATAAAGCTTTTCTTCCACTGTTTTCTTGATTTGTGCACTCTGTGAATGTAGCTGTCATTCTCTGTCTTTCAATTTCACGATCAATCTCTTTCTTTCTTAACTTTATGTGCTAACCATATCTCTGATTTATTAGCATTTTCGAAGAAATTCTGTTTGGTCAATTTCATTTGTTTAGAAAGCTCATTTGTATCCAAAATGTTTAACTTATGCCTTAAAATATCCAGCTGAGACTTAAAACTTTGTTTTGATGGGTCCTCCTGCAGCATTTGTTCCAATTTCATCAATTCCTCTACTATCAGTGCTCGCTCTTGTTTTTTCTTTTTATTTATTTGCGCTGAATATGTTATTATCACTCCTCAAACATAGGCTTTGGCTGTATCCCAGACATTCTGTAAAGAAGTTTCTTCTGGTTTATTTATTTGAAAAAATACTTGCATTTCCTTATTCATCTTTCCTGTGAATTTTTTATCTTTTAACGATACTTTATCTAGTCTCCATCTGGGTGTCCTTACAGTTCCTTTTAGTGATAAGAATACCGGGTTGTGATCTGCCCAGACATTTGCCTCTATTTCAGCTTCTATCAGATATAGTACTAAGTCTGGAGTTATCCAAACCATATCAATTCTAGACCACGACCTATGTCTATTTGAGTAAAAAGAGTATTTGGCAGAAGATGGGGTTTTCTGCCTCCAAGCGTCTGTCAGTCTAAATTCCTCAATTGTGTTAGAACAGGACTTTGGGAGTATCCTCCTACCCTTTTTTCCTTTACTAACATTCTTATAATCCATTTGTTTATCCACAATCATGTTAAAATCTCCCATTAGACACATCTTCTGGAAATCCACTTGTAGAAGTAACATGTGTAATTTTTGGTAAAAAGTCTGATGATCGTTTGGCGCATATATTGCCACTAAAAGCACTTTTTTCTGTTTAATTGTAATTTCAACCATCAGAATTCTACCTTCCTCATCAACAAGAATAAATTTAGGTTCCACTTTTTCCTTAACATAGAGTGCTAGACCTCTTTTCTTTTGAGAAGTAGAAGATACAAACAATTTTCCCAGTTTTAAACATTCCAAAAGTTTAACACTTTGCTTCTTAATATGTGTTTCTTGTAAACAAATTATATCTAATTTTTGTTTTTGAAGTTGGGTGAAAATCCTCCTTCTCTTAGCGGGTCCATTCAGTCCATTAACATTTAAGGAGAGGAACTCAATTCTCCCTTCTCTTTTTGTAGCCATATGTAAGAAAAATTATATAAATATATATGTGTATATATACATATCTACTTATTTTTTGCCTTTACAGCTCTACCCTTTCTCTTCTCCTTTGGGTCCAAAATTTGTGCTTCTTGTCGAGCTTCGTTACTTCTCTTTCTTCTGAATGATACTCTGTTACTTCCATTGCTTCAGTACTTTTTCCTTCTTCTTTTGCAATGCCGGGTTCTTCCTCTTTGAGCATCGATCTAAATTTTTCATAGAATTCTTGGGCTTTGAGTCTAATCTATATCTTACAGAGTTCTAAGTGAAAAATATTCCTTCTGGTATTAATCACTTGAAAGTAATCTCTTTCTTAATCAATTTTGTGGTAAGAAATAAGTATTTCTTTCTCCCAGAGATGGTATTTGTTAACTCTACATGGTATTTGTTTCAGAACCTTCACTTCTTGATTATCATCTCTCTTTAATGGTTTCTCACGTGTAGCCCTCAAAACCTTGTCTTTCATAGACCTTAGAGAAAATTGACATGAACTTCTCTCGGGAGTTTGTTTCTTCTAGTATAGCTTGTATTGACCCTATATATCATGTCGATCCCCAAGTCCATGGTTTCATTATCTACTCCTAAGAGGTCTGCCAGCATATTGGTCATCAATTCCCGCAAGTTCTCACTCTTCTCCTCTAATATATTCTGAAATCTCAAGTAATAAGATGCTTTTTTCATCAATAGTACGGTCACGGCATCCCATGTTGACTTACATGTTTGTTTAATTAACTGTGTTTCTTTATCTACCATCTCTAGTTTTTCCTGTGTTTGTTGTATTTTTTGCGTATTCTGTTCAGCTTTGAGTCAAACATCAGAATGCTGAGTTGTTATTTCCTCAATAGAGTTATCCAATTTAGCCCATCGCTCTTTCTGTTCACTTGACATACTCTCCAGCCGTGTTACCATTGCTTCTTGAGAAGCTTGCATCCTCTCTTGGGATGCTTGCAAAGCTGTTAAGGCTGTCTGTATTGCCAAAGTCGTCATTTGCAATTCCCTTAAGCTTTTTGCCATCTCTTCTATCTTAGATTGGTGAGTTGAAGTCGCTGAACAGGGAGCTGAGGAAGAGGTCTGTTTTCCTCATGATGAAAGTTATTCACCAAAAAAGAGAAGAAAAAAATAGAAGAGAGAGGTGAAGTTGAAAGGAAGAAGAACTAAAGGGAAAAAAAAAGCGGGGGGGGGGGGGGGGAGAGCTTGCAGTAATTGCAATATACACTGGGTGTCAGCAGTCCCAGAAAGCGAATAGATGACCAAGAACACAAAAAGCCACTTTCAACAAGTTATATTCTGGTATAGCTTAAGTCCACCGTAATTGTTACTTTAGTTTTCGCCCTTGAGGAGGTTTAAGAGAGACAATTTCAGCTTTTACACAAGCCTTAAGTCCTCTCCCCGTAACGTGAGATTGCCATGGGGGGGGAAGCTTCCTCCCTCCCTCAAAGGGACTTACTTTCTTTGTTCTTATACCAATTAGTAGCAAGTACAGCTTTTTCCACAAATAGTCTTCTAAGAAAGGAAAGCAATGCTCACTCAAGGATGATCATAAAATAGAGAAAAACACTACATAATACAAAAGTTTCTTGGCAAATATCCAGATATCCTTGGCAGGAGTCCAGTATAAAGATTTTCTATCAATCAATTCCACCTTAATTGCTTATTTTTTTAATTTTTTCGCCCTGGAGAGATTAGAAAAAGAAAGCCTTTTCTTTACTTACAAACAGCCCCGTCACTCTCCTTCATCTCAGTTGCCGCTTGCAGTTCTGTGAAAGGAGGGCTTCCCTTTTTTTCCCTTATATCAGTTAGCAAAAAAAAAAAAAAAGCGTTCCCACGGGTAATAATGTAAAAAAACAAACAAAAAAAAAAAACAGAAAATAAGTGTGTCCCAGTAAATCCAATGGCAAATAAATTCCTAAACTAATCTTCTGGCATGTTGGAGACTGATGGGAGGCTGATCTCCTCCCTGTGTTGTCCAGCTGAAAATGCCTGATTCTCCCCCAGTAGGCCTGGAATTGCCGTCCCACACCACCTAGGAGATTTCCCAAGCACTTATCTCCCACCCCGACAGGGCTTAGATTGGGCTCACGGCCCACCACTGGACATTTACCAGCGTGATGATGGAGCATCATTAATCATGTCTGCCTTGTCTCGATGTCATTACCGGAAGTCCCACCTACTTTTGAAATATTTAAAATTTTAGCATGTTGCTTAGTATAAATTGTTTGAAACTCAAAGCAATTCATAAAACTTGAGCCACAGTCTAGATATTGAAGAGCTTTCAAAAAAAAAAGGCCAAGACACATTATCAAAAGCTTTTTTCACCTCTAGAAAAATAAATGCAGCGTTCTTTTTCTTCTTCACCAATTCAGTTGCCTCTATCACAAAACAAACATGATATTTCACAAGTCTGTTTGGGACAAATTGAGTCTTAGCTGTTCAAAACTGCTTTTCTATGCATTTTCTTAGTCTTTCTGCCATTATTGAGATAAAAAAATTGTAGACCACATTGGAGTGGTAATATTAATTTTTCCTCTAAACATTTCTAGTACATTGCAGTGAATCCACCCAGTCCAGGTATTTTATATTTTTTAAAAAAAATTCTAATACCTTGTGATACTTCTTGAATAGTGATAGTATCACTCAACATTTTCCTGGGATCAGATGTTAATTTTTCAAGGCTGTTTCTTCTATATACTGCTCCATTCCATCTTCTGAAGTTGGTTTTTTAAATATAAATTGAAAGGAATCTGGTAAACTGGTCATGAATCTCCTTTTCCACATATCTAATTTCATTGTCTTTTTTCACCCCCATTATAGATCTCCTTTCCATTTCTCTTTTAAGTATGCTAAGCTTCTTCTATATATTGCTCAATTCCATCTTCTAAAATTGTGTCTTTCTTATACAAATTTGAGGAAAAAAGTTAAAATGCTCATGTATCTCCTTTTCTGTATAATTCCATTTCCTTTTTTCACTGCTGTTATAAATCTCCTTTCATATTCAATCTTAAAATGGTATGCTAAGTATCTTCCTAGCTCATTTGCATGTTTAAAATACTTTTGTTTTTTAAAAAACTTATTTTTTCTGCATCTCTTCTGTTTCCAGCATGTCTAATTGATTTCTTAATTGCTTAAGCTCAGTTACTATTAATTTGTTTAATGATTTCTATGGTGTTGTTCCAGTATTTGAAATTTTTCAACTTTTTCTTTTTTTACTTTGTTCTAACTTTCCCTTTTTCTTCTTGGAGGCTATAGCTTATAAGTTCCCTCTCATATAAGCTTTGCTGGATTTCCATATTGTGTTAAATCTAAAAAATTCTTCTAAATCTTCTAAATTCCAAAAATTGATGGCATGATTTGCAGCCCTTTCAAAGTAAGACCCCCAATATTACTATTGTGTTGTTGATGTTATTGTTGTTGTCCTGATAGCACTCAGGTAAATGCATTTTTGCACTTTTGCCCAAGATTCTAGGTGCCCAAGAAGACAAATGTGCAACCCACCCCACTCTCAAAATAGTGTTGACAGATGGTTTTCAAAACTCTGAGTTCACTTTAAAGAGGGATTTAATAGAGCAATGAGAGCTTTGGGACACATACGGCCATTATGTTCATTTCAAAGATGCTAATGGTGACAATATGAGGGTACAGGCAGTCCCCAAGTTATGAACATCCAAGTTATGAAGGACTCCATACTTACAAACTGCCATAAAGCCTATTATTTTTTTAAAAAATTACTACAGAATATTGTCATTACGATTGACGTCAGAGAGGAAGTGAAAGGGTAGAGAAGGCCTCTAGAGTATGCCTTCCTGCCCCACCCACTTGGAGAAGGAAATCTCTCTGGTGTTTCGTTGTGCAAAGAGGAGGCACTGGTAAATTTGGGGAGCCAGAGACATTTGCAGCTTTTCCACTGTCCTGAGGGGTCCTTTGCCCCTAAACCCCTGCTAATGTGGAGGGCCAACTATATATGATCTGACTTAGAAATATATCCAACTTAATGATGACTGCAGATTTTCTCAGGAACAGAATTTGTTCATAACCCTGCCTGTATAATGCAGTCTACACAAACACCCTGTAAAACAGATCAGGCTTAAAAAGACTGGCACCCTCCCTGCACTGTCCATTGAGTTTTGTAGATGAGCAGGGATTTCAACCTTCACCCTCCCAGTTCAAATTCTAGGCTCTTACCTGTACAACATTGGCTTGGAGTGTCCCATTGCATCACTTTCACCCCATCAACGGCCTCATCACACTACCTGAGCAGCATGGGGGTCCCCCTTCCCTGGACCAGCATGGTGGGAACTCCAGCAGCAGCAGCCGGTCCTATGGAAAGTGCACTGCTGGCTCAGTGGGACATTATGACTGCACCACAGTGTAGCTGTCATTTTGTGGTTTGTGGCAGATACCAAAGTCCTGTGTGAAAAACACATTCTAATCTAAGTGAATGATATAATGCTCTGGTCTTGGTGTCTCCACACATGTTAGCCATCTCCACCCCAATGTATCGTTCCCTCCTGACCTAATCTAGTCCTCAGAGGCTTGATCCTAATCTAAAAAGTCCTTCCCGTGGCTTGTGGCCTTCCTAATAGGGCCATTTTGGGAAGCAGTGTGCAGGCCCGCAAGCTTCCTCATGCTGCTTTCACACAGCATGCTGCTCCCTCACACAGGGAGCTGCTGTGTGATCATCAGGAATCCTGGTCCATCTCTTATTTCTTTCATTTATTACAGTCATAGACCAGCATAAATAAATGAAGGCCAACACAACAGAATGCCTGCAGGATTACTAGTTTGGGGAGCAATATGATCTAGGCTTGCCAGCTTCCTCACACTGCCTTCTCCTCCAGGGTGCTGCTGTGTGACCGTCAGAAATCTCGGTCCCTTGAGTGCATTGCGAGGAAAGTCTCAGGAGTGGTAGCCCACATCTTTCCCACAGCTCTGTCTGTTCCCACGGTGACCCAGGCAATGGTGAACCTGGTGGTGATACCAGTGAAAGAAGACCAGAAGGTAGAAGTGGTGGAAAATGCAGCCATACATGCCCTGGGAACAATTAAATAGTTGGGAGTTTTGCTTCCTGAATGGCAAAATGGTGGAGGATGCCTCATTGATCCCTAGGCCCACGATCCTATTTTTCCTTTTCCTGTGCAGGGTCCTCCAAACTGCAGGGTCTTGCCTATTAATGCAGAGCTTGTGTCCTGCATTCTGTATTAGATCTTGCATTCTGTGTCTCCATGGGAACTCTGCAAACTGCCACTCTGCTCAACTCTGGCTGGTCCTTAAAGACTGTCAAGTACACCGCTTGGCAGGTAGAGTATGTGCTGGTTAAGTGATACTGTTCTCCTGGCTGACTCATGATGAATCTGTACTCTGTGTGAAATCCCCATTCCCCATTGATGCGCAAATCAATAGGTAGAACTTTCACTGGTTAAATCATACAAGCATTGGCACATAACCAGGACTGAGAAAAATGGTTAAATCATACAAGCATTGGCACATAACCAGGACTGAGAAAAATGGTCTTTTCTAGAAATCAGCATGTGTGCAACCTTGAAATGTAGCTTCACCAACCAGGCACCACTCCAGAGAAAGCTACTTGTCCCTTGACAGATAAGAGCGACTCAAGCAAAGGGCAATCCACACCAGCCCACCCTCCTCCTCCTCCTCTTCTATGTAATAGCACCCCATCCCCCCCACCACTTCAGAGCATCTTCTTTAGTAGGCAAGTGGGAAAGATCACACCACAGCAACTTTTTACTTCTGTAACCTATTGGAAAGTGTTAACTGTGTTACGTGTAACCCTCTAATGAGCAAGGTATAAAAGGCCCAACTGAGGACTGCTTAAATGCGCCATCTGGAACAATTTGTTGGTAGCTAGTTATTCTCGAGAATAAATCGTTTAAAAGAAAATCTTTCCCTGTTGTGTATTTTGACCATACACACACCAGGACACGGACCTTTGGTCAACAACTCCAAGGTGAAAATAACAGTGAAGCAGGTATGGCCCCATCATATTCTGATCTAATTAAGGGACAACTTTAAGATTTATCAGCAGATGCTCTAATGAATTAAGAAACTTCAATGTTTAGCTTTAAATAAAAAAATGAAAATGAAAAAGATTTGAAAATACAGCAGCAGATTCAAAAATGATAGATCTAATGAACTAACATGCTGGGGAATACAAGAAGCCCTTCAGCTCAGCCCAGAAACACATTTCTGACTAACTCACCATTCCTGCATATTTTAATAACTTGGTTGATAGTCAGGGAAGAAGCCATTTCCCAGTACTTTAAAATGCCTGGTTCCTTTGCAAGACATGGGAACTGCACCTCTCTAGGTGGGCCTTTATGGCTGTTTAACTGCTTTGGAATCTTGGCCATGCAGTTTTGTACAGGAATAATCAGGTATAAACCCCACAGAATTCAGTGGGATGCATTCTCAAGGAAATGTGCATAGAGAGCCCAGCCTTAAAGTGGTAAAGCCACTTTTATCAGAATGGAATTTAAAGCAGGTTGTAAAGCATTGAGCTTTTGAATGTGATGCTCTAAAGTAACAGTACTGTCTTATACAAGTGTTGCAAACCCTGCCCTGGCTTGCTAACAATGCAATGTCTAGCAACTTTGTATGGCAAGTTGCTGATGTTGAGCTAACCTTCATTTTATGTCTGAAATGACATCAGCTGTTTCACTAGAAACACAGAGAATGCAGAGGCCAGCACTCAAATGTCATAGTGGTTTCAGAAAACCCCAACTGGTGGAAGAATAGCATGGAGAAATGAACAGCCTACCCCACTTTGGCAAAGTCTTCCACCAATGATTGAACTGCCTGAGGTTTGGGCAAGCGCCCTTGGGGACTTCTGCAGTAATTCAAAGGTTAGGGACAATATATCCAATGCCCTGTCCTTCTGTAGGGAAAGTCGTGAAAGTCTGTGAAGTTTTGTATTTGCCAATTATTTACAATGTGGGCCATCGAGCTAGGCATATTTGCTGACTTCCATCTTTTGGCCAGCACCAAGTTCTCTTGCACCCATAGTGTGCATTCCAGGTTGTTCCAAGTGGCACTTACCAGCCCCATTTGTGTGAATAATGCATAGCAGTCAGCATCCACATAAAGTTGCCCATCCAGCTGCAGGCCAGGGCCTTTCCAGCTTAGCAAAGAGAAAGCCACATGCTAGCCACTGCACTAAACTCTCCCTCACACACACAGGGGGCCTATTCCAGCTTGTACCAATGGTTGTTGCTCTCTTGGGTGCTGTAGGGATGTTGCCAGTCCACCACCACCGCCACCCCAACTAGTAGTGTGCCTCAGTGGTTCTTGCCTGTAGTGGCCTCATATGGAGATTGTTTTTCCCTAGGGACCTGTGGAATGATTTTTAAGCCAAATATGAATTCTTTCCTTTGGCTGATCTGGGATAGCAGTGCCTGCCCTTCTGCAATTTGCATGTCATTTTTACCTGGTCTTTGTTCAGAATCTACACGTGACATTTCCAGGTGTAAGAAATCCATGTTGGGTTTTCACCAGTGCTACTGAAGCAGAAGCATTCTATTGCACACTGAGCCAGTATTTTAAAACTGAAAACTTAGAAATGAGGAAGTCCACTGTTTTCTTTCTACAAGGACATATGGTGTAGAAGGGAGTAATAAAAATAACAGAAGTACACAGAAACAGCCAGAGTAGCTAGGTCAGGCTAACTTGTTAGCTGTGGGTTACACAAAGTTCATTTTGTTCTTATCCCCCCTCCCTTCTGGGACAATATAACTGTGGTGTTTTTACTATGTGGCCTCCCTCTGGCCAACTACTTTTGGGGTGTTTTGGGATACTGTAATTGGCAACAAGGACATGGACCATTTGGTCAACACCATCTTGCTGAAAAGCTGCCTGCCAGCTAGTTGCTTGAAAAAAACATGTCAGCCTCCAATTGGCTTGCTGCCTATCCAGGAATATGGCGCAAATGGCACATGCCTCCAAAGTCTGGTCTTCTCTGGTCATGTTTGTAGTTTTGAGCTGGAGTGATTGGGGCAGCCGTGTCTGAACATTTTCTATACAAGAGGAAGCATTTACCACCCAAAACATTTTGCATTCCTTTCAGAAATGTTGCTATCTGATTTGGCACTTGAAATCCACAAATCTCCTTATATATCAAATGAAATACTGTTATGTATAAGCTCTGTAAATGATCCCAGGACAACATCTGGGCATTACTCAATTCTTGTAGACAACAATGAATTAGGGAATTTATTCTAATATTTTATGTCCATGATAGAGTTTTTGTTTAAAGAGATGTTAAATTTGGGTGCAGAATCTATTTATAAATCATTTGTAAATTTGTAAATGTTTATAATTTGTTCGTAAATGATTTGAACACTCATCTGGGAACTTTTCTTTAGCCTTTTGTCACTGCAGATAAGGAACTGTGCCTAGATATCCCTCTGGTATGCCAGGGCTAAAAGTTTAGAATACTGGAGGGAAAAGTCAAATTCATCTTCTGTGAATGGTGCCAGGGGTAATAAGTAGCAGGAAATGGGAGAATTTTTTAAAGAACTTGCACTGAAAGATAATAATTGAATTTCCAATCATTTGCTTTGGGTTCATTTCGGGAAGATGCAAAATTTGAAAATGAAATACCTCTCTTGATGTTCATAACTGTATTGTAAGTAGCTTGATGCCATGGAGAACAGAAAGTTTTGTTGGCTGGATGATGCATATATTGAGAATTAAGCAAGCTGGCAAAAACATGTCAAATGATCTTCAAGCTAACAGAATGGTCACATGTGTAAACTTCAGTGTTTGGTCTCATTGCATTTTGATTTGATTTCTGAATCAGGGACATCACCTTTGCTTGTGAAATAACTGGAAAAGTCCTCAATGTGAGTGGAGCTATTTCAGACACTTTTAAATGTATGTCATTTCTGTTTATTCTGTTTCTAGCATTTGTAAGCTGCCCAGAGAACCTTTGGGTTATGGGGTGGCATAGAAGTGGAAATAAATAAAATGCTGCAACTATAGCTTCAGGCATCACAACAGAATGATGTTTTAGTTGTCTGTTCAGTTGCTTGCAGAATGGATTGATCAAAATCAGAGGGGCTCAAGTCTGCATCAAGTATTACACACTAACATAAAGTGCTCTCTGCTCCTTTTGCCATGGTGTATTCCAGGCTTCCAGCTAGTTGCAAATAACAATTATGAAAACACATACACCAGCATTTAAAAGTAGCAACAACATTCAACTGAACAAAATTAGGACTGTAAACTTTAATTAATTTCCTACAGCTGTTGTTCATTGTTATATTGTAAATTACAGTATACACATTCCAAAATGTTGCAATATATATGCAGAGCTGAGAGTATATACTTATTTAAACTTCATCTGATTTTAAGGCTGCAATCCAAACCTGTGTAGGATCGTGCCCTGAATGCCTTTTAGTTCATGTCTTCAATTACAGAATCTTAAATTAGGTGACAGCCCCCGGAAGAATTATCATTATTATTACAATAATTATGAATGGCCATCAACCAATTAGATGCCAATTTGAATAAAAAAGGTTCCATCCAGTGTTGTTGCAACTTAAATCCAGTAGGTCTATTTTGGAAACAATCCAAAAATCATTGGAATAGAGGATTGGGCATTGGTAGTTTGCAGAAATCTTGAGTCCTAGTCACAACATCTCTGTTCATTGTTCTTAATAATTTCACCTGTTCAGCAACCTTCCCCAGCCATAGGACTGTATATCTTAGACTACAACTCCCAAAATCCCCAATGGCCAAATGATGGGATTTGTAGTACAACAACCTTCTTCAGCCTGGAGAAGAGGAGACTCAGAGGGGATATGTTGGCGTCATACAGGTATGTGAGGGGATGTCACATGGAGCTGGGTTCACCTGTTCTCCCCTGCAGAGGAGGGCAGGACATGCTCCAACGGAGCAAAGCGCAGGGAGCCAAGGTTCCATTCAGATGCCAGGAAGCACATCCTGACATTCAGGACCCCGAGGGTGTGGAGTGGGCTTCCAGGGGAGGTTGTTGAGGCCCCATTGGTGCAGGTGTTCAAGGATAGGCTGGACGTCCACATGGTGGGCATGTCGTGAGTGGAGCCAGCTGGTGCCGGAGGTCAGACTAGATGGCCCGGGAGACCCCTTCTGACTGTTTGCTCTGCTCTGCTCTGTTTCTATGTAACCTCTGGGAAACAGTGTCATAGATGGATGGAAACTGGGACAAAAGATTTCCTATGCCTTTAAAAACATAGAAACAGAGCAAGTCAGAAGGGGTTGCCCAGGTCATCTAGTCTGACCTCTGGCTCCAGCCAGCTCCGTTCACGATATTTCCTTTTGTTTAAGGAAAGACAGGTGTAAAGTACATAAGAGAATCCCTGCTGGATCAGATCAAGGCCATGTTGTCCAGCTTTCTGTTCACACAGAGATAGACTAGTTGTCCATGGGAAACCATGATTGCCAACAGGACCCATGTACCCATGTGCCCCAGCAACTGCTGCCTCTGATACTAGAGGTAGCACATCACCAACAGAATTTGTTACCTTATCCTTCATGAATTTGTTAATCTCCTTTCAAAGCCATCCAAATTGATGGGCTTGTTACATACATACATGTGACTGATATCCATAGTTCAGCTATATACAGTGTGAAGAAATACATCCTTTTACCCGTCCAGAGGTTCCCACCAATCAGCTTCAGGGGATGACCTCTTTGGATTATGGTATTATAGAAAAGACAAAGAAAAGCCCCCATTGACTTTCTCCACTCCATGTATAATTTTGTACACTTCTGTCATGTCTCCCTTACTTGCCCCTTTTCCAAGCTAAGCAATCCAAGAAGCTGTAACCTTCTACAAGGAAGTTTTTCCATCCCTTCAATGAATGTAGTTGCCCCTTTCTGCAGTTTTTCCAACTCGACAATATTCTTTTTAAGTAGACCAGAGCTGTACGCAATATTTTAATATTTTAAGTATGGTCACTTCATATGTTATAATGCACAGGGGGCCTTATGAACTTCCAGAGGTTTTGAACCAACTTGCAGCATTCCTGACCACCAGCTATGATTGCCAGGACTTCTGGGAGTCCAGAACACCTGAAGATCTACTTTTGCCTTGCTCAAAACCCAAGAAACATGACTTTTCTTAATGATTGCACCTTTTGTCACTTCAGTGATACTGCACAATGCATCTATAGGATTTTGTCTAGCACAGATGTATAACTTTTGGAATAAGCTCCCCAAAAAGGTGTGCCAGGCACTTCCTTAGCATTTTTTGGCACCAAGTGAGGGTCTTTTTATTTTCCCAGTATTTTAATAGTTTAACTTTTAAACTTTGGTTTTACCTATTCCATTTTATTCTGTATTGCTGCTATGTTCCTGTGCTGAACTGTAGCAATTGCTATTGCTATTACAGTTTTATTCTTTTAAATTCATATTTGTGTGTATCTTTTAAACATTTGTTTATTTTTAACTTGTTAACTGCCTAGAGAGCCTTGGCTATTGAGTGGTATAAAAATGCATTAAATAAAACTTCTGAACGAAGAGGTCCAATATAAATGAGGCTAAAATTCTGTGCCCACTTAAGGATGAAGTCAATGGGCATTACTACTATGCAGACATCTATAGGATTGCACTATTACACCCAGTAACAACTCAAAACTAAGGGCCAAAATTGTTTCTTTGCATCTAAAGTACATTTTGCATCTGGTCTGACTCTCAAATATCTTATGGTGAGAATGAAAGAAAAAGTTTTTTCTCCTTCTTTACGTCTCACCCAAATTTTTATTTTATAGGTGCTTCTATCTAAAACTCATTTTCAATGCAAGCCTTGAAAAACAAACCACAGGCAATTATTGGGTTGCCCCTGGATTGCTTAACCCATAAGCAACCCAGTTTCTGGGTTCACACATTAACAAATAATCACAAACAAATTATGAGCAGATGGCTCATATATTCTGCTGAAATAATGCAGGAATAACTGCCATGGCATGCAAAGCAGTTCACTGTGCACTTACATTCTCTTTAGCGAGATAATCTTGAACGCTATCATAGGAACGTATTACTCCCTGACTCGCCACATCGGACCTGCAATGGCACACTAAGAGGTGTTCGCGGTGGTTGCCCTTCAAGTGTGAAATTCTGTTTCACTGCACATTTGTCAGATCCAGAACCTGTACCTCTTCACAAGGAAATGCAAGGCTTCTTTCTCTCTCCAGCCCTCTCCCTGTAGTCAGTCAGGCTTTTTTTGTCTAAGGCTAGAATAGAACATTCCAGCTGAGCTATTCAAAATCTTAAAAGACGATGCAGTAAAAGTGCAACATTCAATATGCCAGCAAATTTGGAAAACTCAACAGTGGCCACAGGATCCCAAAGTTTACATTCCCATCCCAAAGAAGGACAATGCCAAAGAATGTTCAAACTACCGCACCATTGCACTCATTTCACATGCTAGCAAAGTTATGCTCAGAATCCTACAAGCTAGGCTCCAGCAGTATGTGGACCGAGAACTACCAGAAATACAGGCAGGATTTCAAAGAGGGAGAGGAACTAGAGATCAAATTGCTGGATCATGGAGAAAGCTAGAGAGTTCCAGAAAAACATCTACTTCTGCTTCTTTGACTATGCTAAAGCCTTTGATTGTGTGGATCACAACAAATTGTGGCAAGTTCTTAAAGAGATAGGAGTACCTGACAATCTTATTTGTCTCTTAAGAAACATATATGTGGGTCAAGAAGCAACAGTGAGAACTGGGCACAGAACCACTGATTGGTTCAAAATTGAGAAAGGAGTTCGGCAAGGCTGTATACTGTCACCCTGCCTATTTAACTTCTATGCAGAGCACATCATGAGAAAGGCGGGCCTAGATGAATCACCAGTTGGAATTAAGATTGCTGGGAGAAATATCAACAACCTCAGAAATGCAGATGATACCACTCTCATGGCAGAAAGTGAAGAGGAACTAAAGAGACTCTTGGTGTGGGTGAAGGAGGAGAGTGCAAAAGTTGGCTTGAAACTCAACATTAAGAAAACTAAGATCATGGTGTCCAGTCCTCTCACTCCCTGGCAAATAGATGGGGAGGAAATGGAGGTAGTGTCAGATTTTATCTTCCTGGGCTCCAAGATCACCACAGATGGTGGCTGCAGCCAAGAAATTAAAAGACGCTTGCTCCTTGGGAGGAAAGCTATGGCAAATCTAGACAGCATACTAAAAAGCAGATACATCACCCTGCCGACAAAAGTGCATATAATCAAGGCTATGGTTTTCCCAGTTGCAATGTATGGTTGTGAAAGTTGGACCATAAGGAAGGCTGAGCGCTGAAGAATTGAGGCCTTTGGATTGTGGTGCTGGCGGAGACTCCTGCGAGTCCCTTGAAAAGCAAGGCGATCAAACTGGTCAGTCCTAGAGGAGATCAACCCTGACTGCTCTTTAGAAGGCCGGATCCTGAAGATGAAGCTCAAATACTTTGGCCACCTAATGAGAAGGAAGGACTCCCTGGAGAAGAGTCTAATGCTGGGAACAATGGATGGCAAAAGAAGGGGAAGGCAGAGAATGAAGTGGATAGATGGAGTCACTGAAGCAGTTGGCGTGGGCTTAAGTGGACTCCGGGCGATGGTGGAGGACAGGAAGGCCTGGAGGAATGTTGTCCATGGGGTCGCGATGGGTCGGACACGACTTCGCGACTAACAACAAAGCATAGAACAGGGGTGGCTCCATAAGCTGACTGCCAGGTGTTTGAAAGCCACAAGAGGGCGCCCGTGAGGCGAGCGCTGGCAGCCAGTGTCAAGGTGGCGGCTGTGGGTGGTGAGCCGTGAGCTGCAAAATAAACTCCGCCTGCAGCTCCCGAGCTTCAGTTTGGCCACACCTGGCGCAGGATATCCAGCAGTGCACAAGTAGCTAGTACTTGTAGCAAGTAGCAAGTAGCTATGCTACTCTAGTAGCATAGCTCCTACTAGAGTACAATATATTTCCATGCCAATAAAGCTATACTGGGGGTCATTGTCTATATTATTATCCCAGAAAGTTAATCTCATTGAATTCCCATTCATTTCAATGTGCCTAACTCTAGTTGGACTAACATTGGAAACACAACCCACAGCCAACACAGTTCCAGTCAATGCAAACCCAAACAAAACCAAGAATCTGAACCATCAACCTGAACATCCGCATAATCATCATCAGCAGCAGCAGCTTAAAAGAAAACCTGAATATGGTCTTTAAAAGTCTGAATAAACAGAAAAAGAATCGGCCAGGCGCCTTTTACTCTTGGCCGGGGTTTTAAAATTGTCTTTAAATGTTATTTTGTGTTATTGTAATGATTTTTTTTTTCATTCTTATTGTTTTTATCTATTCGATTTTACTGTTTTATATTTTGTTGTGTAACGCCCAGAGAGCTTCGGCTACAGAAGGTATAAAAATGAAATTAAGAAAAAGAATAAGAAAAATAAGGAAGTGGAGGAGGAGGAAAAAGAAAAAAGCCGGCGCCGGGCTGGTCTCCCCGCTGACAGGGGAGCCTTTCCCTGCCCACCCACGCTCACCCACGCTCACCCACACAAATCCCTCTGATTGGCGCGCACTGGAGGCACGAGGGCCAGTAGGCGAGGCCACCGCAGAAAAGGAGGCGACGGCGCGCATCCACACATGCGTTTCGATGCGCGCCTAGTCTGACGGGAGTCGCTAGGAGGGCAGGGACGTGCTTGTGAGCGCTGCGGCTTCGGGGAAGGTGAGTGGCGCGGCGGCGGGGTTTACTTTTCCTTCCGCTCCACTCCGAGCGACGGCTTCACCGCCTAATGCCCCTTGCGACGAGTTCGGCGAGGCCCCTCTTGCTTCACCGCCTAATGCCCCTGGGAAAAAAGAGCGGGAACGATCTCTGAGATCGGCTGGGCGCCGCTGGGGCCTTTCTGTGCGCCTTCGCTCGATCCCCATTCTGGGTGGCAGGTACGTGACACTGCAGCTGCAGCATTCGCAATAGCAGGATGTCTGTTGCAGTGACGTCTTGCTTCTGGGAGGAGCTCCGGAAGTGCTGGTGAAGAGATGATCTTAGGTTGAGAAATAAACGATGAAAATGACTAACGTCGCGTCTGGATTTGAGATTTTTCCTGGCTTCCGTGGGACTCATTGGACTGGTGGGAGCCAGTGTTGTGCCGTGGTTAGAGTGTTGGAATAGGATTCAGGAGATTCGGGTTCTAGTCCCCATTCAGTCATGAAGCTCACAGGCTGACTTTGGACCGGTTGCAGCCTCTTAGTCTAACTTATCTCACAGGGTTGTTGTAAGATTGAGTGTCGAGCAGGAAGTTTACAGGCAGTGGGACGTTGGCTACTGTAGCATACCAAAAAATTTCAGAAGATCAGTCTGTGTTTATAGACTGCAGCAAAGCGCTTGACTGTGTGGACCACAAAAACCAATGGATGGCCCTGAAAGGACTTGGTGTGTTTCAACACTTGATTGTCTGATGCATAACTTGTATTTCTGACAAAAAGCTACTATTAGGGCAGTGTATGAAGAAACAGAATGGTTTCTATAGGCAAAAGTATCGGGCAAGAATGCATTTGGTGTCCCTGTCCAGTCTGTACACAGAACATGCGGTAAGGAAAGCTGGGTTTGGATCAGAGAAAGGAGTGAAAATGGGTGGGAGACACACCAGTCATTTGGGATATGCAGATACTGTATTACTGGCAGAAAGCAGCAATGAATTGAAACAATTACTGATTAAAGTGATGGAGGAAAGTGCAAAAGAAACTGCACTGCACATTAAGAAAACAAAAATCATGACTATACAGTAGTCACAGTAACAATAAAGAAACTGAGATTTTGAAAGATTTTGCATACCTTGGCCCAGCCATCAATTCAAATTGTACCTGCAGGAGACAAACACTGGGAAGGAAAGCAATGAAGTCCTTGCATCAAGTGTAAAGACCTTTCGCAAGAGGTCAAGGTCATCATAGTGTATTCCCAATCGCTATGCACGTTTGTGAAAGCTGGACAGTGAAGAAAGATGATAGAAAGAAAATTGATGCATTCCAAGCATGCTGATAGAAGAGAGCTTTGCGAAGACCCTGCTTAGACAGAGAAACCAACAAGTGGGTCCTAGATCAAATCAAGGCAGAACTTCTCTTGGAAGCAAAAATAATAAAAGTGAAGCCAATGTTCTTCTCACACATCATGAGAAGATAAGACTCATTGGAGAAGACAGTCATGCTAGGAAAAGGCAGAAGAGGAAGAAGAGGACCAGATACAGGATGGCTCATTCCATAAAGTTACCCTAACTTTGTAACCTGCCCAGGGAGCTGTGTAGCTAATGGGATGGGCTAAAAATCCAGTTAGTAATAATAAAGGAAGCCACAGCCTTGAGTTTGCAAGAACTGAGCAGAGCTGTCAAGGAGAGGACATTTTGGAGGGCACTTATTCATAGGACCATCATTAATCAGAGACAACTTGATAGCATGTAACAATAGCAACATAAATGTAATAAATCAGCTCGACTTCTGAGTAGATGTGCCTAAGAATGCAATGTTATATAAATTTACTCAAAAGGAAGCCCTCTTGAGGTCAATGGGACTTACTCGCAGGAAGCTCTGTAAAGGATTGCAACCTTAATTTTCTCAGTTTTAGGACCATAGATCCTATACTTTGTATAATTACTATAGCTATACCTACCACAGTTGCAAAGATCAAGCAATACATTACAATTGTGGGGGTTTGCTTGACATTTTTTCTTAAATTTATATTGTAGAAGGTAAGCCCTGGCTCATTCCAAACCTTGCCAGGTACAATGTCAGACTTTTCTCATGGTGCCTTTTCTTGCTTCCTCCAAACAGAATGGCTGTCCCAAATCCAGAAGAACTGAAGGCTTTCCGAATGGCCTTCCAAGAAAAGAATCAATCCTGTTTCATCCTGGGTGCCTCTGGTGAAACTGGGAAAGAGCTGCTAGTTGAGGTCTTGCAACAGCAGGTGTTCTCCAGGGTGACGCTGATTGGCCGCCGAAAGCTGAACTTGCAAGGGCCGCTTTATGCCAGCGTGGTAGGAAACCCAAGCCAATGTCCAGTGGCATTGATGAATGATGAATATTCAATATTCATCATTCATCAATGATGAATTAAACAGTCATCATTGAATATTTTTGCAGAATGTATTTCCCACCTTTTTTTCCAAGTGGGGGGAAAACAACACAAATGTAAAACTTTGTTTTAAAAAATGTAATAACAACAACAAGCAGAAGAAGAAGCTGAAGATAACAAAAGCAGAGCAGATTATCTCCCATTCAGATAGTTTGGAACCAGGCCTTCTTCATTCATTTATTTACTTTCATATAGCATTTTTATACTGTTTAGACAAAAAGCCTCCAAATGTGGCTTGCAACAATTATTTTTATAGGTTTGATTATATTTCCACCTCTCCTCAGCCAGAAATTCTCCCAGAGCAACTGACCTAGTTTCCCTGCCCACAGATTACAATGTAAAAAGGCTTGACACACAAGGAAAACAGATTGGAAATGGAGGAGCAAAAAGAGACTCACTTTGCTTCCCCTCAGTACAGCCTGCTAGAATGGCTGCCAGTGGTGAGAGCTGAAAAAAGAGAAGACATTTCTTAGGACAGGATCCCCACAGGCTTACAATCTAAAAACCATATCACAAATGGAAAGGAATGGAGAAGGAAAAGCAAATTCATGCAAGACCTACTTGGTTTCAAATTTCAGCATATCATGGGCAGAGTGGAAGGTCTGTGGCTTCCTCTTCCCTCCAGTGGGCTCAGCAGCATTTTAGAAACTGCTGCCTTCTCCAATACTGCCCATTATTCCTCTTGCCATGGCATAAAGTCCCTTGTCCCCTGGGATGTGAGAGTCATATCAAGGCTTCTAAGTAAGAGTCAGGCATTTCTGTTCTGATGGGGATGGGGGAAGACAAGGAAATGTCTGGGTTTACTTCCTTGCTTGTTGAAAGCTCCATTTGTCCACCTGGATCTTTCATTGATTCTTTCCTGGTTTTGGTTTCTTGTTTGGGCCATCCCTGCAGAGCCAAGAAGTGGTTGACTTTGAGAAACTGGATGAATCTGCTGCTGCCTTCCAAGGCCATGCCGTTGGATTTTGCTGCCTGGGGACAACCAGGGCCAAGGCTGGAGCGGTGAGGAGCCTGGGCCAATGGGGCAGACAAAACAATAGCTAGCCTGTGGGTGGAACTGAAAAGGTGGCGGGACTAGCAGGAGCAAGAAGCTGTAGGGAAAGGTCCATTCCAGAGTTGGAGGATGGAGCCCATGTGGCAGTGTGGGTGACTTCCTTTCCCCTGTCAGGTCTGTGAGTAGGGAGGTTGAAATGGAAAAGTTGGAAGGAATGAGGGAAATGGGCTAGTCTTTGGGCAGTGGGATGGGAATGGATGCAAAGTTTTTGAAAGTTGTTGTCATTTTCACTTAAATGCTGAAGCTGTCTGGGTGGTTTATTATATGTGTCCACCACACTTCTTCCAAGACACTCTGGACAACATGCATGGGGCTGCCTCATTTTCCCACCTCACATTCAAGCTGAATTCATGGTTACAGCTTTCAGGGCTGACTAGAGATTCACTCCTAGTCTCCCCAGGCCAAAACTGACTTGCCCAGTCTGTATCCACTGGTTGCATTTGTCCTAATAAATGAAATCTTTTGAAGTGTGGTCTTTAAACATGGGCTGACCCACCCCAAGCCCTTGAGATGAAGACATTTTCCCAAGTGTCACTTTTTCTCTCCATCCTCAGGAGGGATTCGTGCGTGTCGACCGTGATTATGTTGAGCACTCTGCCCAGCTGGCCAAAGCTGGTGGCTGCCGCCATTTTGTCCTGGTGTCAACCAAGAGCGCAGATAAGACAAGTGGCTTCTTGTACCCAAAGATTAAGGTGTGTCCTGCAGAGAAGCCCTAGGCAGTGTGTTTCAAGGTGGGAAATGTTAGTGGAAAGTAGGAAGTTTTACTCCTCACAACAACTGTGTGGGGTGAGTTAGGCTGAGAGTTGGCAATTTGCTTAAGGTAACCAAAGGAGCTTCAATGGCAGAGTTGGGATTCAGACCTGGGTTACTCCAGCTGTAACCTGATATGCCAAACAGAAGCAACCTCAGGTCTGTGAAGTGCTCAGGATTAAATAGAAAGAAGGGTGTGTTCTGACCATCGGGCCTGATCAGGCCAAGTACTTTAGGATACTTAGGAAAACACAGAACCATCTGTGTCAAAGATAACAGCTGTTTATGAAATACAAGGACAAAATGTGCGTGCAGACAATTAATGAACACACAAAGCATACACTCCTCTAGCTTGTTGGTTCCCTGAGTAGGTTGGGGGGCTCCCGAGGTTCCTGGGTGAGAGACATGACCCCAAGCTGAGAACAGGAATGGCTCCTCTTCCTCTCTCTCACTATTCCAGAGTCAGTCAGCACCCCACCCCTCAAGTCTCATCCCAAGTCCTGGGAACGAAGCTGTCTCAGTAAGTCAAGCAGCTCTGCACCCACCTGAGGGCAGCCTTATTGCAGGAGAACTGGGCAAGGCAGCTGCAAGGCGCTCATGTCTGGTGCTCCGAGAACCAGTTGAAGGCCAGGAGGCCTTGGCAGGCTTTCAGGAAATGCTGTTGGCTCATGAACACTGGGAAAGTTCACTGTACTGTGTGCTGAACCTCAGTAGCTGCCTCATCATTTCTCCAGTAGGACCTGACTAGAACAGGTGGTGTCCAGCATTCCTGCGAAAATAGGAAGGGGTGCTTGCAGGCTAGAGACTTGCCTCTGAGGAGGGTACTCCGCTCATGATGACATGTAATTGGCCTAGTGTTGCCAGCATGAATTCTACCAAGAAGAGGTCTGGCTCACTGTGCCCTCACATGCCATCATGACAACAGCCCCCGGCCTCCTTGCTAGGTGCCACTTCCCTGCTGCTTTAGCCTTCTTTGCTGAACCTCACTGACTGCAGCAGGATGCATTTCCATGGAGGAGAAAGCGCTCGTGGCTGATGGGTCCTCTGTCAAGAGAGGATTTCAGCCCTTCGTGAGCAGGAAGGTCAGCCCTTTCTTGCCTGTGATTTGGGATGTGGGCTTTGCAAGCAGATGTCTCCTCTGCCACCAGCTACTGTTCCTTGGAAGCACCCTTGGATCCATTTGAAAATTGGACTATTGGACTTTGAGTTCTCTGGGCATGTGTCTGTGTGACACAGAGAGAAAGGATCTCACCTTTGGCCCAATTTCCTCTCCCCGACACAGGGTGAAGTTGAGGAAAAGGTCCAAGCACTTGGATTTGAGCGGTGCTCCATATTTAGGCCAGGGTAAGTATTGGGAAGTGGGTGGGCAGGGGCAGGTGACCGAACAGCAAACATTCCCCTGCTGATTGCCATGCAGAGGTCATTAAAGAATGTCAGCCACACCACAGAAGAGGCAGTGGAGTTTTGGGAAGCCCTTTTAAGCCCTGGCCTACTGCAGATCTCTTCTAATTTGAACCTTCCTTCATGCAGGAAAACAAGACACCCAAATGCCCATTTGGACTTTGACTAAGCAAACCAATGTGCCTTCTTTTGGCTATAGGCAATAGGACTTGCCGTTCTGAGGAACTTCCCAGCTTCATCTCCAGGAATGTATATAATGCCAGTTCAGTCACAGTGGATTGGTTCCCTCATCTTCCTAAGCTTGGTGCCATCCAGATGGTTTGAACTTTAACTCTCAGCTTTCTTGGCCATTGGCCATGCCCACTGGGGCAGATGGGAAGAGAAGTTCAAACCATCTGGACAGCACCAGATTACAGAAGTGAGCTCAGAGTGTGCTTCAACCACCTTTTTCTAATAGGTGTGATTTAGGGAAGTTGGCAAAACTAATATTTTCCCATCTTTTCATGGGTGACTTCATGTGAAATAGTAAAATAAATTGACGATAATCAGGAATGTGGAACCAGGTTCAAAAGGTAATATGGGCATAATGGGGTGTGTCTTGTTCAAACGGTGTATACCCAAAGACTTTCACAATCCTTTTTATTTATTTACCCAAGTATCTGAATGGAGTTCAGGCAAGTATGTGTCACCGAACTCAGCCTATCAACAGCTTAGGGTGAGCCAAAAGGAGCCTGAGACGACTTAGAGCCAAACCAGCAAGGCCCAAGCATTTCCCATGTCTATTTCTTATCTGCTTGAGATTCACACAGGCTTATGTTCTTATTCCCTGCACATTTGCAACTTTCATGGTAGCTATAACCAGTTTCCAGTGTCCCTCTGATTACTGGATTCGAGGTCAGGCTAGCTTAGCTGTGGGTTACACAAAGTTCATTTTGTTCTTGTCCCTCCCTCCTTTCTAAGACAGGAAATCAATATGGCTGTGTTTTTTTCTATGGAGACTCCCTCTGACCAACTATTTTTGGGGCCTTCCTCTCGCCAACTACTTTTGGAGTGTTTTGGGATGCTGCGATTGGCAACATATATCCCTTGCTACCTAACCTCTCTTTTAGTGGGTTAGTAGGATGCAGCCAGCACAACAACCCTGTGAGGCGGATTAGACAGAGCTATTCATCTATTGAGTTTTGTGGCTTAGCAGGGATTTCAACCCTCATCCTCCCAGTTCAAATTCTATGCTCTTACTTGTACAACATTGGCTAGGAGTGTCCCATTGCACCCATTGCATTGGCCTCACCACACTTTACCTAAGTAGTATGGAGGTAAACATTCCCTGGAGCAGCATGGTGGGAATTCCAATAGCAGCAGCAGTCAGTCCTATGGAACGTGCACTGCCGCCTCAGCTGCCATCAGTGGGACATTGTGACTTCACCATGGCATAGCTGTCCAGGACAGATACAGAAGAAAAGCGCCATCTAAATCCAAGATAATTATACACATCTGTGGTTCCAGTGTCTCCACAGATGCTAGCAATCTATCCTCCTCCTGCACTAATCTATTCCTCAGTAGCTCGATCCTGATCTAAAAGGACCTGCCTGCAGCATTACTAGTTTGGGGAGTAGTACAATCTAGGCTTGCCAACTTCCTCAGGCTGCCTTCTCCTCCAGGGTGCTGCTGTGTGACCGTCAGGAAACCCGACCTCTTGAATGGATGACCAGGAAAGTCCTAGGGGTGGTAGCCCACGTCTTCCCCACAGCTCTGTCTGTCCCCACGGTGACCGTGGCCCGGGCAATGGTGAACCTGGTGATGATGCCGGCAAAAGAAGGCCAGAAGGTGGAACTGGTGGAAAATGCAGCCATACATGCCCTGGGAACAATTAAATAGTTGGGAGTTTTGCTTCCTGAATGGCAAAGCGGTGAAGGGTGCCTCATCCATTCCTAGGCCCAGGTTCCCATTTTTCCTCTTCCTGTGGAGGGTCCTCCAAGCAGTGAGACCTTGTCTGTTAATGTCCATCCTACATTCTGCATTAGCTCCTGTGTTCTGCATCTCCGTGGAAACTGCAAACTGCCACTCCTCTGGCAACAGCCATTTTGAATTGAACAGAAGGGGTAGTTCCCAGGCTTAACCTCTGACTGAGATACAGGCACCAGTCAAGATTGCCAGGCACGTCACCGGGTAGCCTGGCTGGGAGCAGAGTGTGCCGGCTGTGGGGCTGTTCCTCTGTACATTGACCTCCATCGGTGCTGTTCATTCTGTGAGCTGTCCCATCCCATCAAGCAGTAAAACAAGATGCTAAGTTGTTTGAAAGAGCTAATCCTCTGGAGGGCCTGTTTGGAGTTGGTACCTGCTGAGGAATATGGCCGAAACCACATGTGCCTTGAAATTCTGGTCCCTTCCAATGACATGCCATCTGTGCAGGGTGTCTGGGGCAGTCATGTATGAATGTTTCAGTCCACTTCCACCACACTCAGTCTCTACCAAGAATTAACTGATGCCTTGCTAAATGTTACCTGTGACAAGGAAGTATTCACCATCCTAAACATTCTGCTCTACACACTTTTCAGCTATGTTGCAATTTGATTTGGGCAATCCAGATTTCTTCTTATACCAAAGTAAATACTTGGTTCCTTTGGGTGACAGTGAATAAGGGAAGCTTTTCTAATATTTTTCATGTTTATTCTGAAATGATATACAATTTGAATGAGGGAATCTGTATATATGTGCAGGTGACTCGAACAGACAGCCTGGTAAACTTCTTCAGCATCATCAGCCTGAGGAAAAAAGGGTATTTCTTAATTATTCATAGTCTTAGAGGAAAGGAGTTTCTTAATGTGCAGGCTTAATACTATCCATATAAGCCCCACAATTACTTGTTCTGAAGCTGTGTTATAAGCCTCACAGGTCACTTCATGCCGGATGTGAAAATAAATTAATAATTCATGTCCTAGTATATACTAGCCCCATTCAAGCATTCTCCTCCTCAAATGGGGCAAGTGCAGATGCACTCTGTAGCTCTACCCTCCCTCCTTATCCCCATCGCTGGCCCTGTCCCCTTCCATGTGTTGATTTTCCTAGAAAATCATATTTCATATTTTTTGGCAATGTACAATTTGAAGCTGAAATCTCTGGGTGTGTCACATTTACACTGGATCAACTGCACTGATGGAAGGGGAATTTCCCGGCCCCTCCTTCCCAAAGCTGCCCTCCAACCCTGTGAAAATGCTACACATTCAGGAAATGGTAAATGGGATGCTGTGGTGTAGGTGGGAGGAGGTAAGGTAGAGAGACCTTACATGATGCAGAGCCCTTATTCTCCTAGATTGCAAGTAACTTGAAAGCATGGTTTACTTTTATTATCTAGCACTTTTTTGTGAGCTGATGTTAATGATTGTTAGCTTAGATGCCCTGCTAAAAAGAACATTTAAATGATGCAAATTCTGAGAACCAAAGCAAGCTGGCAAAAAATGTCCAATGAGCTTCAGACTAACAGAGCAATAGTTTGTGTAAATCTCTGAATTCAGCCTAGCAGCCTAGCAGCATTTCAGTTTGAATGCTGAATGAGGAACATCTGTTTTCCTTCTGAAATAATTTGAAAAGGCCTTAATGTTCTTGGTGCTCTTTAAAAAGCTTTAAATTTATGTCATTGCTGTTACATATTTAATAAAAATGGTTCTTAACACGACATTGTTCCTAGTGCATCAGTTACAACCTAAAATGTTATAGCTGCAATATGAAGGGTCAGTGCACAACAATATGTTAGTTGTAAACTTAGTCATACTTAGAGGACACTTATTAAGAGCAAGTGCAACCAATAGTGGATCAAATCCCAAAGTCATTAATTTTATTTTGCCTTACTATGTCTCAGCCAGTTTCAGGTTCCAAACATGAAAAGAACATATGAGCATTTAACAGAATTCAAATGAATAACATTAGGGATGTACACTTTAATTAATCGATAGTTTAATTGTTACAGTGTAGAACAAGATTTATACTCTCTACAGTATTTCAGTCTGTACCTAAGAGATTCATTTACATTTCATTTGATTTTATGCAAAATTGCAGAGAAGAGCAATTTTGTTGCCTGTAAACAGCACCTAGGCAACTGTAGGATATTTTGGATTCCAAGGTCTCTAGGTGGAGACAGAACTCTGCCCTTGCAGCTGGATATCCACACTGCAGTCCTCCTCCCTACAGCTGGCATGGAAAGAACTGAGCCAGGCTGGCAAATCAGGCTCTGAGAGGAGAAAAGAGGGCATTGTGTTGGGAGGAAACGGGCTACCAGGGTGTAAGCTACCTGATGGTGCTCTAGCCTGCTTTGCTCCCCCTCCAAATCCCTGTAGCTAGCTGACCCAAACTGGCTGTGTCTGATTAAAATACAGAGTGAGCAGTGTGAAAGGGCAAAGATTGCCTCTCCACTGCACTTTCTGCTCTGCACTGGATGCTTGTAAACCACTCCGTTCTTTTAAGGAGCCTCCAGGCCCAGCAAACACAGGATAGTTCAGTTCCCCCTTGGAGGTGACAGACTGTGGAAAGGGGATTGAGCCATGGAAAGGGGATTGAGAGATCTGACTGCTTGTGATCAGAGCTGAGACCAGGTGAACTAATTCTTCAAGACTTTTTCTGCCTCAGAGGCTGGGGCAGAAAAGGAAGCTTTCTGGCAGATGGGGAGGCAAGATCAGAGAATCAAGATTAGGATTTATTGTGAGCCTTTGCCAGCCTTTTTCCTGTCCCCTCAGAACTCAAAGAAGAGTGGAAAAGAATAGGAAAAGAAGACAGATTGCCTACAGCACTTCTTCCACCCTGCCAGCTTCTTGAAAGCTCCCAAGTTCAGGGGCTTCCAAGTACTGTGTTGGAAACCTAAATAGCCTTAGGTTATTTTCTGAGTTACAAGTTCATAAGCTGACACTCCCAAAGAGAAAAAACCCAAAATGAAATAGATCATCAACCAAAGAAACACCTGTGTAAATAGGAGGGCTTATATCCAATGCTAATCTATTTTGTTCCCTTCATTTCAGTGGGTCTTCTCTCGCTAAGAGTGAAAATCTTTGGAATAGAGGACTGGGGAAAAGTCTTGAGCTTCAGTTAAGATATCATTGCTCTTTGCTTTCATTGATTTAACATCTTAGGTCAGTCTACCGCACCTTGGGTCTACAGGTCTTAAACTACCACTACAATCGTCCCCAGCCAGCATGGCCAACAAGTCAAGAATTTTGAGACTTGTGGTCTGACAATATTGGAGAGCTACTCTTGATTGAATCAAAACTGAAAGCATCTGAAAAGAGGGTTTCTTATGTTAAAAGTTGTAATGACAGACTTTGCACTGTGAAAGGATACAGTTCAAAAGCAAAGGAAGCCACATGATTTTCCTTCATGATTGTACCCTACATTGCTTCCTTAACACTTCATGTGACATCTATTTGTGTATTTGTGTTTAGTATTTTCAAAAAGCCACCTTTCTACTGAAGCAGTTGGTACAGTAAGCTCCAATCAATTCAAGCTAGTTCTAATCAGGATTCTATGAAACACTGGCATATAACTTGGGAACCCTTGTGTCTGATGTTTGAAGCGAAAAAGGTTTTCATCCAATGTCCACTTACCTGAACTCAGTGTGATCTACTTCTGAGGACACCTATACAGAATCCTATTTAACAACTCAAAATGAAGACCAGAATACTTTTTGTGGACTGACTCGCTCAAAAAACTTAAATGTGAAGGAAGATCTCTCTTCCTTTCCGTGCCATCCAAGTCTTTTTTTATGTATTTGGGTCCCATAATTAATTTTCAAAATAAGCCCCAAAGAACTGAAATCATTCAGAGGAGTTAAATTGTTAATGCCTGACATAGACTAAGGATTATCTGATCATCTGAAAATATTGAGAGCATTCCAAACTGAATATTAGTGGTAGTAAATTTTGAAATGCAGGCACTTATGACAACATCCATCAGTTTGCCTCCAAGGGGAGTACAAAAAGGAAAGCAGCTGTGTTGAGCTATATGCACTTGCATGTACATGCACACAGAGAACAGGATTAGTAACATATCTTGTATATTAGGATTCAATGAGCAGGTTCAGATTCAGACAACAAGAGTTGAGAATGGGTTGCCATTGAACCATGGGTTGTTCATGTATTATCACATTCTCTGAACCCCACCAGGATAAGCCATGGAGAACAACCTACAGTTCACAACCCAGTTACAAACCATGGGTTCTCTTCATGGGTTGTTTGGAATTAATAGGCAATGGCCTGCTATCTTGGCTAGGTTCATACAACACACTAACCTGTGTTTCAACAACAATGCACTCATGCTGAGCCCTTGAGCGTGGGCTAGAGTTATAGAGCCAGAGAGTTGTCAAAAAGCTAATAGGTCTTACTGTCCCATTCAAGACAAAGCTATCTCAAAATATGTTACATTATGCTCTGGGTTGTCACAACCATATCGTGCTGATGAGTAAATCCCTCCCCCATACCACCAATCCAGCCACTGGTAGGATTGCAGTAAGTGGATAGGAAGCATGGAGTTCTGAGAGGGGAGGGCAGATGCCATCAGCACCCCAGTTAATTGAGAAGTCCCAATTCTAGAGACATTACATCATACACAAAGCAAGATGTGAGTGACCTTTCACAATTCATGCTCCAAATGAGCTTTCTTGCATGTATCATCTCCTCCTTTCCCAGCTTTATCTTTCCCTATAGAGATAGGGCATCCTTCATTAATGTGGCCTATTCTGCCCCTTCACTTGATTCCATAAGCCCTGAGTGCACCGATGAAGCCTGCCTTGCTCAAGTTCCCCTCCCATAGTTTCCCTGGCACTGCTGTGTTTGAATCACAGACTTGAGTTTGTGGGAACATAAAAAGTGATGGCACTTGTAAGGTATATAGATCTGTATTTTTTATTATTATGTATTATATTTATATCCTGCCTTTTTCCTTTCAAGGGACTTGGTGGCTTACATAATTCTCTTCCTCCTCTCAATCTTATCCTCACAACAATCACCCTGTGAGGTAGGTTGGGCTGAGTGGGGACTAGGACCTGGATCTCCCAGTCCCATGCTCTCACCACTGCATCACATTGGCTCTCACACTGGTTACCCTAAAAAGAATTATTGAAGTTGGTAGTTTCTGCAAATACTGCTCTTATTAGTATTTATTTATTTTTATGCTGCCCCATAGCTGAAGCCCTCTGGACAGTAAGCAACAGTTAAGAATTACAATAAAATGCATCTCTTAAAATGTAAAAACATCATAACATTACAATAATGTTTTAAACAAGATTTTAACAACAAAACAACTAAACGCACTAAATACCACTCAGTCTGCTGAAAAGAAGAACAGGTGGCAATAGCCCCCACCCACATGGGTTTCAGTGGCCAGATGATTCTATAATTTGAGGGCCACTACTAAAAAGGTCCTTCTTGTCAACATCAGTGGTGGCAGTCAGAGGAAGTCCGCAAATGTAGAGCCTAGTGTCTGAGCACAATGTTTCTGGGAAAGTGCTTCACTGGGTATTGTGGTCCCAAGCTGTGTAGGCTTTATAGGTTAAAGCCAGCATCTGAAATTGGGCTCAGATGCACATAGACAGCCACTGCAAGCAAGCCAGAATTGGTGTTCCGTGTTGAGGTGATCATTTATCAGTATGGCTTCCATATTTTTCGCAAACTACAGCTTCCAAACTGTCTTCAAGGGTAGTCCCACACAGAACAAATTGCAGAATTCTAGCTTAGAGATCACCAAAGCATAGGTTACTGAAACTGGGCTATCTCTGTCCAGATAGAAATATAACTGGGCCACCAACCAAAGCTGGTGGAAGATACTCTGTGCCACCTGGGACTACTGTGAGAAAGACAGATCAAAGTTCTGTGCTATGAACCTGCTCCTTCAAAGGGAGTGCAACCCCATCCAGAACAAGCTGAGGACCCTCCACCCATTCAAAGAATCAAATGCTAAAGGCTTGAATCCTAAAAGCTACTTCATGGAGAGGCCTCCTATCTTCCTACTGATCAGATGTTTCATGGCTTCCTTCACCTCCTTGTTCCTCAGACTGTAAATCAGTGGATTAAGAATGGGGATCACCAGAGTGTAAACCATGGAGACCACCTTGTCTTGGACTTGTGACCCATCCTTGGTCCATGGCTGGGCATACATGAAGATGGCTGTGCCATAAAAGAGACTAAGAGTGGGATGTGCAGGTAGACAGAAACTTTTGTCACCCCTGACTAGTGTGGCCCCTGAGGACATTCCACAGTACTTGTGTGTACGAGATGAAGATGATGGTGATGGTCACCACAGTGATAATGCTGGTGGAAGCAAAAAGAATGGTTTCAGAAAGCCAGGTGTCTGAACAGGAGAGCTTGAAGACTGCAGGGATATCACAGAAGAAATGGTTGATCTGGTCTGGGACATAGTAGGATAACCTGAAAGCACCACTGGTCTGGATGATGGATCCCACTGGGCCACAGCTGTAGGCTCCAAGCACAAGGCTGATGCAGCACCCTTGGGTTATGAGCAGGGCATAGGTCAGTGGGTGGCAGATGGCCAGGAAGTGGTCTTATACCATGGTTGCCAGGAGAAAGCACTCTGCAGTCACCAAGGTGGTGAAGCAAAACGTATGAGTGGCACAAGCCATGAGGGAGATGGAAGACCAACCCCATTGTAACTGGACCTCCATTGCCTTGAGCGCAATGACTGAAGAGTAGCAAAGATCCAAGAGTGAGAGGTTCCTGAGGAAGAAATACATGGGGTTGTGCAGACGTGGCTCAGCTGTGATCAAGGTGATTATCCAGCCATTGCCCAAGACTGTGAGCACATACAGGAGAAGGAAGATACCTGAGAAGAAGGGACCCAATTCAGGCTTCTCTATGAAGCCCAGGAGGATGAACGTGGTCACGGTCATCACATTCCCACCCTCTGTGAAGCCAGACTCGGGTGTAAGGGATCTGTGAATGAGATCACGGGTAGGGTGCATTATGATGTGCAGGTGGAAGGTTCTAGAAAGTCCCTAGGAAAGCAAAACATGAAATAGCAATATGGGTTAAAAAGTGGGAGAGAAATAACTGCTGTTTGTTGGCATATTAAAATGCATTTGAATGGATACATCTGCAGAACAGTCCACTGAGACAGAGCTTCATGCATACATATGCACACAGGTGTGCAAGAAAGCAAAGAAGGAAACAAACCAGGAATGTTTCCACGCCCTTTCCCCATTCTGCCTGCACATGCAAAAGGGAATGAGCACAGGGCTCTTCCCTTCTTTCAATACAGCACATGGGTCATTACATTTAATGCAGGTGTAGAAAACCTTTTTGGCCCTGAGGTCTGCATGCAGTGCCTGGTGGTGTGTTGGGGGTCATTTGTGTGCAACTGGGAAAACAGCCACCCCTGCCCCCCATGATCCCAGCTCCTTTTGGAGTTTCTGGGGAGTAGGATGTTAAAGCATCATATTGCCCCAGCAACCCCAGTTGGGATTGGTGCCCCAGCACTGCTGTGCAATAGCAGAACAATTCTACTATTCAGCTGAGGAAAATGGCTCCTGCAGGCCCCATGGAGAGCACTTGAGAGCTGCAGATTGCCCACCCCATCTTAAAAGCAGGCCTGGATTCCATTTCCGTATAGACATCCAACTCTTTGTTAAGTTCTACTGCAATTGCCTTTTGTCAGTGTGCCAATATGTGGTTGGAGGAGTGGAACCACTCACCCTTGATGGCTGCATTCTCACATTTCTATGTTCTCTGCTTGAGCAGATCACATTGTTTGTGTGCTTTAAGGTGAGAAAAGCAGTCACTGCAAACTGCTCAGGAAGGGGAGAGGAGTATTTCCCTTTGGGGGAAGTTTGCTGCATTTCCATGTGGGGTGGGAATGAGTGAGACAGAATGAGAAAGAAGTGGATTGAATGGAGGGTGAATGGACTGAATGCCCGTAGTGGAGGGAGTCTGCCCACTTTGGGCTGGTAACATGTGGTTTCCTCCCCAGACCAGGAAGTCTCCCCACCCCTGTTCCCCATCACATTAGATTTAACAGATTGGCAAAGCAATCCTAGGACAGTAAGACGGGCAGACTCAGTGGTGGGTGCAACTGCCTTTTCCTGCTTCACCAGGTTCATGTCGGGCAAAGCAGAAGATTTGTTCATTGGTCAGGAGCAGAAGCAGATGTCTGTTTTGTTTTTTATCTCATGGATCTTCTCATTTTTTGTCTTCTGTTGGTTCCAGTGGAAGAGAACTACTTGCACCAGCTTCTGTGTTGGCATGGTTCCCCTCTGATCCTCATTCCAAGGTCATGTCCAAAGAATGAGGGGGGTTTAGATGAACTGCCTCCCCTGATTCAGCCTGGTACAATCTCCTTCTGTCCTTACAGCTTTGCAGCAGCAGAAGCATAGCCCCAAAGGTTTCCAAAGCTAGCCAAGGAAGAATGTTTGCAGCAGATCCTCCTTTCTGTGCCTCTCCCTCTCTGCCTGCAGAGAAGTCTGCAACCTCATGGATACCATCCTGGTGTATATAGGACTGCACCTTTAAGTGTTTTGGTCTGATTGCATGAAAGTTAGTTGAAGAGTGCACATTTTCAAAAACTATCTCATTTGGATTTCAAGAGCCAAATTGGAAGAAATGTCAGTTCTGTAATTTTGCCAATTTAACACACTGTGGAAACTTTTTTTTTAAGCTATAGTTAAGCCCCAGGCAAATACTGGCACAGTGGATACCATGCTGCTAAGCGCATGAAAGATTTTAACTCACCTCTCCATGAATCTGTCCTGTGGATGAATCCTCAGAACCTAGTTCATCATTTACCTGGAGGGTGCAAAACAAAAAGCTCTAAGCCACTGATATTTTAAGCAACACAAAGATTCCAAAGTCCCACATGGAAGACATAGAATAGGAAAACATAAGAATATTCAATGCGTTGTTGTTTATAACATTTAAAAGAAATCATCCTTCCATCTCAAGCCACTGGATTAATTTATACAATAATCAACACCCAGTATCTTCCAATATAGATTTGTACTACCTGATATGTGATTTTGCTGCAATGCACTTATAGATGTTCTGCAATGGAATCACACAAACCTGGTTGAGTCATCAGTGTCTTGGGTAGAGCATCATACAATTACTAGAAACCTTAAAAGCCTGGTTAAAATGGCACTGAAGTTGTCAGAACAGGACAAGTATGGCATCAGGATAGAAGAGTGTAGTTTTGATCCATCCCCCACATGAAATCCAATGCAGATTCCATCACCCATATAGTGCTTCCACTCCTTGGGGTTCTAACAGGGACTTGGTGACCCAAAATGCCTCCAGGTTCATGTTACTTCCTTCTGACTTACTGTTTGTTAGAAAACTCCTAGGAATGAAGAAGACAGAAGTATGGCTAGTTAGAAATACCAGATTTCCCAAAAGAGGATCTGTAGTAAAATATAAACAAATGCACTGATACAGTGTTTCCCAGTAAGACACTCTCCAGAACTTTTGG
>NW_025335606.1:19092303-19364862 GCF_004798865.1 Varanus komodoensis
GAGGGCATCACATTGAGGAAAACTGGGGAAGGCTTGCTTACAGGCCACAAGTTAACTACACTGTTACAGATACACAGAATAAACTGTAACTCAGCCTCGATACTTGAGGCAGGATGCACACAAAGTGATCCTCCACACTATACACATGTGCATGCAGCATACAAGCTGCTTAATATTTCCGTGGCAGCTGTCCAATATTCAGAGTGCTTCAAAATATTATTGCAAGTACTATGAGGTGGACTATAGACCCATGAGGTGGACTAGTATTATCCCCACACCGAAGATGGGAAGTCTGAGGCTGAGAAAATATTGGTTGACTAAACGACATTACACGGCTTTTGGCAAACAGGCATTTGAACTGGTAGAGATTCTCAGCTTATTCTTCCTGTTCCTTGCCACTGTTGTGCATTGAATACTGTAGCACTCAAAGAGCCACCATGAAGATGTCATTATACACATATGCTAAATCTTGGTCCCAGGCTGCATGTATTAGGCATGCTCCCAGTCATAGACATACCATATATACATAATCATAGATCTATCAGCACATATCAAACATATTAGGCTGCTAGGCCACCATTCCTCAAGCTCATACCCTTCAGTTTCCATCCCATCAGCTCCAGTCAACAAGGTTAATCATCAGAAGAAATGCTAGGAATTGCAGCCCCAGTCATCAGAAGGGTACCAGCTTGGGAGAGACTGCGGTAGGACTCCTACCTTTAATCCAAAATGCCTTGGAGGTTTTTTGCCATATATTTCTACAAAGGGACTTAATAAAAAATATTATATTTATATCCTGCCTTTTTGCTTTTCAAGGAACTCAAGGAGGGATGCATCTTCCTCCTCCTCTCAGTCTTATCCTCACAACAGCAGCCCAGTGTTTGGCCTGAGAGTCTGCAATCAGCCCAAAATCATCTAGAGGACTCCACAGCTGAGCAGGGACTAGAACCCAGATCATTTGAGTCCTAGCCCAGTGCCCTTGAACACTGTACCACACTGGCTGTCAATCCGCCTTAGGATGTCATGCTCTAGTAGTAAGGCCTAACCTCCCCTGTTGAAGACCAAGTGCAATAGACTATCTGAAGAGTTGCTTCTTCCAACATGTATCAATTTGCATTCTGAGGTCATCAGCTCAGTAACCTGCTAAACGAGCCACACCATTTCATGGCCACACATGAAAGGGCATTTCCAGCCATGGCCCCCTCCCAGCTGTTGAATGTTCCAAAGATGTCTACTTTGGGATCCTTCCAACAGGAGGCAAAAATTTACCCCATTGAAATTTATATATGTATACAAATATGTAATATGTAAGTTAATGTTTAATTTATTTTATTTATTTGTATAGAATTTTTAAGGAAACAATTATTCCCCCTTCTCCCGAATTATAAAACCAGAATAATTTTTATGGAGGTTTAATGCTGTTTTATTTCTGTGATATTTTTACTTCTCTGCTTTGTGTTTTTAACTATTCTATGCTAGAGAATTGTGCTCTTCTTGTTCTCTGTTTTGAAAGTCACCTTTTTGGACCAATGGGTGCATTTTGCCTCTGCATGTTGTTTTATCCTTATTGCAACAGTGCCTACTTTAATTTGTTTGTTAAAGCAGGCCACCCAAAGAACCTCTGGCTTAATGGGCAGCCCGTAAAGAGCATTTGTGCAAACATTTTAATTGCTGATATGTAAATGGACAGTACAATAGCTATAGGGAGAACAGAAGCTAAGATGTGAGGTTTGAATCTAAAACATTTATTGTGCTTTCTTTACAATCCTCCAGTTGTATCTGCTGATTTTTTTAATGAGTGGAGGAAGGGATCCTGTCTGCTACTCAAAATTAGTGTAGCCAACATTATAATTCCTCCCAATTATCTATAGTATTTATCCAAGCAAATCTCCCTCTCTCCCCCTCTCTCCAGCCTTAAACAATAAATCTCTTACGCTCTGATGCTGTAATCCTAACCTATATTAAAATTCCCACCCAAGTTTGACTCATTTTTTTGCTACAAAACTAGGACCTATTTCCAAGACTAACAGCCTGATCCTACATGTGTCGACTCAGAAGGAGGTTCCTGTGGGTTCACTGCTTCATGAGGCATGTTTAGGATTGCAGCCAATGAACCTATTTAATACTGGGCTATTCAAATGCTTACAGAGATGTTACCAAACTCAGTCAGTCAACAGCTAGGGCAAACATGGGTGGACCCCAGACCTGAGTCAAAAGGAGCCTGAGATGAGACTTAGAGCCAAAACCAGCTTTATTCTAGTGCACTATAGAATCAAGGGAGACAAAAGGGGACATTCAGCCCAAAGCAGTGTCTCGAAAGTTGCACCCCAGTACATGCATTTTATACCCTAGGTAACAAATTAGGTCACCTAATACACAACTAATGTATTGATACATCAATGTATGCTGGAGAAAGAGTTCTTTCTTCTGTCAAGGACCAGACATTTCCCATGTTTATTTCTTATCTGCTCGAGATTCACACAGGCTTGCCATGTTCTTACTCCCTCCACATTTGCAACTTTCATGGTGGCTAGAACCAGTTTCCACTATCCCTTTGATTACTGTATTCAAGGTCAGGCTAGCGTATTAGCTGTGGGTTACACAAAGTTCATTTTGTTCTTATCCACCCTCCCTTCTGGGACAGCATAACTGGTTTTTTTTTACTATGTGGCCTTCCTCTGGCCAACTACTTTGGGGCCTTCATCTGCCCAATTACTTTTGGGGTGTTTTGGGGTGCTGCAATTGGCAACAGTTCCCCCCCTTCAAAGGAATCTTCTTATTAAAAGATAGAGTCCTCTTGATTAGGGCGGTAGGTTACTAAGCCTTTGCAGCTTTGCCTTGAAGGTGCAGACTGCTTGTGCAGGTGAGGGCCATTTGAAACATAGAAGCATAGAAACCCAGGTGTCTCCTGGGTCATCTAGTCTGACCCCCAGCCCCAGCTGGCCCTGCTCATGACATGCCTACCATGTGCAAGTCTGAGAAATAGTAGAATGAATAATTGTTGATACGCTCTGTCAGCAACAGCAAGCAAAATAAGGAGGAAAAGCACAAAGAAAGAAAGAAAGAAAGAAAATGTAAAGTTTCAAGTTTTTGTAGCCACCTTCAGTTGGAGAACCAAAACAACAATCCTTCCAAGCCACTTTTACCAGAATGGAATTTAAAGCAGGTTGTAAAGCATTGAGCTTTTGAATGAGATATTTAAACAAACAGTTTTGTCTTCTACAAGTGTTGCAAACCCTGCCCTGGCTTGCTAGCAATGCACTGTCTAGCATCTTTGTATGGCAAGTTGCTGAAGTTGAGCTAACTTCATTGCAAGTCTGAAATGGCATCAGCTGTTTCACTAGAAATGCAGAGAATGCAGAGGCTAGCACTCTAATGTCATAGTGATTTCAGAAAACCCCAACTGGTGAAAGAATGGCATGAGAGAAATGAATAGGCTACCCCGCTTTGGCAATGTCTTCTACCACCAATGTTTGAACTACCTCTATGCAGTTTGGGCAAGTGCCCTTGGGGAGTTCTGCAGTAATTCAGAGGTTGGGGGCAACATATACAATGCCCTGTCCTTCTGTAGGGAAAGTCGTGAAAGCCTTCTGGCTACTAACCCAATAACCGGGGTGGTTTCCATGTTTGTGGACATGGGAAACCTGTGTTGTGAAGCTGAATCCAAAGATCCCCTATAGAGGATTTTTCCTGTGGAGTTTTGTAATTGCCAATTATTTCCAATGTGGTCCATTGAGCTAGGCAAATTGCTGACTTCCATCTTTTGGCCAGAACCAAGTTCTTTTGCACCCATAGTGTGCATGCCAGGCTGTAGAGGGAGAAAGAGCTGTAGATAGACTAACAAAGTAATTTCAAAATGTATTTAAAGCTAAACATCGAAGTTTCTTAATTCATTAGAACATATGCTGATAAATCTTAAAGTTTTCCCTTAATTAGATCAGCATATGATGGGGCCATACCTGCTGCACTGCTATTTACACCTTGAAGTTGTTGACCAAAAGGTCCGTGTCCTGGTGTGTGTATGGCCAAAATACACAACACGGAAAGGTTTTCTTTTAAAGGATTTATTCTCAGAAATAACTGGCTACCCACAAATTGTTCCAGATGGCACACCTGAGCAGTCCTCAGTTGGCCCTTTTATACCCTTGCTCATTAGAGGGTTACGTGTAACATAGTTAACACTTTCCAATAGGTTACAGAAGTAAAAAGTTGCTGTGGTGTGATCTTTCCCACTTGCCTACTAAAGAAGATGCTCTGAAGTGTGAGGTGTGGGGGTGAGGGGTGCTATTACATAGAAGAGAAGGACGGGGGGTGGACTGGTGTGGATTGCCCTTTGCTTGAGTTGCTCTTATTTGTCGAGGGACAAGTAGCTTTCTTTGGACTGATGCCTGGTCAGTGTCAGCTACATTTCAAGGATGCACGCATGCTGATTTCTAGAAAAGAGGGTTTTTCTCTGGTCTAGCTATGTGTCAATGATTGCATGATTTTACCAATGAAAGTTACACCTATTGATTTGTGTATCAGCGTTATAAATAGCACAGGCAGGCTCTGGTCTGAGGCCCCAAATTGTACCTGCACTGAAAGAAAGGTGCAGAGGTCTGTTGATCTCTGGTCACCCTGGCTTAGCTGGCTTTTTGCCCACCTGTGCTTCATCTCCTGCTGCCTTACCCTTGCATCTTTCTTCTTGAGCATTTTTCCAGAAATCTGATTCCCCCCCACCCCCGCTGCCCTCTACACAGCCTTTTTAGAAATAGGACTGATCTTAAGAGAGAAGTTTCTTTATTGATTATTATTCATTTATTGCATTTATATGCCATGCCTTTTAGCCAAAGGCTGTCAGGGCAGCTTGCATTGACAGGAGCAAAACACCAATAAAGCACTGCAATTTAAACACACAAGTACAGACTTTAGAGCATATGTAAATTACCATACACAACTTTATGTTTGTTCTCAACCCATGTGTTGCCTGAATGGGGTTCGTGTCCTAATGTGCAGCTCTTCTGTGCAGTACATTTACATGTGAAAATGTTGCTAATTTATAAATTTAGGCAAGCTACAAAATTGAGGAGCTTGTATGCAGTGCCGCCATTTAATTCTCCCAGACTTCTCAAATATAAAGTTCAGTCTTCATTACAGCAGATGCTCTTCTCAGCTGGTTTTATGACTATGCATTGATGATTTTTTTTAAAATGGGAAAATACTAGATTTCTGTTTGAGTTTGGTATCCAGATTTTTTAGTAGCAAAAATTATGAGAGAGGGTTCAAAATGTTGAGTTTTGTTATCACAGTGGAACTACTCCTTTAACCTGCATCTTCTTTCAGATGCTTTAATTAGCATTCATTTGGGCCAGGCCATGCTCTCTCACATATAGGACAAATGTTCCTACCTTTAGACAGAAGTTTATTTTCTGACCTATAACAACAAAAAAGATCCACCATAAAAATCTTCTCTGAATTAATAGTGAAGTTTTGGGAGTAATTTTGGTTTATAGTCTTCATCTGTGTCAAGGTCTTCTATAAATCTTCTGTTTTTACAGGATTTTCTATCTTCAATGTGTGTTTAAAATATGCTTAAAGTTTCCTATCTTGCTATTGCTAGGGAACATGGAAAGATTGTAACATAAAATAACCCCTTTCTGCATTGTTCTACTTTTTTTCTGGAAGATCTCAGAAAAGCAATTCATTTGGTTGTAAAGATACACCTTAAGATCCTGTACATTTAGGTGGATTTCTTGATATTCATGGCCTAGTTGTAATTTTGCCTTAGGATTCCCACTTTATGAGTGTAGTGGTCAGTCATGAATGACAAAAGCCACATTATTTCATGGCTTTCAATGAGAGAGAGAGAGAGAGAGAGAGAGAGAGAGAGAGAGAGAGAGAGAGAGAGAGAGAGAGAGAAAGAGAGAGAGAGAGAGAGAGAGAGAGAGAGAGACCCTTTCCAAGGTAGCTTATGGGGGTGTGATTCAAAAGACCCAAAAACTCTGAATACAATACAAAGGCATTTATAGGTTCTAAAATGTTCAAGAGTAAGCATAACTTTGACAATTTTTTCCTGAAGGAATAAAGCATTTATAAAATAATTTTGGTGGTTGTTTTCAGCTCTGTGTCTCTGGGTGGAGGAATCTGTTAAGGATGCTCATTGCTGTATGAAAATACTGTAAAGGGAGGTATTGAGTAGCAAACCAAAAAGGAGGCTCCAGATCCACTGTTAAGTTGGTGAATCTTAAGTTAGACTATATTAGACAGATCAACTGACTGACTAATTTCAAAATGTCAACTTCCACCTTTCTCAGTAGCTGGGAAGTTAAATGGATGTCCAGAGCAACTGTTTGGAATGCTGGGAAATGAAGATTCCTAGGGAGGATAAGAAAACAGAGATATGAATGGTCTAAAACACTGTTGTTGTAACCTGTCCAGGGAGCCGTATGGCTAATGGGGCAGGTTAGAAATCTAATACATAAATAATAATATTGAATGAATAAAACATATGCATTGTCCTCCAATTAAGGCAATATGGACTGAGTCACTAGATGTTTTTATATCAGCCATTAGGCCACAAGCAGGGTTCCAAAATGACCAGGTGTAAATCTGAATCACTATGTGCATGTGAGTTGCAATGTTTTGCAACAGTCTCTCTCTCTCTCTCCCCCTCCCCAGTTAAGCATCACAGATATCTGATCACATAAACTTGTCCTTAGATCTGTTGCAGATTTTTTTCCCCTACATATGACACATCTTGTTTTGTTTTATTACCTTCCATCAAATAAATCATATTTGTGGAACTTCATTTTACTAATTGTGTGATGCAATCTGTTTTGTTAGTTACTGGGCTCCTAGGAGAACTGGTTTCTTAGAGATAACTGCAGGCAACTACACACCCATTTATATCCATGCAGTTCTGGTCTGCAAACACTTTATTTCAGTGATGCTTTACCAGTTTATGGGAACTGGGTAGTGAATTGCCCTGGCTGGAGGCAAGAGGTTCTTGTGATGCCAAGAAAGGAATACACCAGTTTCAGGTTTACTTACACAGAGGTTTTATTTGTGCAAAAAACTAGCCCTCCCAAGTTCTTTAGCAACAAGTCACTTTGACTGCATTGCAGGGAACAAGCCTGCTCGGTCAACCCCAATCAGCTGGAACAGACAGGTTAGTGGAGCACCGTCAGTGTCAGGCCAAACAAGAGCACATGGGAAAAGGCTAGCTTGTATAGGTTACATATGTACAGCAAAGCATGCATATGGCAATCAGACAGCAATGGGGAGAGATGATTACATTGAGAGATGGGGCAGCAGGGACATGGATTGTTGACACAGGTGTTGGGAAGCAATGAGGGGCAGGGAGCCAACAAAGCATAAGCTCATCAAGTTCTGTCTTTCAGGTGAGGGCAGAAGGGCATTGGTAGAACTGATAAAGAGATGAGCACAATGTTTGTTCATTGACCCATCTATTGTGCAAAGAGGGCTTCCCTGGGTGGGAAAGCCTTAAGCTGGGGGCAGGGGTTGATTACTAAGAATCTATAGTTTAATTAAAAATAAACAAGACAACCAGAGTTCACTCATGTTAAGCAAGGCCTACATGTTTTGGGAGCCAGATACCCAGGCCAGGATTTGGGGTACAGGCCTGCCACAGGCAGTTTTCTGAACATGATGCAGGATGAAAAATTAAAAGCTAGCATTAAACAACTACAATGGAATGCCATAGCATTATATGATCGTTCTTAGGGGCAGCAAGATGGTCATCCATGACAAACTGAATGCAAATTTATTTCCAAGAGTTAGCCTTTTCTTCCTAAAGGCCCTTCCCATTCTCCAACTTCATCACATCCGTTTGAGAAGTTTCTCTGGTATGGCAACTGTGTTTAATCCTAGGAACCCAAATTGTACATAATGTTCCTTCCCAAATATTTTGGATGACATGTCTTGTAGCTAAGGTGCAGTTGGGAATCTCTTGATTTACATTCTAAGCCTGTGACAAGTTGGTGTTTTTTAATCACATAGAAGACGTTCAGGAACATAATTTAGTCTTTGTGTTATGGTGCTACTGGTAAACCTTATTGTTATTTACTAGAATGTTTGATCATGCTGTATTTTCTGGTTTTAATTGTTGTGAACTGATAGGTGTGAAAGGATGATTTGAAACAAGGGAGTGAAGAGATTTAAAAGGGTAACAAAGAAAATTACCTAGCCCAAAGGAGGGGAGGGGCCAAAATCAGATAGCACAAGGTAAGGAGAAACAGGCACATAGGCAGGAGGGCCAAATACTTCCTGATTGTTTATTGACAAGCTGAGCAGAACGAAATGAGCCTATTGTAGCCCACCAGGGGCAGGGCTGGATTGGGAAGAAGGGCTGGTGTTGGGGCAGCGCGGAGTAGGCGGGTGGAAAGAATGTAACTCTCAGTACCCTATTAGCCAATTAGGGGAAAGGAGGAGGGAACAAGTGGCCGGGAGCAGGGTTCAAAAGGGGTGTGTGAACATGTGCTCAGGTGAACAGAAAAATGGGAAGGAAACCATTCCTTTCTGTTCCCTTCATTGCAATAAAGATTTAAAAAGAACTCTCTGCATGCCTGGAATATTTTTCTCTTCCTGACAGAAAGTGATTATAACATGAACCATCCAGAAAGCTTTTGACTATTAGACAATATAGAAAGGTTATAAATAAAGATATACATTCTGAAGATGGTCCTGCTTTCTACCCTTGGATCAGGATTGGGTACCCCATGTCAGCAGGAGGTGGGGCATATCCCAAAGTATGTGGGGCCATGCCCACTGTAGGGACATAGCCCTGGCTTGCTTGCCTAGATCCCATTCACAGGCTGGAGTCTGTTTTTCTCACCCCCACTGGGGGCTGGGGGCTCTACATTCAGTAGGCAGTATACTCACTCTAGGTGTCATTCTGAACTTTTAAGGAACTATCCACAATGCCAAACCCTTAATAAGTTTGGCTGCATGGATAGTTCCCTTGAAGTTCAAACTGAAACCTGGAGACACTGCCCATTGACTTGAAGTCAGCAGCCACTGCTGTGAAATCAGGATGGGGGGCTGCAGGTGAAGTCTCTACCTCCTCAAGCATGTCTCCAAGGTGCCAGCTCTGATCCATCCTTGCCTTTCCCAATTAAGAAAAGATGACTTGCAAGGGCAGGAAGCAAAGCTGACTGAGGTATGGCCTTCAGGATTGCTTTTCAAGGCTGTGGCTCTGCTGGGAGCTGCTTGTTGTCCCCTCTCCCTTCTCTTGCAGGGCAGGGCTTCAGGAAGGGCCACTCTGGAGTCCTTCACCAGCCAGATAGGGAGGTCAAATGCAGTAGACTCGCTATTGAGAGATGGTAAATGGACCATGGAAGACCAACTGCTTTGGCGAAGCAATCAATCTGAGGAAATGGGAGCATCACAAGCCTCACCAGCATCTATTTCTGTCAGCTATAAGCAGTGTGGCCATGAGTCAAGTTTGTAGAGGTTTGTCCTCTATTTGAAGGGTTGTCCAAGGACAGGACCTTTTCTGGAAAGTATCCGCCATCTGAGATCTTGTCCAGTCCAAGACCAGTTTAGAGATAAAGAGCCATTTTGCACATGCGGTATCTATAACGCCAACATAATTTCTGACTCATAATTGCTTACAGATTTTTTTTGGATGATGAGACCTCTGTTTCCCTTCTTAGTCCTAACACATTGGGTATTTAGTTGTTGGGTCTTTTTAAGAGCAAAGAAAATATACTACTTTCTTTCATTTTTTATTTCCTCTTGTGTATTTGTGCTATTCTGCTATACCACAGTGCCACTTAGGGGTTATGTCATGGAAAAGCAGGAGTAGAAATGATTTCAGTTGTATAACAGATTTTTTACACATACAGTCTGGTGTAAAATTTTTCTGAGCATATACAGGTCATAGCCTTCTCTACTATGAGAAATTATATTTGATTTAAATAATAGCAATTCTATATGCAAAGTTTATGCAAAACTGCATCCTCTTTTCTTCTCCTTTGGGGTGATGAATTTCCTCTTTTCCTGGGGGTGGGGTAGATGAGTGGCTCCTTTAACATCACTGCTTTTGCAACCACCAGTTTATTTCAAGTAGATCATGCCAAGTAGTCCATGTTGGTTCTAAGATAAAGATCCATGGGAAGGGAAAGCAGGGAAAGGGACTTGAAGTTATTATTATACTACATTTCTATACTGCCCGTACTGAAGCTCTCTGGGTGGTTCACAGCATTTAAATCACCCATCCAGATTTCAACCAGGCCCAACCCTGCTTAGCTTCCAATATTAGGCAGAATCAGGCACTTCAGTTATACAGAAGCTTATAATTGTTGCTTATCAATACTGTGTACCTGAACATCAGAGTCACCAATCCAAAATGTTTGGGGACAAAGAACTATAGTAACCTGAATGTTCATTGTTGGAGCAGATGTACACAATTATGATTGTGAGCCGCCCCGAGGCTTCGGCGAATGGGGCGGCATAGAAGTCCGCTAAATAAATAAATAAGTAAATAAGTAAAATACACAGGGGTATCTGTCACAGGGGTAGGGATCTTCTAGGACCAGGGCCAAATCCAACCTTGCACCCTAAATATCTGGCTCTTTGCTCTAAACCATCCTAAATAATTTGGTTCCAGCAACAAATTTGGGTACCTCACTGCTAATTCCAGGTAATGTATGGGCGTGTTAAAAAGCATCAGTTGCAGTTATGGATGGGTGACAAACAGACTTCTGAAGTGGGTTCCCACTGGGTTGATGCCTTGACAGGTGCTCTGGCATCTGCCTCATGAATAACTTGCTCATGCCACTGCTGTGTAACTTATCCCTTAGCAGAATGGGGAGGCTTGTGGGGGGGGGGGGGGGGATGGCTTTAGTGCAGGGGTAGGGAACCTCTTTAAGTCCAAGGGCCAGACTGGAGATGCTCTCAAGGGCTACATTCCAATGGCGGTGGCAGGGCAAGTGGGGAGGGAAATCCAGAGACGTGAACCAGTCCCCTTTTTGAAGTAATGGCAACATAACTTGCAGAGAAACCATTTGATTTTTTCTGGTTTTAATGAAGTTCACTCCACCAAAAATGCTATGGTAGGAAAATCTTCTTGGCCATAGGCACTGCACAGGCACAGCACCCATATACCATATTTTTCGCTCTATAAGATGTACTTTTCCCCCCTCAAAAGGGGAAATGTCTGTGCATCTTATAGAGCGAATGTGTGTGTGCCCAACACCCGGGATGCTGCTGGCTGCCTGCACCACGTGGCACCACCTGGCTGGCACATGCTCGGCATGCCCTGCTCTGCACCCCCCCTCCAGTGCAGGTGAAAGCTGTGCTGCTCAGGGGCAGGCGTGCGGAGGAGCCGCGGCCTTTAACCCACTGGCCGCATGGAGAGACAGACTGCTCACCCCCACTGCCTGGGAACTGCTCACCCCTACTGCCTGGGAAGACCTGCCGCCGCCACTAAGCCGCCCGGAAGACCACTGTCGGCACGCTGCCGGCCCAACGTGGCACCACCTGGCCGGCATGTGCTTGGCGCGCCCTACTCCGCCTCCCTCCCCTGGCGCAGGTGAGAGCTGTTAATCACAGGTCAGTGTGTATTTCAAATGGCAACCCGTCTTTTAATGAAGCCCATGGGGAAGTGATGGGGAATGTGCCTGTGATTATCAGGAAGCTTTCCATGGATCAGTTATCTGTTAGTTGATCAGACACATTTTTTTTTAGGATCAGTGGATATTTGAACAGCATTACCTTCGTGTATGAAGTTTATTCTTCAAAGGCTACTTAGTCCACTGTGTGTTTGATTTACTGTACAATATCTCATTTTTTGTCAGAAGTTTTATTCTATTATTTACTAGTAGGGCAGCATGGACATTAATGGCTTTTTTAGATTTGTTATTGAATTGTCTGCAGCAGCTCTTGTATAACTGGTGTAGATTGTGGATCCCTTCAATAATTCCACTAAGAAAGTGATGCCAGTGATTGTGAGCAACAGAGCTTCATAAATTCTGACTCTAACAATGATTTCTGTGGGTTCAACAAAAACTAGAAGAGTACTCGAACTTTAAAGTCTCTCTTTTGTTAATGACAGTGATGATGGTTCTTAATGCCACTGTTGACTGCTGTTCACTTTACAAGGTTGAAATGTGGTATTACTGTATTCTGTTATATTCTGTTATAGTTTATTAAATAGTTTAGTAAACTATTTGATTCAGAATATTTTTTTTCTTGTTTTCCTCCTCTAAAAACTAGGTGCGTCTTATGGTCAGGTGCGTCTTATAGAGCGAAAAATACGGTATGTGATGCACAGAGACCACAAAGAAGAACTGAATGTTCAAGAACTGTGCTGAGTGGAGAAGTGTGCAAAGACCAGGCTAATAGATGTTTTCTCCATTATCTGCTGGGGTCTGTACAGTCATTTTGGGAAAGTGCAGTTCAGTTAAGATTTGTGAACAACTGAAATCAGATGGGAAATGTGCCACATGGTATGGGAAATTTGAAAGGTGTATCATTTGAATTGGGGCTTGGGCAATCTGTTATGAGGAAACACTTGCAAACAATTCTGGGAAACTAGGTGTTTAGTTAGGTTTCCCGCCAAGCTCAAATACAAGAGGAATAGCCCAAGCCAGGAAATTATTATCATCTGTTATCAATAAAACTAACAAGAAACAGAAGTAAGCTTCTCTGGATGATAGATAATTGGAGCATCAAATGCAGACAGAGAGACACCAGCCCCTAGAACTCTACATGATGTACCAGCTTTGTCAAAACTGGTACTTAAAGTCCTATTTCAGGCCTTCCAGATATTGTTTGGCAATAACAATTCTCATGCTGGCAGGGCCTGGTGGAATTCAGAGCTCAGTATCTGGAGTGCCACAAGTTCCCAGTCATTGCTGCAGAGAAATTCTCTATTCACCTTGGACACAACTTCTCTGGTGCCCTGGATGAACTTATACTTCCATACATCTTAACACTCTCCTATGGCAGTACATTGCAGTAGAATATTTGTGCTGGTGGGCAAAGTAAATTTAAAGGCTCAGGGCCCTTGCTAGGCCTGCACCTATGGGACCCAAGCCGTGGATCTACTTTTCAGAGCTTTGATGGTTTAATGGAAATCTAATTGCCCTGCTGGGTTTATTTTCAGGAAAGGAAGGGATTGTTGCTGGGGAGAGAACTCATCATAATTTTAGGTGGGGTGCAAATTAATTGAAGAGTTCATTTGATTTTGATTGATTTGGATGGGAAATTAGTTGGCTTTGCTGTCTATACAATTTAAATACATCCTAGTAAATATTTTTTTCAATTTGAATATAAATATAAGTGTATGCAAATTTCTATCACATGAGGCTGTGCCCCAGATCTTTTAACACTAATGTTCCTGGAAGGACCATTTGTCTACCATGCCTGATCTCTCTGAAGACCCTCCAGTTAGCTGCCAAAGGATCTCAAAACACATTTAAAATCTCTAGGTCCAATGGAAATACAATGGAATGATGGAAAAAATCCACTAGATACATGCATATGAGCAACCATAATACCATATATACTAATGATGAATTCAGTTATTCAAGAGCTGGTCCTTACATAGTCAACAGAGAACCAACCATGCAGAAGAGGTAGCAGCAAGCACAAGGGAACCGCCAAGGTTTGCAGAAGTAGAAAAAGTGGCAAAAGAAGGCTGACTGCTTCAAATAGTGGGGTAGGGATTGAAGAGGGCAGAGAACTAGGTAGGCAGGAGAATGGAGTATTCTGGAGGGGGGTCTGACTGGCTGATTTGAACAGGAGCACTCCCCACTGCCACATCTTACTGCTGCTTCTACTTATGCCATTACGCTAGCATAATATTTACTGTATAATGCAAGGATGAAAAACCTTCAACCCACAGAAGTCCACCATTTGGCCCTTGGAGGTTTGTAAGACTTGGTACTAAACATAGTTATAGGGGTTTTCCAGGAGAGCCAATATAGCATTGTAATGACCAGCAAAATCTGTTCCTATGCAGAAAAGGCAGACAGCCAGACAAGACCTGACAGCCAGACAACTGTAGTGTATTTGATTGCTGAAAAAAGAAGAAATGGAAGAACATACAGGAGCATTTGAAGTACATTAACAAAATTTGCATATCACTTTCATGGCCACAGAAGAAGAAACAAATGCATTTATTTTGGTTCTCATCTTTCAAGGTTTTTTTACTTGAAATATGAGACATCCCTTTAGAAACATCAGTATACAGAATGATTAAAGTTGAACAAATTTGGCCTTTTGTTTTCCTGCTTCCATGGTTTGAGCCATTTAGAATCCTTTTATTAAGAAATTGGTGCCCAACCATCACATAGATTCAAAACTTAACCCTCTCCTCCCCTGCATTGAAAGGTAATTTTCATAACTAGCTGCACAGATAACTGCAGGGAGTGCATGGGCATGGCCCGAAGGTTGGTCACCTCCGACTACTGTTGTCCTTATGGAAACTAGGTTAAAGTCTCTGCTCAGCCCAAGGACACCCATTATCAAATCAGTTTGAGCTTTGCAGTTGTGATTAACTAGTCCCTAGTCCCTTTGATGTTTTATGAGAAATTAAGATTGGAATGTACCACATGTATTTAACTGTACAGGCCCTCTTGAAATGAATGAGAATTGCACAAGAGTTTGTGCAGAACATGCTGGTGTATTGTGCCCTGACAGTTCATGGAGCAGAGGATCCATACAACAGGGACATGAGTGCAATTAGTAGACAGGCTGCCCTACCAAAATGACCTGTAGTATCAGTGAACATCCTTTTCTAGTTGGTCACTGCCAATGCCCCATTCTGTTGTAGCATTTATTTTTCAAAGGAAGTGTCCTTGCAAATGTACACCCTCTTAATTACAAAGCAGTACTGTAGCAAAACTACATAGTAACACCAAAGCTGTCTCTAGCTATTGACTTAAAGCTGCTCAAGTCATAGCCAGCTGCTTCTTCTGATGATGAAAGTACAATCACTCAAAGAAATTTAACCCAAGGCTGTTCCAAACAGGTCCATGCATATAATACCCAAGCATGTGCCAGCCCATGTGCTAAGGAATAAATGCTTCTAAAATGGGGGAGTGCAAGATAAAATCTTCCTGTCCAGAGGGATAAGAAGATCTATCTCCTTTCAAATCCTTCACAACCAGAAGGGGAAAGGGGACAAGTGAAAGAATGCAGTTTCCACTATATGGGGTTATGCAGGAAAGGCACAAGCAGTGTAAGCAGAGAGATGTAGCTCGGAACCTGACTCATCTGCATTTTGTGAATGACTGCACACACAGATCTGGGGGCAGAACCTCACTGTCCTGATATGACATCCGCTAGCAGGATGAATGAGTCAAGAAAAACTGGCGACGGAAGAGGTCTGTGGATGGTGATCTTCCATTACAGATCAGCATGAGAAAGTAAGGATGTTTACCTGTAACCAACATTCTTCATGTGGTCATCTGTGCATTCACACATATGGGCTCAGCACCTGTGTGGGGCTTGTTGTCAAGATAGAAAGAGATTCCCTGGCTAGGCCTTTTGGTGGAAGCCCAATCTCCCTTCCCTGACTTTAGATAAAGGCACAGCTCCTGCCATTTTCTCCAGTTCTTGTGGGACCATCATCTGGGTCTGGGAACTAGAGCATGGATGTTAAGGTGTTTTGTACTGCATGCGACACTGAGGAGGGGCTGATGTACAAGTTGCATGAATACATAGATAACCACTCAGAGAACATTTGTTACAGGGAAGTAACCTTGCTTTCTTCTTTGTGGTCTCTGTGTATCATACATATGGGTGATTAGTGAGCTTACCTGGGAATGGAGGTGGGGCAGTGTTGTCATCAAAGAACTGCTGACAAAATCACCCATCCAAAAGAACAGCTGTGTCTCACTCAAATATTGAGTCAGTAATGCCAGACACATGTAGATGGATTGGACCATGTCACTGCTTTGCTTAAGTCCTCCACTATCATGCCAGTGTTTAAAGCTGGAGATGTTGCCACTGCTCCGGTTGAATGGGCTTTTGGTTGTTGTGGGAGTTCCAGCCCAGCTATTTAGTAGGCTAGTTTGATGGTCTCTGCTATCCAGTGAGCTAGTCTTTGCAGCGTTATTGAATTTTCCTTCAACTTTTCTGCATATGAAACAGTCCTTTTGTTTTGCAGATTGGTTCCGTGTAAACAATAGAAAGATAAGGCTCTGTGAACATCCAATGTGTGTAGTGCTGTTTCTATCAGTCTGGATGGTGCCAGAAAAAAAGCTGCTAGAATTATATCTTGATTCTGATGGAATGAGGAGACTACCTCGGGAAGGAAGGAGTGGTCCATTCAGAGCACTGCTTTATCCCTGTGAAAGTCAGGAATGGAAGGTTGATCCAAAGGGTGCATAATTCACTAGCTCTGCATGCAGATACAATAGCCACAAGGAATGCCACTTTCCAGGATACCAGGTGGATGTCCACAGTAGCCAAGGGTTCGAATGGTGGCTTTGTTAGTGCTTGCAGAACTATTGAAAGGCTTCATTCCAGCATGATTGATCAGGATGGAATGGAGATATTTTGTAGTCCCTTCAGGAACCATCTGGCAAGAAGGTGTGAGAAAACTGTACTCTTTGACCATCCTATGGAAGGAGGATATTGCTGCTAAGTATATCCTGATCAAAGATGGTTTTAAGCTTTTGACATGAGGTCATGCAGGAAGGTGAGAACTTGGTGGATGTGAACCAAGTCTGTTGTGGTTCACTAGGTGTCACTAGGATGCAGTCTGTATGGTCTCTCTGGTTCTAAGGTCTAAGATGGGATGTAGGCCAACATTCTTTTTAAGGACAGTAAATTACCAGGAGTAGAATCCCCAATGATCGGAAGGTGAGACAGATCAAATTGCTCCCTTTGCTCGAAACATAGCTACTTTTTTTAGGGTGGCTGATGCGAGGGGGGGGGGGTAGTCTGCACTGTTCCCAGTGATGGAAGGGATTCGAATTTAATGTGGTGCCCATGTGTCCTGTGGGAGAGTGAATGCTCTGAGCCAAGCAAGGCAACAGATTGCCACAGCACCAACCAGCACTCTTGAATCACACTCCAAGTGGTGCTGTGTGGCATTTATTTGTTGCTTGGACAGTCTCAGAGCTTCAGATTGGAGGACTCTAGCCAGTTCCCACTGTTGTTGAGGGAGATACTTAGTGCTACAGTCCCCATCTTTTCCCACAGGAACACATGGTACTGTAGCTTCTTGGTTCGAGATGCACAGCCCGAGCCTGAGCCCCATCACCACGTATATTCCTCTGGCTCTTGAGTCTAATCATTGTCCTATGTCCACAGAGACTGAATGTTCTCACTGAGAGAGTCCTTGCACTGACTCCATAACCATCAAGTTGGGTTGAGGATGATGCAGAAGAAAGAGGATGTCCTGGACTCAGTATAGACTCTCTAAGTAACATGGGGCATCGTTGAGCTGTTGCCTTCCACGAGTCCTTCATAGTGTTAAGAAGGATTAGGACAAACGGAAAGGTGAGTGGAACAAAGTCCTCCATCAAAATGACATCATATATGAGGTCAATTGGTGGTTTAGCCAGTTGCTGGGTCTCCAATGCAAGAAATACCGCCATCCAGAGGACCAGCTCAGAGAATCTACCCAAGTCTTCAGAAGGGGACTCCAGACCTTGTGTTATCACATCCTCCAGTGATGTGGACATTGATGTCTTGTATGGTGGTTTGTCAGAGTTGGGGGCATGGGCAGCAGGAAGCTAATCAGAGGCATCAGGACCCAGATAAAAGTCAATAAGCTATATGGCTAAGTCCAGTCACCAGTCAAATCCAAGTAGAAATCCAGAACAAACCTACCAGGAGCAAACAGGGAAGCAAACAAAGCATAATTCAGACAGCAAAGTGTAGTCAAAACAAGCCAGAGATCAGGAACCAAGAAGATTGCTTAAGGGCAGGGCTATCTTCGGAACAGGAACAGGAGCAGGAACAGACAGGATCCAGATGCCACAGAGCTTCAACACACTGGAGGCTAGTGTTAAGGCAGCTTCTGGAGGGAAGAGACACTTCATAAATAGTTATTCCCCCCAGGCCTCCCAGGTGGCATTTATGAAGTCCCTGGCAGCTGCTGCACAGTCTGGGATCAATCCTGCAACTACCAGGGCTGTTATTCTGGCATTTGTCCAGCAGGAGGAGCCCTGAAGCTGCCCATACAATTGTTCTCAGTTCCCAGAAGCACTGTTCATATGGAGTTGTTGGTGGCATCCAGTGGCTCCTCTCCAAGTCAGCACAGGGGTCGTACTGGATTGATGGCATGAGTCTCTGGAGATAACAGGCAAGACTGTTTCAAAGGTTGGTCTGGAGTGTGGTTCTCACACTGGTTGGGGAAAGTATCGCCGTTCCTGCATTGGATGGGGAAAGCATTGCAGAGCTGATGGGGGTGAATCTCTTATCTCACCCTATGAGGAGGAAAGAGTATCATGCTCCAGTCAGAGTCTCTATCTGGAGGATGGTCCCATTGGCACAGCTGGTGGGACTGGTGATGTAGGCAGTGCCAATTCCACTGCAAGTGCCCCAGAGCAGACTTGTGATTGGTCCAGTGTGAGGGAATGGCAACAAGCCTTCTTCATAGGCTTTTCAACTGACTTTTTTTCCTGAAATTTCTGATCCTCCATCAGTTGCCATTTTGGGGCCCTATTTGGGCCTCTTTTGGTGTCATTTTTCAGTGGCCTTTGGTGTGGATTTCACCTGCTCAGCACTTGGAACTGCCAGTGAAGCAGAAGAGTCTGCTGTGACTGTAAATGTGGCCTGAAAGATTCTCTTCCACATTTCGTGACACAGACACCTGGCTTGATTCCTTCTTGCCTCCTTGGTCAGAGCTTGACAGTGCAGCCAAGAGTCTACCCTGTGGACTTCTTCAAGGCAGAAAAGACAAAGCAAATGCCTATCTGTTGAGGTCATCTTAGTGCCTCAGCGTACACACTTTCAAAACACACCTGTGAATGCCATTGGTGAGTAAAGATGGGGGGAAGGGGGGTTAGAATGACAGTTGAGAGTAGTTAACAGTACAAGTAAGCCATGAAGTAAAATGGATAAATGAGATGTCAAAAAAATTATACGATTTGATAAGTAGAGGTTTAGAAATGGTGAAAGTGAGAAAAAGATAAGGTTTCTGAGGTAAAAGGAAGGTTCTAGATCATGAGGAGAGCTAGGGTAAGAACACATTTGAGGCACCCAAGGCTGCAGTTGAAAACAAACTGGAGAAAATGGTGGGAGCGCCACCTTTATATAGTATTGGAGAAGGTGGGTGGAGCTCTCCCCAAAATGTCTAGCTAGAGAATCTCTCTCTATCTGACAACAGCCTCCATGCAAGCACAGAGCCCATATGTGTGATGCACAGAGATCACAAAGAAGAATGTCATATTCAACCTGCCCATGTCCTAGCTCATCCAGCTGCACTCCTATGCACCCAGCAGTGATGTCTCGCACACAGTTTGGGCACCATTTGTGGCAAAAATGGACACAGCAATCTCAAGATTTTTTCTTATACACAGACACATGCCATGCCCTGATACAGCTGGGCGATGCTTGCTGGCAAAAGCAGGCACATTTCTACATTCTCTGGCATTTCTACCAACTGTCCTCAGTAGTCCAATCTATGGTGAATATCATGCCATCATTGTCTTCCAGCATGTGTGAAAAGGCACACGTACTCTCCTCTCAAACATTCCAGCACAGGCTTGCATCCTTAGGTCTCTTTCCCTCCTCTCAACTGTGGAACGAAACCTCTCCTTACTACTCCCAGTGACCTAAAGATTATTGCTTCATTTATTTAAACATTCAGTAAGGTAACATTAAACTTGAACTGAAAATATGAATCAAAGTTGGTGATGGTGACTTCACCATATTTCAGAAGTCTATAAACTTCTTTTAAATGTTTTCAGAACCTTCAGGCTTTTCAAATCTGACACCCTAACAGGCAATACAAGATGCTTCTAAAAATTTTTAAACTCTCCTTCTCTTACTCCCACCTTTCTTTCTTGCATCTCTTTCTTTTCACTAATAAATAGACTGGTAAGGCAAAGCATGGTGGAGGTGCTATTGCAGGTGCAACATAAATTGAAGTCCCAACCCACCAGTTGAAGACATTAGCTTGTCATGATGTGGAATGGGAAATAGAATTCCAGCCGTTTTCCTTGTTGGGCAGATGTCCCGCCACACATCAATGACTAGCAATACAATACACAAGGCTGCTGACTTTTCCTTACAAGGCGAGGCAAGGCAAGAGACGGGGGGCGGGGGGGACAGTTTACCGGCCTAAGGGAAACTGGAACATTTAGTCTTTCTGCAATCAAACCACAACCTCAACACTGCCGAGGCTCAAAGAAGAGAAAAACCCGGATTCCTCAGAAAGGAGATAGGAAGCTGTCATTGTTAAAAATATTTATATAAAAATAACCAAAAAGGCCTCAATCATACACCAAGAGGGATGGTTTAGTCTGACACAGAGCTTTGCAGTGCTGCAGCCTGCTGCCCTGCGCCATTCCTCAGCCCCTTACTCAGGGACTGAATCACCACCCGCTCCTCCCAGAGGATACAGGGCTCCCTGCTGAGTACCGATTATTCAGAGAATAAAACTTCTCTTACACAAATGCATATGGTAAGGTGTGACCTGCACCACTTTCCCAAAAGAGAAGAGAACGGGAGTGATGGAGGATGGCAGAACGAAGCAAGCCCACAACTTCCCTTAGCAGGCTCCCCCAGGCCAGAAGTGGGGGTAGCCTTCATGCACTGGCACAAGGTTGCGATCGAAGACATGGTGTACAGTGAACCCCCTGCAGCTAACCTCTGAGGTAACCAACCCATAAACCCTGAGGAAGAGAAAAGCCCTCCTGCATGCCATTTTGCTCCCCCAGTCCCTCCATCTGCGCGCGAGTTGGGTCAAAGCTCATCACGGGCTGTGCTGTCGAGAGGCGACTGGAGCACATCAGTGTTCTTGGCCTCATTACTCAGCTCTTGCTGCTCCTTCATCTTCTGGGACTTGGCCCGGTCCCAGTCAGTCTTGATATTCTCATTGTTCCACACCACAGAGGTCTCTGTGTCACTGATGTAGCCATCGTCGCCTGTGTAGTGCGTTGGGTAGACCAGCAGGGGCTCTACTGAGAAGGCCAGTAAGTTCCGGTTCTCAAAGTGCTCCATGTACTCAGAACTGTGGGCAGGGAAACAAATGCCACATGAAAAGAGCTGCTTCTCAGGAAAGATCTGTGCCACATCATGTAAATTAGTTAAAATTTAATTGGACACAACCATGATTCTCAAGATCCATTGGGGGAAGCCATGGCTTGATCTCCTGGGCCTCAAGGTATTTGTCTTTATATTTAAATTCTGTTTTGCATGGACTTGTTAGATGAAACTAACAAGGAGAAAAGTCAATTTCAATAGCTATACATTCATTTAAATGAGGAATACATTCTCCCCACCCCCAAATTTAGATATCTTTCTCTTTCAGACAGCCTTTCCCAACATGATAATCTGCAGAACTTTTGGACAACGTCCATCAGCCCCAGCCAGCACAAGAATGGGGAGGGAATTGCAGTCCAAAGCATCTGGAATGGACCACATTAAGGAAGTGGGATTTATGAGTTCCTGTACAGCAGCCTTCCCTTACCTGGTGGCCTTCAGAGGCATTTGGACCTCAACTCCCAGAATTCCTATCCACTGGGAATTCTTGGTGTTGCAGTTCAAACATGTCTAGAAGGCACAAAATTGGGGAAAACTGCTGTATAGCAATAGCTTGTGCTGATGCAAATCTTGCCTATAACACAGTAGTGGAGGCAATGTGGCCTTCCAGATTTTGTTGAACTGCAACTACAAACACCCCTTGCCACTGGCTCTGTTGGCTAGGCTGATGGGAACTGTAGTCTGATAACATTTGGAGGGCCACACATCCCCCACAACTGCTTTAAAGGGGATGTTTTCTCAGTGGGTAAGAGAGAAAATTACATTTCTATTTTCCTATAAGAGAATCTAGAATTCTCTGAGCAGGTTTCATGCACCTGAAAAGGGTAAATTCTTGCAATTCTAAACTGTTATGGTTGAGAAAATACCCCACACTTAGGGCCACTTAGTCAGAAGTGATACAAGATTCTACATTACTGATTTCTAATTCTTCAAACACGAAGGGAAATCTGCTGCAACTAACCATGACCCTTGGTAGCAGACAGGCTGTGTAGCCAGAGAAGAAAGAAAAACCCACTGATTTGGAATCATACAAGGGCAGGAATGAGAGGACAGCCATGATTTCCCTAGTGAGTAATGCACACTGGGGGCAAAGCAGAATAAAATAGCCAAATTGCTGTAACAACAGCACCTGCGGAGGAGATCAAGGCTCAAATGAAAGCAGACGTGCACTTGAACACATTAGGCCTTGACACTAGATTTGCTTAGAAATGGATGGAAGTGGTTGCTTGCACGCATGGCCTTCTGGACAGCAAAGTCCACCAAGCTGCACCTCCACACTTCCCTGCAAATGAGATCAGCCTACAACTGCAACCTGATGGAAGAGAGCAGCAAAGATCTCTTCCCAGGTCCTTTGTTTAAGAAGCCACATCTCAGGCCAATGGTGCAAGCCCTCTTAGCAGCTGCTGTCACAAGGTCCCTTTCCTCCTTCCCTCTCAAGAGTAATGAAGGCCAGCCTTACACAGGGTGTTTATTGAACATGACAGGCAGGAACTCATCTACGGGCAACATCTTGGAGAGAGGCTCAGCCCCCAGGAGCTTCTGGGCACCCTGTAGGGAGATAATGTAGGCCAGAGTCCAGTAGGAGTAGTCAGCTTCTACCAGGTTGCGGACGTGGGGCACAGCTTTCTCTGAATGCTCCACCTGCATGCGCTTCCGGCCAATGTAGCTACAGGGAGACAGAGATGAAGGAAAGTAAAAAGGGTGCCCTTATGCCAGTTCCAACACACTTGTGTTCCAAGAAACTTTTGACAGTAGGAGCAAAAGCATGAAAGATAGCTTGACCTGCTTATGTAAAATTCCTGTGAGCCCATTTTAAATTCTCCCTAAGTATCACTTGTAAGCATCTAATCAAATATGTTGCCTGATAATCTCACAGCCATATATTCATAAGTGATCCTTGTTATTCCTTTTTAATTTTAATGTATTACATTAATTATCATTGTTCCTATGTTTTATAGGCTCTGTAATCTGCTTAATAAATCCACTTAAGAAACAAAAATTCATAATTATACAATGGGCCATCACCATTACCCTGCCAGTAATAATAATTAATCCTATTATTTTATTCCACTTCCATAGTGTTGTTATTTTATGGATGCAATTTATTTTATCATTATGCAGCCAGTCACTGTTAGTGGACACTGCATGAAAAGACAGTTAAAAATAAAATAATTAATCAAATAAATGAATAAAAGAAGTAAAGAAGTTCTAATTTATCTCAATAGATCCTGCTTATTTCAAGGAGACCCAGTTCCAAGTATGCCAGGTACACACAGCATTTTTGTTCTGAAGAGCCAGAAGGTTTCACACCCATGATCTCACCGATCCTTACAATGACTCCATAGGCCCTGTGTGTGTCTGAGATGATAAGGCTGCCAAAGGCCACCCAGAAAGTCATTGCTTAGGTGCTACATTTGAACTATGGGATTCCCATGAATAGTGGATTCATTTTGCTCTCTATGAGCCAACATGCCTTAGCCAGAGTTGCGTTACATAAGCACCAGCTATGATTTCCCCATATTTCCTTTTCACCAGCTTACTTATCCCTTCCACCACCTTTACAACAGGTTTGCATGCATATTCTTGTATGTATGTTTATGTGTGTGTTTCGTATGCTGCTGTTTAGGAAATCCCAAACCAAATTATATTTTCCACCTGACTTCAATGCCAACACTTCCCCCACTCACATCAAATCCCAGTCCAGGCCCTCCTCTTCCAAGTCATACATGAGGTTCATTATGCGCCGTTTAAAAAAGATCTCAAAGCGCAGGTCATCTTCAAAAACCACTGATTTCTCCAGGCCTCTCTCAACAATCTGGTAAAATAGAAAAAGAAACAAAAACAAAACACAACCCTGGCCTATTCTTCTTTAAACAACAAATATTTTTATGCTGCCTTTCCACTAAAGTGTAAGAATGATTTAAACCACTCAGCTGGTTCTTTCATTTTCTCCTTGTTCTCCAGTCCTATTTTTATTAATCATTAAGTGTCTCCTGATGCCAGCATAACCACCACACCAACATCTGACAAGCCACAATCCCCCTCTTCAGCAACCCCACTTTTCTGTGTAACTCAACTACCAAGAAGCCAAGCTGGCCAGCACCTGTAACTCATCAGTTCTTTGGTTCCAGATTGTGTAAACTCTGCTAAAGCTCCTTGCCAAACAACCCAATAGAAGTGGTATTCTGAGAGCTTTTTTAAGTTGTGCAAATAGAATATAGCTGCTTCATTCCCCTTCAATGCCATTTGGGGTACTGAAAAGATACTCCCAACAATGTGTACCCATAATAGCTACAAACCTTTAAGCAAGGGGGGAAAAAACTAGGATTTGCAGGAAGCAGAATACAGTGCTCAGTGCCACTTTCTGCACTATTGCCTGCACTCTTACAGCATCCACACACTCATGTCCCCTTTTTTATTATTTTCCATCTCTGGGACTAATAACACAACTGTTACACATCCTGAGCAATTTTCACCTGCTCCAGGAAACAACCAAGCCCCAAATTATCCAGAGGTTCTTTTAAACCCTTGCAAGTCAGACTCCAAAGCAAGATAACAGTTGAGCTCCTGCGCTGCCTGCCCTGGCTATATCTCACACTTCATGGGAATGTCCTACTCATGGGGGAGAAAGAAATACATGCAGTTCTGCAGATTACAGACCTAGATGTACTTTGCACTTAAAACCATCTACTGGAATTCTGAACCTTTCTGAAATGCGAGAAACTGAATTCTGCAAACTGTTTAAATTATGCAATTTAAGCAGCTTTGCATGAGTCCTTTATTTTACATAATTATTCTACTTCCACTAGGCCTGGGGTAAGAAAAGGCGTGAGACACAGTATTAGGGCCCCAGAAGGAACCCCCAGCACCAAGGTACCAAACAATGGCTGTACACTTGCATGTCTAACCATAAAGCCTAGAAACTTTCTTTGCAAATGAAACCTGAGATTCTTGGGAAGTGGAGTTACATGCCCACTACAAAATCCTACAACTTTAACTGTGCTTGTTAGAACCACAATTTGCACAGTCCTACTTCAAGAAGCGTTTCAGGGTTACTGAACATATTTAAAAAAAACCAGCATCACTTACCTCTTGCCAAACCTTATAGTGGCTGAGGAAGCAACCCAATTCACCCTTGGTGAGTGGACGCCCATGGTAGGGGTCTTTGTAACCTGGCAGCATCTTGATCCCCATAGCTTCCACTTGGCTGCTGTTCATTGCTCTGAGGGTAAACAATGAAAAAACTGAGTGAAGGCTGGCCAGGAGGAGGCGTGCTATGGGGCAGAGCTGGAACTGTTCCAAATATTTTACTTCACCTGTATCTTACTTTGTGTGAACAGTTTAGCAACTGTGACCTGTATATGGCCTAGATCCAGACTCCTAACAACAGAGCCCTCCAGTGGTAAGCCTTGGCTGGAAAAACCCAAGACAGCTCTGTCAGCCAGATGTGGAGCCAGGTTCAGCCTTCAGGCCAGAGGTTCTGCATCCTTAGCCTACAGCAAGTCAATTCATCTTCCGCTCTGTGTAGAGGAAGATTCAATGGCCAAGAGAGGAGCAGAGGAAGTTGCATTATCTCAGTCAAACTAAATGTACACCTAGCCCAGTATTTGTCTGTGCTGACCAGCAGCTCTCCAAGCTATTAGGCAGAAAAAAGTTTGTCCTATCATCTGCAGCCCAAGATCCTTTTACCCAGAGAGGCCAGGGCTGAACCTGGGGCTTTCTGCAAACAAAGCATGGGCTTCCCCTCTAAACTGCAGTCCCTCTTCATACATATGGTGAAGATTAAAAGGGACTCAAGCATGGCTGATATTCCCTATCTGTATGACTGAGGCCCATGAACTCTGATGGTACTCTGAGGGTGTGTGGGCCCCAAACAGCCACCTTCCCTCCTCAGGCATCGTTCCTGTCATGGGGCAGCATCACCTGGTAATACTCACTTCCCATCCACAGCCTCAATGACCTTGCAGTCAATTTCCTGTTCATACAGAGTCTGCAGCATCCGCTCTCGGCGATCCACCCGACGCTTCAGGTTGATCATGAAGACCTGGGAATAGAAGTAATGTGGCAGCCAGAAACATCACAAAGGAAGTTTGTGCAGGGCATTAATGCAAGCCTACATTGCCAACACCAGGCCTTGCTTCTACTTGCAGGAGGATGAGGTAGCAGAATCTCGGGATGACAGAATGGACTCCATACTAAGGGAGGGAGATGCTGTTTCCAAATACTCGCATGCAAGTAGAAACCTTGCAACTATCCCCACAAACAGAAAACTAGCAAAGCAGGAGATATTTCTTTATCAACTGTTTGTGTATTAGTCATACTAGGATACTGCTTAATAAAATCTCTAAGCAGTTCACATATACATATTAAAAATCACATATAAAATACAAATTGAAAACAATTCCAAGTACAAGTAACATTGCAAAGTAATACAGGGAACAGTTAGTAAGTTGAGTTAGAGCCTTCCAGGCATGCTGGAACTTTCATCTACGAGGCAAGCATTGTAAAATGCCTCTCATGCCTCTGATCTCTAAACGAATTGCAGTCATCTTCAATGCCAAAGCATTTTTAACCCACTCTTCAGCCATGGCCCGCAGCATGGCTTGCAACAATCAGAAGAAAGACAGGCTTACAATTTAAAAGACATAACGCTAAAAACAAATTAGGAGGAAGGAGGGAAACAAGCAAATTTAGGCACCAGATCCTTATTTGCAAAGTTCACCAGGAAATGGAACAGGATCTAAACACAATGGAAGGCATGCTGCTTCCTGTTTCTCCTTTAGAAGAATGCAGTCCATTTTCCCATCTCCTTCTATGGCCTAGGCTAGGGCTCATATTTTGGCCTTTTCCAATGGCATATGATACTAGGAGATCTAGCTGCATGGATTTTGGGCACCAGGATGGCACAAGGCAGGGTTTGGAGGGCCCCAAAATTGGGGAAGCCTGCAATAATATCCAGGGATGCATCTGGAGCTAAGAATAATGACGAGACCTTGCTCTGAGGTAACAGTAAGACTAATGCTGGTATTACCAGCCCAGATGCCATCACTAGAGGGATTTTCCTTCCAATGCCCTGTACTCTCAAGGATACCAAAGCACTTGTTTCTGTATAAAATGCCAGTTCCAGTTCACATGGTTAGTGACCTCCACAAAGCCACACTGGATAAGCACCAATGAGCTTATACCCAATACTGACACTGCTACACCCCTGCTCGATCTCTTGTGACAGTGGGACCAGAACTTGCACAACAGAAAGCCTTGGGTCTAAGGGCAGCCCCAGAAACAAATGGAAATATCTACAGGTCAGAAAAATTTCCTTCTGTGCTCTCTGTTGCCTTGCCCCAGTTTGGAAATAAACATTTCTGCTTGTTTCCAGCAGCTCCTGTAACCGTAAGTTTCCCATTGTACTAGCTAAACCAAATTCTGTTCTCAAAGCTGCTTCTGTGACCTAGACTATGGAATTTAAGCACCATGTAGATATATTTGCTTCTTTTTTCATGATTTATCCTACACCTTTGCTCCTCACCTCATCAAATCCCATTTTGTCTGGGATTTTGGGAAGCACAGACAGATAATGAGAAAGTTCCACCGATGGGTTCTTAACTGTAAAGAACAACAACATGGAATCACATGGCTAGACGCATGACCTTTCCAAGATTTGTTGTTTTCTTTTAAACAGACACGTTTTATGATCAGCTGCTCCCAAATTCTTGGCCCAGGCTCAGATATAATGCAAGCAGGCAAAAATTTATTTTCCATAAATAATTACATTAAGCAGTCTCTTAGGCATACCCAGATGGGCCTGAAAATGGGATATCTTCCCTTAGCATACTATATTTTCAATTACTAGGAACCCAACAATGAAGCTCACTGCTTTTGTGTTTATTCCAAGCTTGTAAACAGACACATATTAGTTATGTTTTATATTTTTATACCAACCAATAGCCAAAGCTCTCAGAGCAGTTCACAGCAATTGCCTGGTTAACCTCTGTGATAAAAATAGCATTTCCAGGTAACTGCTGCATGGAAACTTCACAAAAGTTTGTTCTTTCCTTCTCTTTGACCATAAATGATTAACACAGATACCTGTGGACTAGTATATTTAAACACATATTGTATTTCAGTTTTAACACATCCATCGTCCAATAATCTGTAGTCTCTTCTTCTTCTTATCTGCACAGCTTTCCCTGTCTCAGATTAGAGAGGAGGATTGCGCCAGGATCTCCCAGGGAGATTTCTCAACTGACTAGAAATGGATCTTGACACCTAAGCTCAAAAGCTAGAAAGCTAATGGATCTTATTTTCCTCCCCTACTTTTTTTTTTTTTTTGCAAGGCATGTTACTTTCATAAATACAGAAAGGTATGTAGTGCCAAACGTATTTGCTGCCCTCACCCACAAAAAGCAAAGAAGCAAAATTTATTTGTGGGCAATCCCACACTAGAGGCTTTCAAGATGCAACTGAACAGTCATCTCAGTGAGATGGTGTAACTTGGTGTCCCGCACTAGCAAGGGGTTGGACCTGATGGTCTTCTTAGCCTCTTCCAACTCTGCTGTTCTAGGATTCTACAATTCAAACTGCTGTCAGGGGGAGAATGTTAAATGTACATATTTTAGCAAAATACCCCCCTCAAATGTTGATTCCCCCATTCAAAAAAGCGCTTCCTTCACTCTACCCCCCCCCCCCCGCCTTACCTGTTACTTTCACTGTATGGCTCTTTTGCCCTTGCCTCATAGCTGTTTTTTATGAGGGCTTTGGGACAATCTTTATTCAAATGTTTGTGGATGAAAATCAGTTCAGCAATGAATTTAAAGTTCTCTTTAAGTGTGCACACTCACAGATGCATAGAAGTAGAGAAGTTTATTTCACCCTGTCAAAAAGAAAGGTCTGAAGGAAGAACTGAAAAGGGGGGAGGCAGTGCAGGAGGGGATTCACTACACCCTGCCACCTAGATTGTTTCCTGTATTCCATCATTCAGGTGCTACTACTTGGCCCAAGTTAATGCTATGTTCTGCCAATCACCACCTCCTCAATCCCTTATTTCTACACAGACCAGGTGCCCGTTGTTCCATAGCACCATAAATTGCAGCTCAGAGAAGCTGTGATCTGCAATGATAGAGAGAAGAAAGACAAACTGAGGTGTTCAGAAGTTTTGTTTTCCAAACGAATGTGTCTCAAGAAAAGATTCAAACCTTCAGAGGGCTAAAGGTTTTCTTCCTGGCACATTGGCAGTCCCAAACTGGAAAAATTTAGACTTGAGGAAGCTCTCATATGGCCAATCCCAAGGGTATTCCAAGATGGTGCGGTCCCATGTGAAGACTGTACATCTTGGAAACAGGACACTTGAAAGGGCTTTTAACCCTCGAATTTAATGTGCTGAAAAACCATGTGTTACTTACAGGCATGCTGCCTTCTAAAAAATATACCGAAGAGGCAAAGGCAGAATATTGCTCGCCACATGGAATATACCTTGCTATCTGCCAAATAAGGCAGTTGGTGACAAAGCTGGTTGTATTCTCACTGAGCTCTCCTACCGTCCACGTTTACTACATTTTCAAGGCAGTGACTGTTTCCCCTTTAAGGGGAGTTGGACTTAGTAAAAGGATCTTTGTGCAGCTGCAGTCTGGACAAAGAGCAATTGTGAAGCATGCCTGAGGAGCAGAGTACAGCAAACTCCTCCAGAGCCAAAGGATAGTGGATTGCCACATAGGACCCTTTGATGCCAGAAGCCATTCCGAAAATTTCAGCACAGTGCATGTGGGATGAAGCCTGTTGCTTCTAATGGAGAAAGCAAATCTTTTACATTGACATCAATTAGTCCCTGCAGCCCAATTAAGAAATTATATAATTGACATCTCTAACAGAATTCTGGAATTAAAAATGAAATTCCAGTAGCTAATGCAAGACAGCTTGGCCTCCTGACTTGCATATAATAAAGGTATCTGATCTCTGAGGTTTTCCAGGTAAGAAGCAGCAATCATCAGAGACTGAGCATTGGTCATTCCTTTTATGGATGAAGAATGAATCCAGACCAAGAGGTGCTCATGTCAAGTTTATAGCTACATCTTCCTCTCTGCATCATGATAACAGTACTATACAGCAATACAGCAATCAGCTATGTAAGAAGCCCAGTTTTGTCATCAGATAAATAACAAAAAAATAACACAATTTGTAAATGCTATGAAAATGTTCTAAGAAAACAAGCTGTCCCTGTAGGATGCTATCAAGTTACTATTTCTGTGTCACAAACACACTTGTTATATGTTCAGATAAGTATGTTGTTACTGTCATTTATCTTGATAAGAAGTTTGAAATTTTAATTATCTTATTTAGACATATGAAAATTAAGGTAGGAGTACATCTTTAGAATTGTTAGAAAAGAAACCTGAATAAGTGGTGACAATACTCTGAATGCTTCACAGCATCCAAAATGCATATCAACAAGTCTCCAAACACATCACAGTGGAAGCTAGTGCAATGTGTTGCCCATAGAGTCATCCAGGTAAGCTTGATCTAACTGAGAATCAACATCCTTGAATCTGCTAAGAAGCCCTCTTTAGATGTTGAATCTTTCATGAATTTGAATGTATGCATACATAAGCTTATGTACTATGTACTGATCCTTTTATAGTAAAAAAAGCAAAATAGCAAATCTTGTCTGAGGGCTTTTCTACATAAAGCTTTTAATCCACTGCTTTACCAAGACTTCTGCATCCAGATTCTTTGCAGAAGTAAGATCAGTTCCTTTACAGAATTGTCTTTCCAGGGTTTTCCTTCCTTGCCTTTCTGTATGTTCCATCACACAATTGTGATAGGGCACTGTGGCATAGTGGACAAATACATGAGGGCTTCATCCTGCCATTCACTGATAATACTTCACTTTCATCAGTTTAAAAGCAGCCACAGAAATGGTTGCAAAGAACAGGAGAGGCTCTGGATGATGGCAATGTCATATAAAGTACTCTTTCACACATGCACAATAAATGCTTCATGTTAAGAAATGCACTTTGAGAGACTTTCTAAGAAACAGTATTCTGTAAGTAAAACATGATGATTACTCTATGACAGTATCTGGTTTGGGGAAGACTTTGAATATGTAGTCAATCAAGTAGCCCTGGGTTGGCTATGTACTGGTAACATATGGATGTTACTAGCCACAAAGAACAAAAATATAGGAAGCTGCCTTATTCTCAAACAGACCATAGATCCACGGGCTCATTTCATGAGGATAAAACAGAGTGGAGAAAGACTATATAAGGTACCCTGGCTCCTCACAAGAGAGAAGGAATAGGGATATATATGTAATGCAATAAGAATATGAATAGTCTCTTGAAATCTTGCATGACAAAAGAGCAGCAAAGCCAGATTCCAGCAGTCACCTGCTTACTCTCTCCTTGTCTATGAAATGAGATAACTCAGGTCGCTTGGCTCAGTTTGCATGTATCAGCTTTACCCAATCTGGTGCCCCTCTCAAATGTGTTAGACTGCAACTGCCATCATCCTCAGCCACTTGGTAGAGGGCATGGGAGGTTTAGTCCAGCTCTGTGGTCCAATTTGGACAACAGATTTGGCATGCATTGATGTGGGTCACACAGTGCTGCTTGTATTGCCATAGAATCTCAATTTCTGAGATGGCCAAATCAATATTTTGGCTCTCAGCCCAAATGGTCCTTCCTATTGGGAACCGAGGCAGATGTCAACACCCTGAAATTCAAGTAGGTCACCTGTTCTTCCCAGATGAAGCCCTGCAACTGTTTTCAGTGGCCCACCTGCTTGATTTGTACAGCTGACACTCCATGAGGAATCAAGTTTTCCTTACTGCAAATTTTGGGTAAAAAGGAGAGAGAGAGAGAGAGAGAGAGAGAGAGAGAGAGAGAGAGAGAGAGAGAGAGAGAGAGCGCGCACAAAGGCTTTGCTACCTTCTTTCCAAGATCGCATAACTTACTCACCCATGACCTCCAGCTGGACATGCATGAAGCTCTCTATTTCATCACGCAGGGTGCTGTGGGATCGCAGAGGCACAGGTAGGAAGCCATACACCTCTCTGTTGCACACAAACATCTGAACTTCTAAACAAAAAGGGGAGGGGGCACACAGTGAGCACACAAGAGCAGGACGGTACAATGGGTCCCTCTCTCCATCCCCTTGCCAGGTCAGAGAGCCTCAGCCAACAAGATGCTTCTCCTCCATACGCATGAACTCTAGAGTAAAGGTTACAGCAGTACATCTGCCTGCCCAAGCTATGGGTCCACATCCTACTCAGTTTAAGAAAGGCAACCAAGGAAACTGCCACAAGACTTGCACCATTAAGACTGAAGGCAAGACACAATTCTGCAGAAGTGCACAATATGAGTGCGGAAAGCAGCATCCCAAGCAAGCTCTTGGCCCTTTGGTCTGCAAAGATCCACTTGCAATGTTAATTCACAGAAGTCAGAGAAGTGGTTGGTTAAGGGTTTGGACATCACAATCAATGAAAGATTGCAAGTAATAACATGAGAAGCATGCATGAGAAGAAGTAGTCATTCTACTATGAAGAATAAGATCCACTGTGTAAATTTCCTCAAGAGATGCTATTTATACAGAATGCTGGATTCCATCTTTAACCATTATTCGCTTATGGACTATATATAGCCTTGGTTTTGCTGAGGAGTGAATATGGTGTCTTCTAAGGTGGAGTCCTGTTGTGTATGCTAATTCCAAGAATACCAGCTTAGATTCATTTTCTTCCTCCAGAAACCACTTATTTAGGCTGAATTAACCTCAGGCAAGTGACCAGCTGCTCGCTCACTTCCCTCCAGCATTCTCCCAGGTGCCTAAGCTGGCCTAGTTAATGCCAAGAGAGGTTGCCCAGATAGCTGCATGCTTCACTTCTGCTAAGAACAGACAATCAAATGTTATATCACTGGCAACTTCTCTCCCTCCTACCACTCCTCCAAGCAAATGCATGATCTCCCACCCTTAATTGTGCTTTTGTCATGTGCCCTGACCCACCCACTCCCCACATTGAATTTTCCCATTGCACTCCTGACTAAAGCCACTGTTTCTGCTAGGACCACTTCCTAGTCTGTACTCTGCTTCCTCCTGCAGTGATCTTGATACAGACTGCAGGAGGCAAGAGCAGCAACCATCTGAAATAGGGCCACTGGCATGTGTGTGCTTGTGAAATGAGTGTGTGCATGTACATGCTCTGAGGCAGCATCACACGTGCCCCCTGCCGCAGAGGAGCACGTTCTCCAACTCTATAGCCAGGAATGCCAAATGCACAGACTCCATACAGGGCTGCTGTCTCCCTGCTGGAGGAAACAGCAAAAGACCACACTGTCTCTTCGTGCATTAAAGAGCAACTCCGATAAGCAGAAGCATTTCCTGGCAACAAGACAGGAGGAGCTGGCAATCAAAGTGGGGAAATGCAGGCGGCTTTGCTGGAGGATTGTTTGCCAGGCAACCCTTTAAATTTCAGGTTCTCTGGATGGTCTTCACATATAGACATTTGTGAGTTAGTCAAATCTGAAGGCTAATTTCTCAGTGGAGGTACAGAATGGCTGAAGTGCCATTCTTTTCAGAAAGAGAAGGCCATGTTTTGACTCACCTGCCTGCCTGCAGGCAAAGGCAAAGACAATGATGTCATCAAAAGCCCAAGTGTAATCGGGGTGGGGTGGGTAGAAAACAAGGTGCTGGCTGGCTTCTTTCTGCAGATTGATGAGAAAGGTGGAGTGTACCATGGGAACGGCAAAACAGCCCTTGCGATCATGTTTCCTGATGGGGATGTAAGCTGGGGTACGCTTGTAATAACCCTAGGAGAGAAGTGGAAGAGAAATTCCGTAAGACCTTTTCTGCAAGGAGAGAAGCAGGGATGGAGCCTCTGACACAGAACACCTGGCAACACTTAACCCCAAATGCAAAAAGTAGCAAAGGCTGGACACAGTTTGCCGTTCAGAGCATTTGGGGAGGGGAAGAAATGGGAGTGACCACTGGACAAGCCAGATGAGGAGACAAAATGGGAGAAGTGCATGGCACAACTCCTTCATCTGCTCTTCTGCACAGCCAAGGTTTCCCAGGCTGCCACAATGATTTCCCACTGGGTCTTAACATCTTGCACTCTAATGCTAGGTTAACAAAAGAGAAATCTGCTATGATTCTTTATGCAATTCTGGAATACAGCACTGAGCTGGCATGTACTGCTGAGACTGGGAAGGGAAAGGGTGGCACAAATGCATCTGCCATGTTATTCACAGACACAGGAGCAAGGACCCAACAGCTGGTATGGGTGCCAGCAGTGTACCTCATGGTGGAACAGTGCCCTTTCCAGGTGCTGTGTGATTTCCTGGATTCATGAAGCTGCCTAAAGGCTTCTCTGTGTTCATACCCACCTTATGAAATGCTGTCTAGGGCAGCTTTGTCCAACACTGATGGTAAGAAAGGGGGAAATGTCTTGGCTGAGAGGCTAGGAAATAGGTGGGAATATGCATGGTAGAAATTCCTCTTGAATTTGAAGGCAGCGTGGTTGAGGACCTCTAGGCTGATAATGCACTAGGCAGTAAACATGCAAACCCCGGCGTTCCAATCTCCACCACACACGTCTATGCCACAAATCCCTCACTGAAGGAATATGCCTAAACCCGCCATCCTGTGCATACCTGTGAAGTCATCCCACACCAAAAGTTCGAATAGGCTGCCCGTGAATCCAGCATGGGTGCCACCACAGTCTTGTTCTCAGCTATCAAAAGGCTCAGGGTGTCAGGGTTGGTCAGGAGATTGTCTGAGTCCACAAACTGCAGGAGTGTGAATTAAACAAACAAATGAAAAAGTACAGTGATTTAAAAACTTATGAACTTCAGAATTTGACTGTTCCAGAAATTGTGCGATCTCTGCGAGTAGGCCTGAGGCCTTGTTTTGCTACTGTTGAAAGCCTATGTGAAAGCTGCTTAGAGACAACCTGAAGGGCAAGAGAGAAAGAAATACTTCCTCTTCGTATTTCTGGATGGAGTTTGCATCAAATAAATTCAATTCTGAATAGTTGGGAATTCTCGCTATGTGAAAAAGAGCAGTTGGGAAATGACCACTCAGACATGGCAGTAAACAGTGTGGCTGCTATGGCAGTCTGAGGCAGTCCACAGGTGGTTGTTTGGTGTTTTAGGACTAGAAGAAAGCTGAGTAGAAAGTGAATAGCTAAGGCTTGAATATACTGCTTTTGTTTCCTCTGTGGCTGGTGAAGATTGGATGTAGGAAGGAGGTGGCTGCATTATGCCAAGAGGCTGCCCTCACATCTTGCAGGAAGCAGTCAGTAAAACAGTATAATAAAAGAAGCTTGGGTATCACAGGAAGAGACTACCCAGAAGCTGGACCCAGCTGTAAGATTATTTGGCCGGGGAAGAAGGCTAGGAGATCTGGCCTGGGAAAGAGTCCTTAGAGGTTTGCAGCAGCAACAGTGTCTCTTGAGAACTAACAATTGTCGCTGAGCAGTGTTTTGAAGACACTATCAGAAATCACATATCAGAAATTTGTATGTACATAATATCCCTTTAATAAATTATGTCTTCAATATTTCAGTGTGCCTCTAACGTGGATTTCATATCTAAGTGTGGCTGTGAACCACCCAGATATCTTTGGCTATTCAGCAGTACAGAAATAAAATTTTTGTTATTGTAGTAATATTTTCGTATCAGCTACTAGGAGATTGTTAATTATTCTAACAGAATTGGTGGCAGAGGAAATGGGTCAGTTTGTGGCCTTCTCTTTCTTTTATAATGCCAGAGAGTTTCTGAGGTCCAGAAACATAAACTATTTGCTCTAAATAAGCAATCTAGTAGGTGGTGGGGAGAGGAAATCCCCCTCAGCTAGCATGAAATTTAAGCTATTGAACTACTGTGTTTCACATTTTGATTTCTAGCCTCCATTCATGATGGGATAGAATTTTCCAATGATACACAGTATACGCTCAGACAGTGTCGTACAATTGTGGATACTTCAACATTTGACCAGGGAAACCAAATGGCAGTCCAAATCATATTTGACGTTAGGGAGGCCACCCATGCGACTGGGTCAACTCAACCTCTGGGAGTTCTTGGCATAGTAGATGCCTCCTTAAAACTCATTCCCCAGAAACAGACATTTCAGAAAGACCAGAGGGGAATGAAAGGAGAGAAGGAACTCAGCAGTTGTGCCGTCAGTGGCAAGGAGGAATGGCACAAGGGGAGCCAGCCAGACACTTTGAGAAAGAAAGGTTTTATTCCACTCCAGCCCACTTCTCAAACTCAAGGGCACTGGAAGGAAGGCACCCTTCTCTCTTGGGGTAGCAGCAACTGCTTTTATACCTTCCTCTGCATATGCTCAACGGCCACTATTTTACAAGGGCATTTTTAAAATCCATCTACCCCTTCTTGCTAAATCACTGTCCTTAATTTGCTTGCTGGGGAGACCTGGGAGGAGTAATGACTTAGAACAACTTCCCCAACCTGGTGACCTCCAGATGTGCTAGACTGTGACTCCCACCATTCCTAGTCAGCATGACCATTAGCCATGCCGGCAGAGAATAATGGGAGCTGCAGTCCAACATCTTTGGAGATCACCAGGTGGGGATGACTTGCTGAGAACTGAAAACGCTGTTCTAGGATAACTGGCTAGAGAAGAAGTGAGGCTTTAGGTCTGCAGTTGGAGTAGGAGGCATGTGCACAGCCTGAGCACACTTGCACTAAGGCACCCCATTATCGCACACCCTGCTAGTTCTTCTCTGAGGCTGGAGATTCATTTCTGCCTACTGTGCATGGGGTGGGTTTTTTGTGCTTTTTTGGAAACTGGGTGGGCAATGAGTCTCTATGCTTTTAAAACAGTGCAAGGCAGGTTACTGGCAGGATCATCCAAATGCCACAGGCAAAGAAGAGCCTTCAGAAGATGTGCTGCAAGGAACAGGATGCCCAGGCAGTAGCTCATGTGACATGGGATTTACAGGTGAACAAAAGCAACTCTATTTTCACTCATGAAATAGCAGAACTGAATAAGTTGTACTCAGGTTGCAGCAAAGGTCTGTTTAGCTTGTACTGAAAAGGAATGACGATGACGAAGAATCGCTTGAGGATGAGGCAAAGTTAGTCCTACATGAGGAAAACCACTGAAGTGAATGGGACTTCAGTGAGACTAATGTTGGGTGGGCCCTTCATAGGCCTAGCCTCATGCTACTTCCAGGAGCTCAGGTATTTCATGCCATGGGCAAGACTCAAAGAGCCACGGTCCTGCCAGGACATGAAGGAAAACAGAGCCAAACAGAAACAGATGCTGCTGCTCTTCATAAACAGGGCAGAAAGCCATGATCCACTGCCATGTCCGAACAAGAGATACACTATCATTCACTTCAAACATTTCTGGGCTGCAGGCCAGCAGCTCATTCCAAAACGGAAGTACAAGGTACAGCAAGCCAAGGGTCAGGCTCCCAGAGAAAACAGCTGCTTGATTGGCTACTGCTTTGCCCTGAAATCCCACCACAGCTGTTCTTGCTTCAGAATGGGAGCCATGAGGGAAGGGGAGAGGCACGCTGGGAATGCAGAGGAGTAACAGCCAACTTCGGGGCAAGACCAGTTATGCCAGCAGGGCTGCAATAGAGGGTTGGAAAGTGCTTATAAGAGTTAAGTGGCTGGGGAATTGTCCTGATCTGTTTGCAATGAGAAATATCCAATTCCATGCTGTAAAAATTATATAAGGTTATACAATGTATGCATTTGTTTGACTGAGCACCTGATATTTTCCTTTTTGGAAGATTTGACAGTATTTCAGTAAACAGCATATTGGCAAAAGGAAAGAGATGGAAAAGTAAAAGTGTACATGGGGAGACATCATGGTTGGAAACCATGAAAAACACAATATATTTTATATTTTTTATTCTACATGTATTTTTCAGATTTTTCTCTTTCCCACTGTGGCATCTAGAACTGTCAGAGGAAAGAAAGCAACTGAAGTGCTGTTATTAACACACTGGAGTTATTAACATCAGCTATTAACGTACAAGTTCACTTTTATGAACTAACCCCAACCCTAACATTTTGAAGACTTAAGCAATAGTTTTATGCTCAAGTGGACAAGACAGATGGAATAGTTTATAATGTGGTAGGTGTGATTTCAAAGTGCCCTCCCTGCATTCAAAACAAAACACAGAATCATAGAACTGTAGAGTTGGAAGGGGGAAGTAAGGCCATCAGATCCAGCCCCTGCTCACTGCAGGGCTCCAAGTTAAAGCATCCCTAACAGATGACTGTCCAGTTGCATCTTGAACGCCTCTAGTGGGAAAGCTCACCACCTCCTTTGGTCATTGATTGCATTGTCATGTGCTGTAAGAGCCAGGAAGTTTTTCTTGATGTTCAGCCCAAATCTGGCTTCCTGTAACTTGAGCTGATTATTCTGTGTCCTGCACTCTGGAATGATTAAGAAGAGATCCTGGCACTCCTCTCTGTGGCAACCTTTCAAGTACTTGAACAGTGCTATAATATCTCCCTTCAGTCATCTCTTCTCAAAGTGAACATGCCACATACTTTTCCTCTCTCCTTATGGAGATTTGTTTTCAGTCCCTTAGATCATCTTAGCTGCCTTCTACTGAACTTTTCCCAGTTTGTCTACATCTTTCTTAAACTGTGGTGCCCAACACTGGATGCAGTACTCAAAATGAGGTCTAACCAGTTTTGAGCAGAGGGGAACTAGGAATTTATGCAATTTGGAAGTGGCATTCTATTAATGCAGCCTAAAATAACATTTTTTTTTTGCAGCTGCATCACATTATTGGCTCACATTCAGTTTGTGACTACAACAATTCTGAGATCCTTTCCGCTTGTACTATTGCTGAGATCATGCTGTAATTATGCATTTGGTTTCTTCTTTCTAGGTGCAGAACTTGGCATTTATCCCTATTGAATTTCATTCTGTTCTTTTCAGCCCAGCACTCCAACCGATCAAGATCACATTGAATCTTATTTCTTTCTTCCAGGATATTAGCTCTCCCACCCAGTTTTGTGTCATCTGCAAATCTGATAACTGTTCCCTGCACTTCTTCATCCAATTCATTAATAAAAATGTTGAAGAACACTGGACTTGCTGGACTGAACTCTGAAGTGCCCTCCTTGTTACCTCTCCCCAGTTTGAGAAGGTGCCATTGATAACTCTTTGAGTCTGATTGTTGTCAACTGTGAATCCACCTGATTATTGTTCCATCTACCCCACTTTTAGCTAGCTTGCTAATCAAGACATCATGGGGTACTTTGCTAAAAGCTTTGCTGAAATCAAGATATATGATGTCCATGGCATTTCCATGGTCCACCATTTCCATGGTCCACCCAATTAATAAAAAGAGGGATCAGATTAGTATGCTAGGATTTGTTCTTGACAAATGAGCAAGTCCATGTTGGTTTCTTGCAATCACTTCATTGTTTTCAAGCTGTCTGTAGATTGACTGCTTTACGATTGCTCCAGAATTTCCCCAGAGATTGAGGTCAGAGTCACTAGTCTGTAATTCCCAGGTTCTGCCTTTTTCCCTCTCTTTGAAGATAAGGACAAGATTAACCCTTTTCCAATCACCCACTTCACCCATCTTCCATGATTTCTCAAAGATAATAAATAGTGGTTCTAAGAGTTTACCTGCCAGTTTCTTTATTACTCTAGAATGAAGTTGATAAGGCTCTGAAAATTCAAACTTATTCAGAGCAATACTTTGTCTTTGCCAGGAAAGTCATAGAGCTTCCTTTGGGAGAAGATTGAACCAAAGTAGGAATTGAGCATTTCTGTCTTGTCTTTGTCATTAGTTATCATTTTGCCATCCACACTGAGTAGTTAAACCCAAATTTCTTTCTTCTGTCTTTTACTATGGACATATCTGAAGAAAGCTTTTTGTTGCTTTTAGCTTCCCTTGCTAACCTCAGCCCCTTCCCGGCTTTAGCCTTCCTGACTTCAGCCCAGCAATTCCATACTACTTGCTTGTACTCTTTCTTTGTAGCCTGGCTTTCCTTCCACTTCCTATACATAGAATCATAGAATAGTAGAGTTGGAAGGGACCATGAAGGCCACTGAGTCCAACCCCCTGCTGTTGCAGGACATCATGTTACACCATCCCACTCAGATGGCTGTCCAGTTTCTTTTTGAATGTCTCTACTGTGGGACAGCACACCACCTTTCTAGGCAGCTGGTTCCACTGTTGTATTGCTCTAACAGTGAGGAAGCTTTTTGCCTGAATCTGGGTTGTCGCAACTTGAGTTGATTATTCTGTATCCTACATTCTGGCATTAGCAAGAAGAGATCTTGACCTTCTTTGTGACAGCCTTTGCACGTCCCCCCCTTAGTCCTCTCTTCTCAAGGCTGAACATGTCCAGTTCTCCCGGTCTCTGTCCTTTTTCATTTTCAAGTCACCCCTAAGCCTTTTGTCAAGCCACTCTGGCTACTTCTTTTGTCTTCCACCTTTCTGTCGTGTTGGATTGTTTGCAACGGCACCTTTAGAATTTGCTTTCTTTAGCTGCTTGCATGGGCTTTTACTTACCATTGTTCTGAGTTTATTAACATTGGCCTTCCTAAAATCCACAGTATGTGTTTGTATCCTTTAGAATCAAGAATTCAGGTATGGCACAGTCACATTGGCCCAAAGTACCTGTAATTGTTACCATCAGGTCATTCTTCTTGGTTGGACTCAGGTTAAAGATAAGTGATCCTTTAGTTCATAGAAACATAGAAACAAAGTGAGTCTGGAGGGACCTTTCAGCCCATCTAGTCTGACCCCTGGCTCCAGTTGACTCCACTCATGTAATCCCCAACATGTGGTTGTCCAATCTTTCCTTGAACATCCTTACTGATGAGCTTACAAGGGAGGTGGTTGAGGCCCCATTCCATATCCTAGGGGTCTTAACCATCAGAAAGTACTTCCTGATATCCAACCTGAAGCCTGGTTTCTTGATCTTTGCCCCATTGGAACATGTCCTGCCCTGTATTGTAGGGAAGAACAGATCACAGCCCTCCTCCACATGACATCCCCTCACATACCTATAAGTCACTAAAAGATCCTTCCCTCAGAGTTTCCTCTTCTCCAGACAGAAAAGACCCAGTTCCCTCAATCTTTCCTCATATGTCATCCCTCCCAACCCGACTACCATTCTTGTGATCCTGGGCTGAACCGATTCTAAGCTAGCTACATCTTTCCAATAATGTGGAGCCATGTTGGATGCAGTATTCCAGTTGTGGGCACACCAGAGTAGTGTAAAGAAGTATCAGTACCCCCCTGGATCTGGAAGCCACATTTCTGGCAAGACATCCAAGGGTGGCATTTGGCTTCTTAACCACTGCATCGCACTGCTGGCTCATGTTCAGTTCAGCCTGCTGTCAACAAGTACCCTGAGCTCCCTTTGACAAGTGCTGCTCTCTAGCCAATTGTCCCCAATCCTGCACCTGTGACACCTCTTCTGTCTCTCAGCTGCAAAGCCTTGCACCTATCCATATTGAATGCCATCTTGTCGTCCCCTGCCCACTTCTACAGCCTGTCCAGATCCAGAATAATCTGGATCACCTGCTCCACAGTTGTGGCCACTGCCCCCACTTTGGTACCACCTGCAAATTTAGTCAGCAGACTTGTTATTCCTTCCTCCAGGTCATTGATAAAAAGTTTGAACAGAATCAATCAAAGAACTGAACCCCAGGGGACTCCGCTTGTCATCAGCTGTCATCCTGATGATTCCCCACTGATAGTCACCCTCTGCTTGCAGTTCATCAACCGTACCCTAATTCATTAGACAGTGCATTTATCTACCCCAAGGCTCAACTATTTCTTGACCATGCTATCCTGCAGCACTTTGTCAGGGGCCTTGTTGAAATCCAGGTAAACCACATCCACGGTGTCCCCTCCATTTAGTCACCACAAGACCTTTTCATAAAATTCCACAAGGTTCATCTGGCAGGATCAGTTTTTATGGACTCCATGCTGCATGGCTGCCAACCTCCCTTTCCTGTCTAGTGTTCCTAGAGCTTTCTCTATTATGAGTCTTTCCATCATCTTTCCCAGAATAGACATAAGCCTAACAGGCCTGTAATAGACATAAGCCTAACTGGCCATATCCTCTCTGCTATCCATTTTGAAGACTGAAACCACTGATGCCACCCATTTTCTATGAGGCCTCAAAAATGAAGGCCAATGAATACAAGAGTACCCCTGCCAATTCCTGAAGTATCTTCAGGTGTAGCCCATCAGGGCCCAGTGCCTTTCTAACATACAGGGATATGAGGAGCTCCTTGATTTCTAGGGAGGTGACTCCAATCTGTGTCCCCATAGCCCCAACTTCATCAAGTCCCCCAGGTAGATCTCCCCCAACCCACTTTAGGGAGAACACAGAACCAAAATAATCATTTGACATCTTTGCCTGTTCCCTTTCATCAGTTACTAGATCTCCTACCTTCCTTTTAAGTGGTCCCACCACTTGTCTCCCCTTCCTCTTTCTATTTACATGAAAGTAGAAGCCCTTTTCATTTCTCTGCACATGTTTCAAAAGTCTCTGCTCATAATTAGCCTTAGACCTTAGAAGAGTCCTTCAGCATCGTGCCTCCTCCTCCTCCTGGAATACCCTTTTCTCCACTTGCATCAGTGTCCATTTCCTGTGGAGGTCCCTGTTCCTTCCAATCCCTCTTACCACCTCTCTTTGCATCCATGGTGGCACCCTCCTACACCTCCCTGCTTTGCTACTCATTTTGCTGCTAGTTCTTTCCTCCACTTTCTGTAGGTGGAAGTTATCAGCAATCTATTCCTCTCCAGCAGCATGATCTGGGGAAGGGGTTTGCAACACAGCAGAAATTCCTGTGTACAATTGCCAGGAAACAGAATTACCATGTTCTCGCCTGGCTCTTGTTGATTTTATTGAGAACTGTGCATTTAAAAAATGCTCAAACTTCCCAGTAAAGGTTGGACTCATTGAGTCAGACTTGTCTCTTACTCTGCCATACCGTAAGAACACCTCAACTTGCCAGGATCATCTTTCTCTCCCTCTCTCTGGGCCTGGTTGGACATAACTACAAGGAAATCACCCATGGTGAGTTGGCTGTTTTTGCAAACTACCCACAATGAGCCCAATGGACAATCAGGTTCATCACAGGTACTTTGCTCCTTCCCACCCCAGGGAAAGAGAGCTTAAAGGAAAACAGAGTGGAACTGTCAAACTCCATTTCCTTGAAGAAAGTTGCTCTTCCATAGAGAACAAAGAGGGAATAACTAGAAAGAGCAGGCTCTTGCCAGAGAGGGCAATGAAAAATGATGAAAAATGAGATCCTGCCATTCTTGCTCATAATGATGTCTGCTTTGTGCTGCCACCAAGAGCAGTGGAGGCAGAGGACAGGGGAAACTGCTGTTGCCTTAGCTGATGATCACAGCTGCTCCCACTCCATGCCACCTGCCCTGGTGACAGTGTGGGGTGCAGGAAAAGTTTCTGAGAGTTGCCTCCATGTGCCACTTGGGCACACTGGACACAGCTGCCAGCAGTGCACATGCAGCAGCCCATGGGCGTGGGTTGTCGTGTCATCCAAATTTGCAAGCATAATAGAAACAAAAGAGGGAAACAGGATGAAGGCAGAAGAAAAGCAGCAACAGAATAAAAATAAAGGAAGAACTTGATCAAATAAAAAAGCCTATCTACTTACAATAAGCAGTTGTTTAGATATACAGGCTACTTATAGTAACATTTACTTTTGAAACGGAAGCATTGTTCTCCCCTCTTTTTCGTTCCTTTTTATGAATGGTGCTGCAAGAGGCATCTCTAAGTAAGAGAATGGCTAGTTGGCGCTAGAGAATTCCCAGCTCTCTCAGCTTCCCATTAAATGGCATCCACGCATCCCAAAGGGAACTGCCTGCTACAGTATTCCAAAAAGTCAGGTACCTCCCTACCCCTCCCCTGTGCCAGTTACAGGAAGTAAAACTGGACAATGCCCTGAATGTGCCTTCAACACCACATTCCTGAGGAGAATCCACAAGCTGAACATCCAGGGGGCTGGAACGCAGCACAAGGTGACCCCCTAAGACCAAGCTTCACGGAAGACCACCACCAACCATGAATTTTCGTGACAGGACGGCATATAAATATTATAAATAAATAAATAAATAAATAAATATTTTAAAAAAATGAACAATACCCTCCTCCAGGGTTCCCTTTGAAACTTTTCCTTACCAGGATGTAATCCGCCCAGATGTCCCGGGCATGATGCAAAGCTGCCTGCCGAAGCTTCATGACATGCTCATAACGGGAATTGGACCAGTGCTTCGGACCTTCCTCATCTGGATAGAACCTGCCAGGGATAATGAGGCTGAGGCTCAGGCTTTGGAAAGGAAAAGCCCTCTTCTCCACCAAGCTGCCTCCACATATGGAAAGCACGCAAGACACAGATGCAACTGGCTCTGCATCTCAGGGGCTTCTGAGGCAGAGTCTGCTAGTTGGCTGTTATGGCAAAGGCAAAGGAATGTGTTTTCTGCCAAGTACTAACACGGTTCTGCACCTGGATTTGGCACACAGATCACAGAACCCAACAGGACCTCTGCTCAGGGGCAGTCAAGCATCCAAAGGTTTGGGAAGAAGCTGGAGAAAGAACAGACTTCTATAATATACCTCAAAACAGCACTTTAAGTGAGATGGCTGAGCTTCAGCTTCATGGACTGGGTTGGCTCTCTTTTCAGGTTGCTGGTTTCATTGTTCATTGCTGTCATTATTGATTGTTTTTACAATTTTCCCTTTTTTAAAAAAAACCATACAGCTTCCATCCTTAAAAATGGCCTAACAGTAAATTTAAAGAAGCAACTATTTCACACCATGAATCCAAGCTGGAACAACTTGTGGTATGGATTGTGGCAATCATTTATATAGTGAAGCTTTATGAGAAAAGCAGTGTGTTTCCTGCAGTGTGCCTGTATCAGCTTTGGTATTGATCACAGAATTCAACATCCTACAAATCTCAGCTTCCTGTTTAAAAATTTACTTAGAAATAGTCATCTAGTTGTCATTGTCAGCATCATCTGACATTTATATTCTGCCATTCTTTCTCTTGCAAGGTACCCAAGATGGCTTCCAAGGTCCTCATCTCTGTTTTCTCCTTGCCTCAACAACCCTGTGAGGGAGGGTAGGCTGAGGAGTGTGACTATCTCAATGAACTTTCATGGCTGAGTGGGACCTAGAATTCTGATCTCTGAGACCCAGTCCATTGCTCCATCCATTATGCCCTACTGGCTCTCGTGACCCTCAAGGTAGATGGAAAGCATGCAGTAAAATTGCAGGGTCCAGCTGGGCTGAGCCTAAGCTTGATTTTCAGAAGTCAACAGAGTGGGACTACTATCTCCCTACACAGCCTTTTGTCCAAGTGACCAGCAGAAGTCACATACATTATACAAGGTGCAGGAGGGGAATTAACCGGTACACACACCACCTTGGACATCAATTTCCATAAGGTCCTCTCATGCTACCACTGGAGCAATCCACTTCACAGGACAGAGGGAACTGCCAGAGATCCCAGAAACAAGCCACATTCTGAAGCAGCCCATGCTTGATTGACAGGTGGGATGGGAAGATTCCCCCCATCAGGACCATCCCCACCAATGGAGGCGAGCTTTACCACTGAGATTAAGCCCCCAAGAATAGCAGTGTCTCAAAGGTGGACCAGGATGAACACTGACCCAGTTAGCATGATCACGCGGGAAGTAGGAGGGGGAGCACAAGCCAGACTGTGGGCCAGTTGTATACCCATGCAATCTGCTAACTGTCCTCACTATCCTGGCTTCTCCTGTTGTGCAAACCTGGGCAGCATGGCTTCTTGGAAGGGGCAGCAGCCCTCAAACAAGCAACATGCTCTTGTTGGGTTGCTACCTACATCCAACAATCCTTGCTGCCCAGGTTCACATGACATGACCAACCATAGCTGTTCAGGCAGTCACATAAGCTCCCATGGCTACCTTATGACACAGTGGGCTGTCATGTCACATGAACCAGCCAACAGTAAGAGCCCAGTTGCAGGATGAGGCTCCTGATCATCAGGCCCCTCCTCAGAAGGACCTCTAAAAACCTCTGGTGTTCTGAAGCTGAGGCCAAGTGTGGCGGGGGTGCTCTGAAAGCTTTAGATGATAAGCCTACATTCCTAGCAGGAAGAATTTCTTTGCACCAACTCCAGTCCTTGCCTCTGAATACCCATCCTTCCAGTAAGCAGACCCTGGAATGCCTTGCAACACTTTCTTGTCTGGGGTTAAACTCTTGACTTGACCCTTACTGGCCTATCCTTCCCATTGACTGGCATGCCCATCTTTGTTCAGTGCTATGTTCCTGCCCTGCCCTGAAACCTGTTGGCCTGACTTTGGACTCTATTTAAGGCCTTCCTCCATCAAGTCTGACTAGACATGCATGAGCACTTAGAAGTGAGTGTCCATCTGGCCCAGACACTGCACATGGATTTTTAAATATGGAACACTGTAAGTCTCAGGTGTATCTGTCCCCTCTTACTCCACATACAACTTTCAACTAGGAAAGTGAACTCACTTTTGCAATCTGCCAACCTCTCTCCTTCAGATGGTTCATTAACCAGCCTATATCTGCAATATGTAATACAGGAAGCAAGATTGTGGAACAAGTACAGAGTGCTCTCACTTGAAAATCATCTCCATTTTCAAATCTAATTTCTGCTGTTTTTTCCTTCCTGCACACTCAAATATCTCATTCCCCATCCTGTACTACCACCCGCTTCCCCTCCACGTTTTGGTGCTTACCTGGGCTGTTCCACGGGCCGCCACTCCACGGAGTGATACATGCTCTGGACATTTGTCAGCCACTCCTGAAGCACAGCTGTTGTGTTGTCAATATTGTGATCAGTTGCCACCCTGGAATGACATGGGGCAATGAAACAAGTTCTGGCAGGAGCTACATATCAAAATATCTGCAGGTCTGTAAAATCACTCTCTTGCTGCAAGCCACCACAAAACGCATGGGAAAGTTGTGTTGGCATCTGCAAGGGCTTCGTACTGGGCTGTGACAGAGATGCCGGGTTCAGAGTTACTAGATTCCCACTCTCCATTATAAAAAAGTCCCTATAAAAGTTTGTTCACCTGTTTGTCCAAGCTCAACTCATGCAATCATGGCTGAGTAGCTGCTGTTAAAGTAACATAAGTGGGTCAACATGCCCTTCAATTTAAAGTATAAAATTCTAAAAATGCTAATACTTTCAGTTGCAGGAATGAAAACTAATGAGATCACATCAGGCTTGGAGGGGAACTGTTGTTTGCTCTGGAATTTAATGATTTCTTCTTATTCTTCAGTCCTAGAGATGAGGAAAACCTTCTTCTTAGGATGGTATTTGCTTTAGGGAGAATTTCCCTCAAAACTACCCTATAGGAAAGGGAAGGGTAAAATTCTCCTTTAAGTCTGTTCAGATCCCATTATCACTCCTCACCCTTAGTAGGTGCTATTTGCATTTCTCAAAATCTACACTTAAATGCAAAGACATATTTAATACCGTGTTAGTTCTGTGTGATGTTGATGATGTACTTTTTTTTCCTGTGTTCAAGACACTGCTCTCATTGCTCTCTACTGAATCAGTTTGCAAGCTTTTGGCACTCTCACACAAGTTGGTTCTCATTTCCTATTGCTTGTATTTAAAAAAGAAGCAAACAAAACAAGAATCAGCTTTAATCTAAAAGGACCAACAAAGGGACAGACCATGTCAGGAGGGTACCAATTTCAGAATACCTTGCACATGTAGAAAGTTGAAGAAATTTCAGAAACCTGTCACATTTTTGCTGGTCTTTCTTTGTCCCCTCTGTCTTTCCACACTCCTGTTCTGCCAACAAGCTGGGAAGATGAAATTTTCTCCAAACCAATAAAATTCTAACTAGTTGTCAAACCCAAAAGTCACTGATCCAGTTGGGATGGAGTTGGATGAAGACAGAGGACACAAACATATTACAGCAAGTTGCAGATGGAAGAGAATAAAGAGATATAATAAAAATGTGATTTGGTTCATATTCTAATATTAAGCACACAACTTAAGGATGAAAATGCATGGATTAACACACCAGACCTACTCACAAAGATTGGGTTTGGGACTAACAGACATTTCCTTTTTTTTACCACAATGCTAAAAAGCATTGCTATCAACTTGGAATGTCTAGCTCTGGGTCTAAATAAGATATGCCATTTGGCTTGTAGGATATTTGTTTTATTTGGCCAGATTATTGCTACATCACTTGAGACAAAAGCCATCTATTATGTTAACTTGGAGAGAGGGCCAGATATACCACAGCTGCTTTTATGGTGCAAACAAAAGCATGCTCTGCTTCCCTGGAATAGAGAAAGGTCTCTTGGAGCACCACTGCTACAGCCTGGAGATCTCTCTGCCATTTGCGCAATACAAGGGATGGCTCCCTGAGTATGTGCCTAGCTGGGGCAGGGTCTGCAGCAAGAAATCCGATAACCCCAAGTAAGCCATATTCAGACATTATTGTACCCAGACTATGGAATAAGTATTTGCCTTTAAGGAAATCTGACATCTGTTCTCTAAATAGCTGTGCTTTTCTAAACACAGGGGGGGAGTGTCAGATTGGTAATAGGTAATGATTTAGGTTTAATTCCACAAGTGAATGTGTACTTGTACTCTCGTCTTTCCCTCCTCAGTGAACTCTGCACAGACCTTCTAAATTTGCTCAAGAGGGTCTCCTAACCCTCCAGAGCAGACTTGGGGGATTTATGGGACCCTAGTGGGGGAGAAAATCCATTCTGCTGGTGAAACACCAGCAGAATGGATTCAAGCCACAAAGCATTAAAAGCAAACCTTTATTTACATTATCCCAACCATCTTTTAAAAACTTTGCATGGTAAGCCAGTGTTGTTATTAGGGCAGTTACCCTATTAAATCTTAGTCAATTATAGCAAGTTCAGTTAATCAATTAAATCCGCATACATCTGCAGAAAGCTATTCTGAAGAAAAGCATCCATTTTTTTTCCAGTTCAGGTATGCATGTGTTGCAGCAGACATCATCTTCTAACTCAGGAATGGGCAACTTCTGGCATTTTGGATGTTTTGGCTTACCACTCCCATGATACTGCACCATTGGCTATGCTGCTTAGGACGAATGGGAGTTGTAAGCTAAAGCCCCTGGATGGTCACAAGTGGTCCACCCTGGTTCTAAGTGATAATCCCCTCCAATCTGAGAAGGGAGAAAGCTCTTCCAAAATCAAAGCTTCTACTCATGCTTTTCGTAAATACTTGTGTTTATCCTGTTGTTTCAACAGCACCTTCCAGATTAAGCAGCTTTCCATCACTTGGTCTGCTGAATTTACTGATGAGGCAGTGGTTGATGTCACAGCCCTAATGTTTAACTCCATGTTGGGTGGGAAGGGGTTGAAGATGAGAGATGGCAGTTTGCTTAATGCAGCCTCCCTCACCCCAAACACCCTCCAGATGAGTCAACTACAATCCCCATCAGCCAACATCTGGAAGGTGCCAGCTTGCCATGCTGGGTAAGACTGGTCTAAGGCAACATCATTTTGGCCTGTTTAAATAAGAAGAACTGTAAAAATGCTGCTGCTCAGGATTTTCAAAGGGATTACCCATTTAAAAAGCAGAAGGGGAACTGATTCTGAGGGGGAAAGGCAACAGAAAGGCATCTAGAGCTGTCCTCATGACTATCTGCAGAAGGCCCAGACAACTAGAATGTGATCCTCCACAGGACACAATGGATGAAAAAGCCAGTGGGCCAAAAATCAGGTCTAAAGAGGTGACACATGGCCAGCAACAGTCAACTGTCTATTGGCATGTGGAGGCCAATGTGTGTCCTGGAGAGGGCATGCCAAAGACCAAACCAGGCAGGGACACAGGTGGTGAGACCTACTGTGTGTCAACTGAGATCTTCTCCATCTTGCCTCCAGACCCAAGAGCTATGCAAGAGGAGCTGCATGTCCCAAGAAGCTCCAGGATCACCAGGAGGTAAAGAAATTAATTACATAGTTTCTCTCAGGATGGCAGTGTGTCTTAGGCTAGGCCTGACTGGAGAGAACACAGAAAGTGTCTCCTTTCCCTCAGGGACCGAAGGTAAATGGCACAGTTGCTTGCCAGGGAACAAAATCAACCTGGATGTTGTGCGGCAAAATCTCCATGCAAGGGACAGAAACGGGCTTGAAGAAGCAGTGGTGAGGGGAAGTGACAGCTGTCAATTTTGTGCAGATGCTATTTCAGATGGATTGCTTAAGTTACCTATTTTGAGAAGTGCTGAATTGTCCTTTTTCCTTTTATTAGTAGTATTCTGAATGTTATGTCACATTCTTATGCCCACCCCCTTTCTTTTGTATTGTACATTAAAACTTTTAAAACAAAGAAAAGTTACCATGCACAAATTTATCTTCTGGAAATGAGAAAAAGACTTCCCCAGTTTGGTGTTCCTCATTTATCTTGGACTACAAATCTCATCAGCCTCCATCAGCATGACCAATGGTCAGCCGTGCTGGGAGCTGAAGTTCAAACCATCCAGGAGGCACCAGGTTGGCAAAGGCGAAATATAACCCCCTTCCCCACCCTTCTCGTCTGCACACACACCCCGCTCATGGGGGGAAAAGCAGGCACTTAAGTGTGGTGGCGCGTGGAAATCCTAGGATACCTATTCAGAACTAAGCCTTCCCTAAGCCAGCGCCTTTCCGAAGTTTTGGGTTAAAGCTCCTATCATTCTCAGCGAACAGAGTCGCAGATAGGAGCTGTGGTCCAAAATACGTGGAGGACGCCAGGAAAGGAAAACTGCACGCTCGCACTAGGAAAAACGTTTCCTTGGGCTCAGTGGGTCTCGCTTCGAAGCAGACACGTACAGCGCCGCGCTGTACGCTCCGGGGAGTTGAGCGGCGCTTCCTCCCATGTAATTGCAAAGCAATCCCTCTAGCGCACGGGCGAGACTCCGTGACATCCCCGGGTCTCTGCGAAGAAGCGGGGGGAGGGGGCTGCCGCCACGAGAACCCCTCCTGCCCTCTCTGTCCGGCTGCACTTACCAGAGCGCGATGCGGTCCTTTGGGTGCCGCAGCCTCTCGATGCAGCCCAGCGTCGCCGGCAAGGAGTGCGCCGCGTTGCGGGCCAGGAGCGCCAGCAGTACACGCGGAGGCCGCAGCGGCGTTTCGGGCAGCCAGCGCTCCTCCGGGAAGTACGCGCCCGCCCGACGGGTACTCCACGCCGCCGCCGCCAGCAGGTACAGCCAGAGCCAACTGGGCTTCATGGCCGAGCCGCCACTGCCTCGCCTGCCCTCCGACAGGAAACACCGCCTTAAAGGGACAGAGGACAAGCCCCTTCGAGGGTGCCTGCCCTCCGACAGAAACTGGGGCGGAGGTGGGGGGAACGTTGCAAGAAAGTGGAGGGCCTGAGCGCGCCTTCCCTTTAAGGAGGGTGCTTGGGGGCTTGGCGACGGACGCGCGGGGTAGTCCTGTCCAAATGCGCCTCGTTCTCTTTGGCGTGCCCGGAAGCGAGCTGCGCATCCGCTCAGCAGCAGCCTCTTCTTTTCCCCGCCTCGCTTCTGCAACATCAAGCGCGAGAAGACTTGGAGCGTGCGCCGGGGGCCGGGATTGCTGCTACAGACTAAGCAGGAGAACTATGTTTATTCTGCAGTACTCAAGGCCATTTTGATGCAGGGGGAGGAGATGCAGCCAGTGACACCGCCCTCTAATCAAATTGCAGACGATACAAGGTCCGTCGCGTTATTTGGACGCCTGGAAGTAAAAATATAGCCTCGAATTTAGTCTCAGAACAACCCAGATCAGGTGTTGGAGGCAAAGACTGGGAACAAACCCACTTTATCGTTGTCGCATCCGCCCTCTAGGCCCTGTGGAGTGCAGGGTGGAAATGTATCGCGCTCCAACACGAACGCTGCTTTGCCGACAAACATACTATTACTTATAGATTTATATACCGCTAAACATACTTAAAATAGAATTTCAGATATCCCTGGTCTAAAGCCAGCATCCCAACCACTATACAATACTGCCCTTTTTATATAAAGACTTCATTATCATCAATTCTGTTACTTGATTTTTAGAAGAAAAAGTTTGCATACAGGAACCAGAAAAATTCCTTATTCTGGGCATTTTGCACATGCCCAAACCACCCTGCAAATAGACCAAATTGGGTTAATCATTCATTTGCACATTACATCTGGCAGATGATTAGGCTTACTGTGAGTTCTTTCCTTCATTCCTCTTCATTGGGCTCCAGCACATCTCCAAATGTCCTTCACAGAACTAAGTGCTCCAAGCACTACCCATTTTCATTTGCTGCCTATTTTATTTTATTTTATTTTATTTTATTTTCTGAGCCTCAAACAAGCACAGTTGGTGTCATTTGTTTCCCCCCTTGAAACCTGCACAGCTTTGCCATTTTTATTTTGGTGGGGATGGAGCTCTTTCACAACTGTGCAAATGTGTTCTTATGGCTGTCCAATATGTATCATCTAGCTTAGTCAATTTCAACATGGAATAGATCCCAGAAACCGTAAATGCTCTGCTGAGTGGCAGGTAGAGCATGCAAGTGAGGCAGTTATTTGTTTGCTGCCCTCACTGAGGCCTGAGAAAGGGCATGCACTAGTGTTCAATTGCATCCATGAGGAGTTACTCCTCTGTCTCCCATTTGGCTTCATTGCTCCCAGCTCTGGAATATACAACAGAGCTGTACAAGTTCTACTATCATGAGAGTGATCAGGCAATCGTGTCAACCACCCAGGTAATTTCTACATTCCGCAGATCAATGTGGGTTTCAACAAAATCAACAGCCATATCACTGAGAGCCAGTGTGGTGTAGTGGTTAAGAGTGCAGGTCTGGGACTCAGGAGGTCTGTGTTCTAGTCCCTGCTCAGCCACAGGGCTTACTGGGTGACTTGGGCCAGTCACAGACTCTGAACCCACCCTACCTCACAGGGTTGTTGTTGTGAGGATAAGGTTGAGAGGAGGAGGAGGAAAACAATGTAAGTTCCTTGAAATGCAAAAAGCTGGGATATAAGTATATATCATCTGGGAAACTCCATAGAGCCCTCTGGAAGCCACCTGGATCCATTAGCCCCCAGGAGCAGACCATCTTAATAGATCCTCCATCCTTGCAGAGGGGAAAAGCTGCTGTCACTCAACTGGCAATGACCTATCTAGGGCTCTCCCACACTCGAGGCATTCAAAATGCAGCTGGACAGCCATCTGAGAGGAGGCTTTAATTTGAAGTTCTCCATTGAGCAGGGGTTGGACCCAATGGCCTTACTGGTCCCATCCAGCTCTATGATTTTATGGCCATAAGAAAAGGACTTAATCAAGGCCTCTCACCTTCAGATCACCATCCTCATATCTGACTGAAATGTCAAGGTCTAGAACATGACCTGCCATGAGTGTTGGGTTGATGACAGGTTGAGATAGTCCCATGGTTGTGATGGAGGCCATGAACTCCTGAGTCATCCCAGATATGGTGTCCCCAGCATGAATATTATACTTCTCACAAAACTGTCAGCATGAGGAAGTTCAGCATCACATTTGAGGCCACCTGTTAGCTAAGGTAGGGAGACTGCTGGGTAGCGGAGTGGACAGTATTCCAGGAGAATCCTCAGCCATATCTGCAGACACAAGTAGTCAGACCAGGAACCTGGAAAAGGAGAGAGCATTCTTACGGACCTCAGCAGCAACCCCTACCCCAGACCTCACATCTACTCAAGTGACCAGGAGAGCACAACTGGGAGAGGGTAACTTCTCCATGTTCGCACACCCAGGTCATGGTTGTGCATGCCAGATCAATCACCTCATGCACAAATAGCGGATAAGGTAAGCCTTATTCTGCACCACTCTGGAATTTAGCAACAGCTGCAATAAAAGGGACAGCAGGCAGCTGTTTCGGAGGACCCTGCCAGCTGCCTTCTAGCTGCAAGTAATGTCATAACAAGCTGGCAGGGCTCTCCCTTTTGGTGGAAGAGCCTCCTACTCTCTTGTCTGGGGTAAACATCTCACCATGCTTCATGGGAGGGCTGGCCCTCCAGAGGAGGTCAGAGGAAACAGTGAAGTCTGAGAACTGTGGCAGATAATTTCAGCATCAATTCTAATTTAAAAAGTGCCAGTGTGGCATCCTTGCAAGTGCAGCATTCCTGGCTCACCTAGACCACTGAATGGACATGCAAATGCACATGAACATCCTGGTTAAATTAGTTTTGCATAGCTGTACATGCCTAGAGCTTTGGGCTGAATGTCCCCTTTTGTCTCCCTTTATTCTATAGTGCACTAGAATAAAGCTGATTTTGGCTCTAAGTCTTGTCTCAGGCTCTGTTTGGCTCAGGTCTGGGGTCTACCCGGGTTTGCCCCAGCTGTTGACTGGCTGAGTCTGGTAACAAAGTGAAGGCCGAGCAGACAGCTTTGTAATTTTTCAGCTTTTCTAAACAAGTCCAAGTTAGTGGTACCAGATGATTCACAGTTGATTATTATTTTCCATATGTATTTGAGGCCAAGATCCCGCCTGTTTGGGGTTGCATTCACTTTTCCTTTTTTTAAAAACCTGTTTCTACAGCCAGTATAATGTCAGCAGCTCAGAAACTGTTGCCAATTGCAGCACCCCAAAACACCCCAAAAGTAGTTTGCCAGAGGAAGGCCACATAGTAAAAACACCACAGTTATACTGTCCCAGAAGGGAGGGCAGATAAGAACAAAATTAACTTTGTGTAACCCACAGCTAACACGCTAGCCTGACCTCGAATACAGTAATCAAAGAGACCGTGGAAACTGGTTCTAGCCACCACAACAGTTGCAAATGTGCAGGGAGTAAGAACATGGCAAGCCTGTGTGAATCTCGAGCAGATACGAATTCAGCATTGGAAATGTCTGGTCCTTGACAGAAGAAAAGACTCTTTGAAGCTAACAGCAGTGGGGGTGTGGCTACATTGATGTATTGATGCATGAGAAGTGTATTAGGTGACCTAATTGCTTACCTAGGGTATAAAATTTATGTACTGGGGTGCAACTTTCAAGACACTGCTTTGGGCTGAACATCCCCTTTTGTCTCCCTTGATTCTATAGTGCACTAGAATAAAGCTGGTTTTGGCTCTAAGTCTCATCTCAGGCTCCTTTTGACTCAGGTCTGGGGTCCACCCAGGTTTGCCCTAGCTGTTGACTGGCTGAGTTTGGTAACAGCCTTAATTACTTCAGTCCTAGTATGATTCGAAAATTCGGCCCTGCTTTCCTTTCGAACAGAAAGTGGCAGACAGATAAAAGCAGCAGAAATAGCTACTGAACAGCAATTGCAAAACAGCTGCAAGTCCTACCCCACTGCAACACTCAAGCTGCAAGAAAGAAAGAAACATAAAAAACACCCAATAGCAACAGAGAGCTTCAGCTGTTGGATGATAGAGAAAAAAAATTAAAGACGATGATGGCAAAAATACAGGCACACATTTAACAGAACCAAAAATCAAATGCAAGGTTGGCATGCAGATTTCTGCTGCAGTTTAGTGTTCCCTCTTTTCTCTCCAAATAAGAATCAAGGAAAGAAGAAAATTAGAGCTATTCCTTTCCAAGGAATAGTGGAGCTGCCCTTTTGGGCCAAACCTGCAGTTTAGAAGGAATAGGAGACTCTCTTCAGACCAAGGGTTCCTGACATTCATAAAGCAGGAACAAATCATTATGTCAGCACTGCTCATAACAAATCTAATCTCAGATGCCAACTTGTGTTTGACAAAATTGGCAACATATCTAGCTGTCTACAAGGTTATCTCTGCTTATAAGTGTTATGAACACTCTTTCCGTTGGAAGAGAAAAATATTCCAGGCATGCAGAGAGTTCCTTTTAAAACTTTATTGCAACAAGGGAACAGAAAGAAATGGTATTTTTCCGTTCACCTGAGCACATGTTCACACACCCCTTTTGAACCCTGCTCCCGGCCTCTTGTTCCCTCCTCCTTTCCCCTAATTGGCTAATAGGGTACTGAGAGTTACATTCTTTCCACCCGCCTACTCCGTGCTGTCCCAACACGGGCCCTTCTTCCCAATCCAGCCCTGCCCCCGGTGGGTTACAATAGGCTCATTTTGTTCTGCCCAGCTTGTCAATAAACAATCAGGAAGTATTTGGCCTTCCTGCCTACGTGCCTGTTTCTCCATACCTTGTGCTATCTGATTTTGGCTCCTCCCCTCCTTTGGGCTAAGTAATTTTCTTTGTTACTTTTTTAAATCTCTTTACTCCCTTGTTTCAAATCATCCTTTCACACCTATCATAAGCATCTAGTGGGTACATTTTATTACCTGCTCTATTGAAGTTTGCTTCCAGGATTCTTGAGGGTTAAGCTGTTTTCATGCACGTTAGGAATACTCAGCCATTGCTTATACACAATGCAAACGTGTTCCATCCCATTTTCCAGCTCTAATGCCAATTTTACAGTGTTTTGCAAACCTGACAACATTTCATTCACTATTGTAATGGATTAAAAGATATTTCAAAAGGACAAGTTCCAAAAAGGATTATGTTTTATGAGAGTTTTAGCATAGGAGAATGCTGCTTAGCTCCCTTGGGAACTCATCTAAACTGCAGGGAAGGTTTGCCAAAGCCTTTAAAAGACATTATTCTTCTTTGCCACTAATATAAAATCTCTCCCCCAAAGTTGGGAAAGGCCCTGTTTAGCTCTGCAGTGTGACATTTCAGGGCTACAAAAAGGACTTTGATGACCAGCAGCCAGTGGAAATGTGAGCACCAAGAGAAACGAAGGGATTGAGCTTGGCAGAAGGAAACTGCTCCAATGCAGGAATCCTCTCTCTTTCACCGAGCAGCCCCATCTGGAAATGACTTCAGAGCTGAAACCACAGTGTGTGTACTGTGCTCTGCTTTTCACTTTATTTATAGGGCAGGCCTGACAGCTGCAAGGAATGTATAGTATTTCTGGTCAAAGTCCTGTCTTGTAGCAGGAAGCAATGGGAGAAAGTGCTAGCTAAATTCTTAGGCACCTTTGGCACCCCATTTTATAAACATATCAAAAACTAAAAAAGACTGGAAGAAAGATATTAAATTCACTGCTAGTCAAGCATTAAGAGAAAACTGGTATAAGATGTTCTACTGGTGGTACATTACTCCAAAAGATATTGAAAAAATAGAAAAGAATTACAATTGAAAATGCTAGAAATGTAAAAGGGTGATGGAACTTTTTATCATGTGTGGACCTGCAAAATAGCAAAAAGATTTTGGAAACAGATATGTGCAGAAATGCAGAAAATTTTTTAAATTAAATTTCCTATGAGCTCCAAGAATATGCTTTTGAATATAGTGCCAGAGATCTTTTCAAAGAATGTCAGAGTTATTTAAGTATATGATAACTGCAGCAAGAATCACAATTGCTTCTAAATGGTAATCATTGGAGCCTCAACAATTGAATAGAAAAATAGACTAGCTGAATATGCAATGATGGCAATTTAACTATATAAACAGAAGACTGTTAGAAGAATTTAATGATAAATGGAAATTTTACTATGTTCAACATAGACACTACTGGGTTTTGAGGGGAGTTTGGAAAAGAAAAAAAGCAATAGAGGATTTGAGATTATTGGAATATTTGTTGTATAGATTAACAATTTCTTTTTTTCTTTTTTTCATAAACTCTCCCAGAGTGTTGAAAGATAGAAAGATGGATAAATTTAGGGGTTTGGATATATAGGTTGTATTTGTTTAGAATTGCCTTGACAACTTTGTTCATTGCTTTGCTTATTTTACTTTGCTGTGTTTCATATTCCTTTTTATGTACTTGTTTATGTTAAGAAAATAAAATTAAATTAAAAATTAAAAAGATTGTGATAGGTAAGGGAGTTATACCAACTATAAACTTCTGAAATATGGGGCAAAAGTTGTATCTGAACAGCACCACAGATAATTATATTGTTTATGAGACTGTGGCATGTTTTCATTTTGTAGGCTTTATTCTTGTTATAAGTCACATTTTTAAAGCCTTCCTTTTTAAGATAAAGGCAGCTAAAGGAACAATCCTAATGCCTCTTTAGACAACAAAAATTTCTACATATCTCAGCATTCCCCAGCCTGTCATGCTGGGAGCAGTGGACATTTTATGTTGTCTAAAGAGACATAGGATCACACCCTAAGAAATCCAGTGAAGAATATTGCAACAGTATTCACACAGAGGCACTCATAGACACATATCAGCTGACTTTTTCACAATCTGTTGTGTTCCAACCTGGAAAGGAAATGGATTGAATTGGCATTGTTATCATGTGATGCACACAGGATACTCAATGCTGTGAAGGGGTAAAATATTTTTATTGGGCTAGAAAAGCTATCAAAAACAAACTGGCACCTGGCAGTTGCATAAGTCTTCACCCTCTTTGCTGGGGCATGCCAGAATGAGCTCTGATGCATCCCACAAGGCTCAGCAGTCACATACTTCTAGTAGCCAAATGGAGTCCACCTGTGTGCAATTCCTGTACCACATGATCTCAGGTTAAAATGCAGCTGGCTCTGGGAGGCCCCAGAGTTTGTGTGAGAATATAGGTTAACAAGCAGCATCACAAAGGCCCAAACAACTCTGGGGCAATGTTGTGCAGAAGCACCAGTCATGGTGGGGGCGGGGAGGGAGATAAAATCCCAAACTATGAACCTTCCCCAGAGCACTGTTAAATTCATTACATTCTGCCAATAGGAGGCCATCTACCAAAACTGAATGACCAAGTAAGGAGGGCATGAGTTGGAGAAGCAACCAAGGGGCCCATGGGAACTCTGAAAGAACAAGCAGGCCGTGTTTAATTCAATTTCCCATTCCCGCTTGTTCCACCAGTAAATACTGCTTCCTGTTTAGGTTTTGTGTAGCTTTGTATGAAAGTTAGCATCCTATCCAAGAGCAATAAAGCTTCTCACAATTAGCATAGGCACTGCTTAAATTCTCTCTACAGACCTCCCCACCACCACCAGGGCATGCTGCAAGAATTGTTGCCTTCTCTCTTTTTTCTTGGAGATGCTCCTGATAGATGTGAAAAGATTATTTGAAACAAGGGAGTAGAAAGATTAAAAAGGGTAACAAAGAAAATTACTTAGCCCAAAGGAGAGGAGGAGCTAAGATCAGATAGCACAAGGTGTGAGAAAAGGCAGGATGGCCAAATACTGACTCAATGACTTCCTGATCGTTTATTGACAAGCTTGGCAGAACAAAATGAGCCTATTGTAGCTCACCAGGGGCAGGTCTGAATTGGGAAGAAGGGCCGGTGTTGGAGCAGTGCAGAGTAGGCAGGCGGGAAAGATTGTAAACTCCTGGTACCCCAGTCAATGAGGGGAAAGGAGGAGGGAGAAGTGGCCGGGAGCAGGGTTCAAAAGGGGGATATGAACATGTGCTCAGGTGAACAGGAAAATTTTTTTCTGTTCCCTTTGTTGCAATAAAGTTTTAAAAAGAACTTTCTGCATGCTTGGAATATTTTTCTCTTCTGACGGAAAGAGTGGTTTTTAACACTCCTGAGCCAGATATGTCAAAATTAAGCTCCAGACACTGATCATGGCATGGAGATAAAGTAGTGGGAAAACATTCACCTGCTACATTTCTGTAATGTCACAGGATCAGAGTAGTGGGAGGAGATGGTAACCCAACAAGACCATAACGAAATTTGAAAAGGTGTATAATCATAGTTGATGAATTCAGCGTTCTTTAAAAGGGAGGAGAAACTTGCATCTAGAGTTCAGGCAATATAGAAAATTCAGGAAAACTAGTATGGCGGAAAGGCAAAAATGAAATGCAAAAAAAGGCACTGGTGCAAAGCCACAACAAACTCCACATGGTAGTGAAGTGCTGATAAGCCAAGAGCGACACCTAGTGGCTGGTGGTGAAAATGCAGCACCCATCTGGCATCAAATTATAGCTTTAAAATTATTATAATTCTACATGCACACAGAGCACTTGAAGCCATTTATATTTGGGCCAGCTTGTACCTAGAATGTGGGAAGCAGGCTTGTTCAAGGGGAATGATCAGCAAAAGAGTGCTGGCTTTGCTGGGACAATACTCAAGTTACCTTCCTGCAAACAGCAGGTAGCATTATCTGTGGTTAGGTACTAATCTTGACTCCTTTCTTCTTAAGGATGATTCTCCAGGAGAAGGAGATCTACCCTTTCAACTCAGTTCCCAGTCATCCTCTTCCCATTCCCAGCTGACTGTGGACTTACCTGTTTATATACTTCAGGTATGATCTCTCCAAGTTGCAGAGCTGGACACTAAGCAGTTTCAGCTGTCCTACCTGAATTGATACTAGGTTTAAGTTTGAATTAACTGTAAAAGTTAAAGCAAGCTAAAAACATAGTGCATGGAAGTAAGAGTTTTGGGCAGCAAGTATTTGTGCCAGTTGAAGAAATAAGAGAATTTTAATTTAACGAACATAAATTTCAGTGAGCCTTGGAGAATACAATGTCTGTGCTGATAAGACTTGATTCTGGCAGATCCATAGGCCACACTTGCAGCTAGAACCCGCAGGTAGGACACACTGAGATGTTGTCATAAAGGATGGCATATAAATGTTTTAAATAATTAATTGCAGACAATACAGCACAAAGGGCAGCTGTCTTCTAAGGCTGGAGGACCTTGCTGCTACTTCACTGCTGCGAGGTGCTTTGGAGATTAGATTCAGCAAGCAGCTGTCCTGCTCTTGCTGAATGGGGATGGGGTGAGGGGACCCAGAAAGCCTAGCACTCTTGCCAAGTATTGGGCTGATTTTGGGGTGAGTCTTCTCCAAGTCTGGGAACCAAACAAATGGGGAGATGGCTTTGAGAACAGTAGCCTGTCAATACAATCTCTTCCCCTGGCCCCTCTGGAACATCTAACCTGAGAAAAAGCTCTGTATTAGAACAGCAGCATTTCAAGATCTGTTGTGAGTCATTGGCAGATACTATCTCTGAGGTTCAGACTCTGCAACACTTACATTTTTTCATGAGCTTGCCAGCACGCTTGCACAGATCTCCACATCCCTCCCAACTCCTCTTTCTTTCATCCTCTTCATGCCAGGCCTCACATCCCAGCCCAGGTCCAGATTCACCCCTGATTGCCAAAAAAATGAAAATGATGCCATCTGTCTTTCTCAGAATGACTCAAGGGCAGGAGTGACAACCCACAGCCACCCAGACATGTGTGGAGCCCGGCTCTCTCCTGCTTAGAAGGTTCATCTCCTGTTCAGATGCTAAACTTGACCTCATAGCTGACTTCATAATGTGGGTCTTTTGTGATAAGTGCAGTCACCTAGGAGACTGTGAATAACCCACAGTATCACTTAAAGGGCAATTCAATGAAGAAAAATCCTTGTGAATAGATGAAGGTCAAAATCTCTTGGAACAGGCACCACAGAGGGCAGGCAGCAGCAATTATATGTCCTTAACCACATATAATTTGTTACAAACCTTATTTTCAATTTATTCCTTTATTTATACAACTATGAGGCACCTTTCTAACCAAATAGGACAGAGCATCAGTTTTTTCTGTGTGGACTAGCCTTCCCCAACCTTCTGTCTTCCAGACATGTTTGGACTGCAACACCCAGAATTCCCAGTCAATAGCCCTGCTGAATGGAAATTTTGGGAGTTGCAGTCCAAATGCCTCTGAAGGCCACCAGGTTGGGGAAGGCTGGGGTTGACCATCAAAGTGTACACCATGTACACGTGGGTACTCCCAGAAGGCCTGTGTTCATGAAAAGCAGCCAAGTGTTGCCTTAACTTTAGGGAGTACTTGCTTTTTTTAAAAAAATCAAATTAGGGACACCTATATATTCTTACAGCCAAGACTGAGTTCACTTTTAGATGGTGTGAGAATGACCTAGGCACAGAGAATCCTACTTCTTGCCTTTCTGCATGGGTCACAGTTCTGCCCTGCTTCCTCTGAGGGAAGGTAACCCTATGGAGAGTGGTGGTTGGTTTAGTTGAAATCGATGCACAGTTGTGACATCAATTTCTGTGGGGACTGATTAGGAGGAGACAATGAGATCACAGAAAATAGGACTTCAGAGACATGGCGATCTCCAGGGAAGGAGTACCCTTGATGCTCACAAGAAAAAGTACAGTCTTCTTCCATAGCTGTGAATCACATGCAATGTTAGTCCAACTTAAGCCTCATTCATTTATTTCCATGGGTCTAACTTTAATTATTTATTATATTTAAATCCCACTTTTTCCCAATGAACTCAAAGCGGCTTTACATCAGTATCCTCCTCCTGTTAGGTAGGACTAACCTTTCTAAGTAACTTAAGTAGGACTAACATTAGATACAACACTGTTTTCTTCATGTGAAAATGAAAACAGCTATTAATATTGTGTAAAACCTTGCGAAAAACTCGCAGGAATACTCCTACTTCCTGTTACATGTGAAGGAAGAAGCAACTAAATAAAAATGGGTCCCTTGGCATTCTCCCCACCACCAAAAGTTGCAAATCTGGAAACAACCAGGCAGAAAAGTGGAACCTCAAGAAGGAATATAAAACTGACCAACAGGAAATCAGGCAGTTGCCTCAGTCCTTCCTGGAGATCCATAAGAAGTCCAAATTCTTCATTAGCCTGGCCTCCAATTCTGAGAGTTTGTCTAGGGGAACTAATTAACCTTGAGCTACAAAGCAATTTATGGATGCAAGTGTGTAGGAGTGGGAAGCACTCAGTGAAAGTTCAGTTGGAAGGCCCCAGCCAACTTTAACAGCTAAATCTGAGGTGGGCTTATGAGAACACATGAGAAAAACTGAACAATGCAGTCTTCTTCTAGGATTGCTAACAGAAGGAATTGAGGGTGTTTCAGGAGGAGAATCAAGGCTTCAGCCATTATCGAAGTCTCAAGCACAACTGGAATACAACTGCAGGATTGCTATACAGATGGTCCTGAGGCTCCTGGTAAGAGGACAGTATAGAAAAGCAATCAATCAACCAACCAATATTTCTGCCGTCTTCATTATTTTGTTTTCCTTTTACCTGAACATACAGAAAAAAACAACTTCCCTTTCTGTATTCCCCCCTTACCCTATCGTTATGTAAACTTCTCAGTTACAAAGAAAAAAATGAGAATAGTAATAGCACAATAATGAACATTGCAGAGATTTGCAGAATTATCCAGCTACAGAGGAGCTTGCTTGTTTCACCTGGACATGTAGCCTTCCAGTAAGAATGACACACACACACTTTACATTTCCACACTCATGAAGATGTGCAAGTGCAATTAAAAACAAACCTGATTTGCACATATTATATGTATGTTACAAAAGTGATCTGCCAGCCAGTGTCAGTCCAAGGTGCCACTTGGGCACCTTAAAGGGGCTGTCAGAGTGAACAGGGAGAACAGGGAGTGTGAAAACCAGCTGGCAAGCTGGCCTTTTGGATCTTTAGGAGGATACAGCAAAATGAGCAAAAATGGTTTGCAGTCCTGGCAAGGAATGGGGAGAGGAGTTGTTTCTATCATAGTGTCCCCTGGGATAGCCATGGGAGGATTCAGTGGGACAAGGGGGGGGCAAATAACCTACAATGAGCCCAATTGCCTGTTGGACACACTGTGAGTTGTTCACTGAACTACCAACCAACCATGGCTTATTATCAGGGTGGGTTGGGGTGATTCAAAGGCACCTTATATACGTAATCAATATTTCGCAGAGGAAACAAGAAGTGAGCATTGCCTTTGACAAAGTTTTCATGTCCAAAATGTGTTGAGTTTAATAAAAAAAGGGAATGTTTCCAAATAAACATTTATGGATTTTACCATTTTCTTCACATTTTGTGAAGTTCACCTTTTTCTTTGGTGGAAGACAGAAAGTGGCCCCAGCATAATAAAGTCCCTTTGAGTGCACCTCTTTACATACTTCCATGTAAATGAAGTTCACACTTCATTACACTGTTACCACACTCTTCCTCCAAGTTGCTCAAGGAGGTCCTCATGTTTCCTTCCACCGTGACCCATTCTATCCCTGTATGAAGTAGTTTAGGTTGAGAGTAGAGGCCCAAAATGGCCCAAGTGAGCTTTGTGGCTGAGTGGTTTGAACCAGGGTCTCCTTGATCCTAACCCAACATTCAACCTCACCCCACTCTGGCTCCTAATGCTGCAATGAGGCCACCCCTCCCCCTCCCTACCACAATCTTCCCGATATTAGTTTGCCCAGCTTCCCTCCATAGGGACTCCTGGGAGGAAGGGGCAATGCATCCAACCTAACACCAATTCTATATAAATCACATCAGTTGCCAGCTGAACCCCAGGCCTGATTTAAAGTGCTTGTTTTTACATAGACAGCCCTATATGGCTTAGGACCTGGCTTTCTAAAGGACCATCTTCTCCTGCATATACCTACCATCTGTTAAGATCTGAGCAGGAGACGCTTCTGAAAGAGCCTTCCCTCAAGGTGGTGAGAAGAAAGGCAAATAGGAGAAGAACCTTCATTTAAGAAGAACCCTCCATTTATGGAACAGAATCCCCAAAGAAATTCCCCTCGCACCAAGACTGATTTTTTTTCGGCACCAGGCAAAAACATTTCTCTTCCCCTACTATTTTAATAATTTATTTTAAATTGCTTTTAATATGGCATTGTATATGGTTGTCCCCTCACTTGATACATTTTAAATGACCATAGTTCAATTGCTGTCGTTTTATGTATGAATGGTTTGTTTCAATGTTTGTGATTTTTATTACCTGTTGTAAACTGCCTAGAGATTCCTGTTGGAATAGTTTGGCAGCATACAAATGCAAACATAAATACATAAATAAACAACTCTCTCCACAACCCAGGAGCAGAAGTGGATCCAGATTTTGAGGGCCCTTGGACAGGGCGGGCTCAATGGGGCCCCTCCACCAGTGAGTTCAGTTTTGCACCATTAGTGTCACCAGCTGCTCTTGCTCTTCCTCCATCATGGTGAAAAGCATTTCATTAGCAACAAATAATTTGACCTTGTTGGGGACCTAAAAGCCCTTCCAGCACAAAGACAAGACACAATGAGCTAGATAGAGCTTTTTAGCAACTGCTCGCTCAGCAATTCCTGTTGAATCGCAAGCACAGTCAGTGTCAAAACCCAATTAAAACCGAACCCTGGCAACTCACTGAGCAGACAAAAGGCCTCTCCTGCTGTCTTCCTGTCCTCTTCCCATCTTAATTAAATCCATTTTGTAAAAGCCCCTGAAAGCTGGCAAGCCCTGGGCAGCCACTTCTAGTAGCCTTTTCCCATAACTGATGTCAGCCATACTAACAAAAAGGGCTAAGCAGAGCCCTACAATGGCAAATATTTCAGGAAACCCTGGAAGCAAGGACCTATGCAATGCTGAATCTATGCTAGCTCTGTGCTTACTTTCTCAGCCTGCTGTTTTCTCAGTAGAATGGACTACAACTCCTATCCTTCCCCGTTATGATAATGGAAGCTGCAGTCCAAGATTTGTGGAGGGCATCAGGCTGAGGCACGCTGGCCTAAGCTTTCTCACCCCATTGTCTATCTCAAAATGATTTACATTAGAACTCAAGCTTTGACTCTCAACGATGTAACAAAAGCAGCAAGGAAAATGTTGTTGTGTTATTTTAGTGTGCTATTTTAATTATTTGTTAACCATTCTGAGAGCATGTGCTGATGAGGATCGTCTATAAAACCTCTATTGAATGAATGAATGCTGAGTTTTTCTTTTCTTTTAAACAAGTTGCTGAAACAACGGGAATCAGAAGCAAAAGAACTGAGCTGTGTTCTAGTTGTGAGAACAAATTCTTGAGCATGTAAACAGGCACTTTAAGTTCAAATGTGCAGGAGTCTCACTTTCCACCTTTTCTTGCACATGGATCTAGTTGGTGGACCTCAAGGTTCTGGCTAAAAACAAACAAACAAAACAGATCTGCCAAACCTGAGCTGTGCTTCTTACCCTACATCTAAACTTCCAATGTCCTGTCCTTCACTTTGCTCTACAAATGCATCATGTATATCATTTATACACACGAATACACAAGAGAAGGTGGGATGGAGAAACTCACCCCATTAATACATGGACACACATTTTTCTTTTCTAGCCACCCCTTTTCATCATCTGGGTTCTCTCTATCACTACATTAGTCCTGAATGCTGTTTAGCTGTCCAATAGCATCTGTATTTTCCCCAGATAACAAACTAAAATTTCCAAAGCACGATGTAACTCTGAAAGTGGCTTCAGTTGTTCCTCAAGTCTGGCAAGGAAAATACAAACTCAGTTCTGAATTTGGACAGCTGCTATACTTATAATGTGAAACTGGTACATTACTGCCTGTACTTGCTCCCCTTTGGTCATTATATAAAAAGTGCCATCCTTAACCAACATTCTAAGTTATACAAAATAACCAGCACCCATAATTATGCAAATTAAGCAGGTCTGCACAATTCAGATAGGTCAGTTTTCTTGTTTTTTTTTTTTTTTTTTAATAATCCAGTATGGTCAGTATCCAACTACATTGACAAGATGATTCTCATGACCCATTTTAAGCCTGTTCCTTATACTCTATCTTATATTCTACATCAATTACTCCTCTTATTACTTCACAGGTTGTTAGACTACAACCTCCAGCATCCCTCACCACTGGTTATGCTGGCTAGGGTTGATGAGAGTTGCAATCCAACATCACACAAATGGCTACAACCTTCTGAAAGGAGAGTCCGATGCTGTAAAGATCTATACTCCATAGGAACCCGGAATGTAAGATCCATGAATCAGGGCAAGCTGGCTGTGGTCAAACAAGAGATGACAAGACTGAACATCGACATCTTAGGAATCAGTGAACTAAAATGGACAGGAATGGGTGAATTTAATTCAGATGACCATCAGGTATACTACTATGGGCAAGAATCCCTCAGAAGAAATGGAGTAGCCTTCATAGTCAATAAAAGAGTAGTAAAAGCAGTACTGGGATACAACCTCCAAAATGACAGAATGATCTCAGTTCGAATCCAAGGAAAACCATTCAACATCACAATAGCCCGAGTCTATGCCCCAACCACTGGTGCTGAAGAGGCTGAAGTTGACCTGTTCTATGAAGGCCTATAACATCTTCTAGAATTAACACCAAAAAAATGATGTCCTTATTATCATGGGGGATTGGAATGCTAAAGTAGGAAGCCAAAAGATAACTGGAATAACAGGCAAGTTTGGCCTTGGAGTACAAAATGAAGCAGGGCACAGGCTGGTAGAATTTTGTCAAGAGAATACAATGGTCATAGCAAACACGCATAGCAACAAGAGACAACGCTACACATGGCCATCACCAGACGGTCAACACAGAAATCAGATTGACTATGCGCTCTGCAGCCAAAGATGGAGAAGCTCTATACAGTCAGTAAAAACTAGACCAGGAGCTGACTGTGGCTCAGATCATGAGCTTCTGGTTGCAAAATTGAGGCTTAAATTGAAGAAAGTAAGGAAAAGCACTAGGCCACTCAGGTATGACCTAAAACATATCCCTGATGAATATTCAGTAGAGGTTACAAATAGATTTAAGGAATTAGATCTGATAGACAGAGTGCCTGAAGAACTATGGACGGAGGTTAGCAACACTGTACAAGAGGTAGCAACTAAAACCATCCCAAAGAAAAAGAAATGCAAGAAAGCAAAATGGCTGTCTGAGGAAGCTTTACAAATAGCTGAGGAAAGAAGGGAAGCAAAAGGCAAGGGAGAAGGAGAAAGAGAAAGATACACCCAATTGAATGCAGAATTCCAGAGAATAGCTAGAAGAGATAAGAATGCATTCTTAAATGAACAGTGCAAAGAAATGGAAGAAAACAATAGAATAGGGAGGACCAGAGATCTCTTCAAGAAAATTGGAGATATGAAGGGAACGTTTCATGCAAAGATGGGCATGATAAAGGACCAAAATGTCAAGGACCTAACAGAGGCAGAAGGGATTAAGAGGTGGCAAGATTACACAGAAGAACTATACAAGAAAGAGCTTAACGTCCCTGATAACCATGATGGGGTGGTCACTGACCTCGAGCCAGACATCCTGGAATGTGAAGTCAAATGGGCCTTAGGAAGTCTGAGCAACAACAAAGCTAGTGGAGGTGACAATATTCCAGCTGAGCTATTCAAAATCTTAAAAGACGATACAGTAAAAGTGCTACAGTCAATATGCCAACAAATTTGGAAAACTCAGCAGTGGCCACAGGATTGGAAAAGGTCAATTTACAATCCGATCCCAAAGAAGGGCAATGCCAAAGAATGTTCAAACTACCACACCATTGCACTCATTTCACATGCTAGCAAAGTTATGCTCAAAATCCTACAAGTTAGGCTCCAGCAGTATGTGGACCGAGAACTACCAGAAGTACAGGCAGAACTTTGAAGAGGGAGAGGAACTAGAGATCAAATTGCCAACATACATTGGATCATGGAGAAAGCTAGGGAGTTCCAGAAAAACATCTACTTCTGCTTCATTGACTATGCTAAAGCCTTTGATTGTGTGGATCACAACCAATTGTGGCAAGTTCTTAAAGAGATGGGAGTACCAGACCATCTTATTTGTCTCTTGAGTAACCCTATATGTGGGTCAAGAAGCAACAGTGAGAACTGGACACAGAACCACTGATTGGTTCAAAATTGAGAAAGGAGTTCGGCAAGGCTATATACTGTCGCCCTGCCTATTTAACTTATATGCAGAGCACATCATGAGAAAGGTGGGGCTGGATGAATCACCAGTTGGCATTAAGATTGCTGGGAGAAATATCAACAACCTCAGAAATGCAGATGATACCACTCTCATGGCAGAAAGTGAAGAGGAACTAAAGAGCCTCTTGATGCGGGTGAAGGAGGAGAGTGCAAAAGTTGGCTTAGAACGCAACATTAAGAAAACTAAGGCCATGGCATCCAGTCCTCTCACTTCCTGGCAAATAGATGGGGAAGAAATGGAGGTAGTAACAGATTTTATTTTCCTGGGCTCCAAGATCACCACAGATGGTGACTGCAGCCAAGAAATTAAAAGACGTTTGCTCCTGGGGAGGAAAGCTGTGACAAATCTAGACAGCATACTAAAAAGCAGAGACATCACCCTGCCAAGAAAAGTGTGTATAGTCAAGGCTATGGTTTTCCCAGTTGCAATGTATGGCTGTGAAAGCTGGACCATAAGGAAGGCTGTGCACCAAAGGATTGAGGCCTTTGAATTGTGGTGCTGGAGGAGACTCCTGCGAGTCCCTTGGACCTCAAGGTGATCAAACCGGTCAGTCCTAGAGGAGATCAACCCTGACTGCTCTTAAGAAGGCCAGATGCTGAAGATGAAACTCAAATACTTTGGCCACCTAATGAGAAGGAAGGACTCCCTGGAAAAGAGCCTAATGCTGGGAACAATAGATGGCAAAAGAAGAAGGGGACGGCAGAGAATGAGGTGGCTAGATGGAGTCACTGAAGCAGTTGGTATGAGCTTAAGTGGACTCCGGGGGATGGTGGAGGACAGGAAGGCCTGGAGAAATGTGGTCCATGGGGTCGCGATGGGTCGGACACGACTTCGCAACTAACAACAAAAACAAACTAGTGCAGTGTGGTTGGATTCAGACAATAAGACAAGCTATGGTGGTTTTTTACCACTGTTGGTCTGTTGTGTTATCTGAACCCACTTGTGAGATTTTACCATGGTAAGTCTGGTCTTTAGAAACCATGAGAAACAATGGCTTGTTCTATGGTTTCCCCATACCACCATGGCCTGTCATGTTATCTGAACCTAGGAAAACAGTTTCCACGGTCCTAGCATGCAATTATCAGAGTGCCCCAAAAAGAGCGGCAACTGCAAGAGCCACTCCAGCCAATATGTGCAGGCCAATAAGGAAGAAGCAGGTGACATAGGCATGATGCAATGTACCTTGGTATTGAATTCCAGGTGCAGTAGCTGATGGGTTACATGTCAACAGCAAGAAGGTTGAGCAAGGAGAATGGAAACCCCAGTAACAGAGAGACCACTTAATAGTCTGTCAGACAGACCATGGTAAAAAAGCATAAACTGTAGTAACTATGCAGGGCTGTTTGTTGCGTTGTGTGAACCCAGCCTATGTGGTAAAAATGCCCTAAAGGAATTTCCATGCAGGATGAACTGCAGGGAGATCAGCACTTTTGCCCAGATGTTAAACCCAAAAAAAGTCACACACAGAAGTGGAACACACTGTGCCACCACTCAGTGGCTTTAACTTGCATCTTTAATTGTGCATTCACTTTTTACACCACAGTAGACCGTTCACATGATAAAGATTGTAATGCCGTTTCCTGCGACTTTCCTTTTGCAACTTTAGCTGGACCCAAGCATCCCATTTCACACTTTGCCCTGGCTACAGAAACAATCATATTTGTTACACAGTGCTCCACAAATGTACCACTTCTTAATTTTTGTAAGAGGAAAGGGAGAAGAGAAAGAAAGAAAGAAGAAAAAGACAGTGTTAGTTTAGTGTCACTCCTGAGCACTAAAACCAGACGTGGAGACCGTGACCTGGAATGTTAGCAGGCTGGGATCTACCCACAACCCACACTTGGTGGACTTTTCCCAACCAGAAAGGTGATGGGACATGAGCTTCCTACAAGATGGAGTGCTTTTCAAAAGGAATCGTCAACTCCTTCGCAGCTGGCTCATCCAAAAACCAGTAGAGCTTCCCAGTGTGTGGCTGGACAAGGGCAGCTGGCAATGGGTTTTCCTCATCACCTTCCAAAATGCGCTGTCCCAAGAAACAGAATGTTAGAATCTGTACAATTTGCAGATGGTCATCAAAATGCTGAAATCTTCCCGCATCCCCTGCTAAATCTAAGAATTAGAATTGGTTCAGAATTTTGAAGCTTTAAAAGTTTCATTAACACAAAACCGTGCAAGAATATTGGCCTTAGTGACAGCCGAACTGAAAATACACTGTTGAATACAGGTGATTGGTAGAGTATTGTGGATGCAGTGGTTTGAAACCAAAGATAGGGTTGGGATTACAGAGAAATCATGCCTGATAAAATCTTAGAAGTGGGGTGGTGTGTGATGTGGATAGCCAATAGTCAGGGCTGTGGCTCTATTCTTGGCATATTATTTAGTAGATTTATATCCTGCTTTTTTCTTTGTAAAGAACTCAAAGCAGCTTACATTATTCTCCTCCTGATGCTCTCAATCTTATCCCCACAACAACAACCCCTTGAGGCAGGTTGGGCTGAGAGTAGCTGCTCAGTCAACCATTCCCTCACCCATAGTATAGGCAGTTGACAGGTTCAGACAACGTGCCAACCCGTCATGGGTGAAATAATCCCTAGAACAAGCTATGGATCACCAGGTGGCTTGTTGCCTTCAGACATGCCACACTGTGAGAATCAGCCCAATCACATTACATGACGTGCTGTGAGTAACAAATTTTTGTACAAACTTGCTCCAGGAGGAAGGAGCCTCCATGTGGCAGTTCATCCTCTTGCTCTCCAGAAATGGCAGAAGGCAAGGCAATTGCAGGAGGCCCACAACACTTATCCAAGAGTTCTGCCAAGGAGGAAATTTGTTCCCTTCCTGGAATTTCTAAAACAGGCAATGGGAACACTTTATACATATTTTCCCTTCCTAGGAGGTTAGTTGATGATCTCCTCCATATCCATAAATCTAACAGAGCCAGGTATACCAGCCCTGGAGCAATGTTCCCCTCCAGACGGTTTGGACTACAACTCCCAGGAAGCCTGACTGCTGTCCCCTGCTGGCAGGAGCTGACAGGAGCTGAAGTCCAAAATGTCTGAAAGACACCACCTTGGGGAAGATTCTCCTTTTTGTGCTGGAAGTAGCACGGCATAAGGAAGCAAAACTCACCAGAGAAGAAAAAACACTAGGGAAAGTCAAAGCAGAAGAAGAGGAGGAGGACTGTGAGATGGATGGATTCCATAAAGGAAGTCACAGCCTTTTGTTTACAAGAGCTGAGCAGGGCTGTCAAGGACTGGACAGTTTGGAGGACACTCATTCACAGGGTTGCCATAAGACGGAGACAATTTGATGGCATGTAACAAAAGCAAAGTGGCAACTGTGTTGCACTGGACATTTGAGACCAAAACCATGCAGCTCACATTACCTTTATCACAGCAGCTTTGCTATCCCCAGTGGCAACAAACACCACACTCCGAGCAGCATTCAGCACTGGGAGAGTCAGCGTGATCCGCTCTGGAGGTGGCTTTGGGGAATCTCGAACGGCAGCCACTATCTTCTCCCGCTCCTACCACAGGAAAGAGGGTATGAAATATGGAGAAGGTGGGAGGGAGGGAAACTGGGAATATTACAGCAAAGCCATATCTAGGCCATATTTTGCCAAATACTAACATGATGAGGAATTTCAGAGTTTTTCAAGGACATTACTACTTGTAGAATAAGCCATGCACCTGATTTTAAACATGTTTTGAAAAGGAGACAACCAACCTTTGGTCTTCAAAGGGAAGAAAGCAAGCAAATTCAAGTGTTTACCCATCAGACATGGGTCTGGTTAGTCTTCTACAGAAAAGGTAGGGGGAGATTTAGACATGATGCAAAAGAGGCAGAGCAGCTGGGCATTACCATACACTTGGCAGTGAACAGATGACAGCCAGCTTATGTTGTGGAGCCACTTAGGGATTGTAAACACCCAGGAATCTGGTTGCCCAGACGCGGAAAAAGACGAATAATAGCACTGATGAATCTGATATGTTTTCCAATGAGAGAGATGCCTAAAAATGGGTTGCACTGGTTGCTTCTAAGTTCTGATGCTGCCTGCTTCTTCGGGGAGGTTGCCTTCCAAAGTGCTTGCTGTCTGAACAGAAAATACAAGCACAGAGACAATCCCATGCTATTAACAGGACAAGTTCAGAAGATGCTTCTTTGGGCACAACTGGAGCAATGGGCAAAACTCTCAGAGCAACTGGTGGGAAGGGTGGACGGGAGAATTCAATGAACCACGGGCTACTTCCACTCCTTCTTGTGAGTGGAGTCAACAATGCTTGTTCACACCTCTAGATTCCCTGCATCTTTCATGTGAACCGGCAGGTAAACCAGAATGGAAGTGAGGATTGGCTTGTCCCAATAAACTAAAGAGGTATACCCAATATATAAGCATATGCATGCAAATGAGGATATACTATATAATGTGCAAGGTTGCACATCAGGAGTGATTGGTTATTTTCTTTTATTCTGTTTCAAATTCAGTTTGGTAAAATATTTTTGCACATTACTTAGTTGTTCTTGGTACAGTCCCATATTTAAGAGCAGGGTGAAAGGGGTCAAGGGATATTGCACATAACCCACTACAGCAGAGGTGCTTCTGAAATATTCTTCTAAGTCAAGAAGGCTCTCCACTCCCCCATCGCTTTAGTATTAAATGGTTGTATGCAAGAAATTTGGTTTCACATGTCCTAATCTCTCAGGAATGAGGCAGAGGAGAAATTCAATAAAAAGGGGAGGGATTGTGCATGTTTTCATATCTAGCCCAAAGCTGCAGTGCAGAAAGTATATATCAACATTTCTGAAATCAGTATGAATCTTTGTGTATGCACACACACACACCAAAGGAGAAGCAGATCCTAGGTGACCCAAGGCACCTAAATGTTTGGTACTAGCAACCAGTTTGAAATGCTGAGAGCCACACAAATTTGACAGCTAACAGTTTTGATGCTTCTGGGCCTCAAAGGGAATGAATGCTCTTTTCTTTTTTAAAAAAGGTGTCACTACAATATTAAACATGAAAAAATGGAAATTGTAAACTTCCAGTGAATGACTCACGGTATTTTAAAAGCTCAGTAGGTAGTTCAGAACATGAAAGTTGAATTTAGAAACACTGCTCAATTTCCTATGTTCTTGGGCTCTGCAATTAAAATTGTTAGAAAACAAACTGCATCTCTTGGATTTTTTTCACTGAGGTCTTTGTATGGGCCAGTAAAAAGAGTCTCACACACACAAATAAACACAAGAACTGCAAGCTCTGAACCAGTATAATTGGTTGTTTTATAAATTAACATTTGAATTGCCTAAATGGATACTGACAATTTTAGTTTGTGAAGCTGCAAATTAACTATGCACTGGTTTATTCTTTGAGGCTATTTTAGATCCAGTAATGGGAACTGAACAAAAATATTACTATTGTTTTTTCTATCAGCCAAATGGTAAATTTTATTTACTAAGTTCTCTTATATTTCATGCAACATCTACACAAAGACATCTGTGTTGATGTTTTGGTGCTATGCAAATATACCTACATATACTTGTCAAGCAGTCAGAGTTAAAGCAACCTGTCTTTAAATTTACTGATGGTTCCTGAGGCCAGTTCAAATGTCCTCAAGTTTCAACTTCAGAATGGGGACATTATAGTTAGGGTAGCTGAATGAAGAGAAAGGAAAGGATCAGAGGTCATGTGTCTGATGGTGGAGGGCAAAAAGAAAGGGGGTGAGAATAAACAACCAGTCAGCCGCAGAGAAAGAATGAGAAGAAAATGGGTCTCCAGATTAAAATGACTATACACCTGAGGTTGGATGATTGGCACCCAATAAAACAAAAAGAAATGGCAGATTAATTGCATCTGTTTATGTTGTCTTCGTATTTTAAAGTAGTACTCCCTATGGCTTTCAAACTGTTCCTGGTGTGTTTCTTCTTTGCATCCCTTCATGTGCTGCTCTGCTTTTCAACTTTAATGGGAAGCCACATTTCAGAAGTGAGGTGATGGATTTTAACTCTTGGAAAATGCTGCATAAACTTATACCATGGCATGAGCTGTCAGCCCTGCTGCTTCATAATAGCAGGAAGGAGCCTACCCTTCAGCCTGCAGGAGCCAGCACCTCTGAGTGACTGAGCTGACTGCCTGAGTCAACTCTCTGTGCCAAAGAATGACTGGGGCTTTGGGAAGGCAGCCAGCAGTATTAGTTACCAATATCTGGTGCCCTCAAGATATTTGGAGCCTGGGACTTCAAGATGGCGTCAGAACAAGACGGTTGTGATTAACGGAGTTCCTGTTATCACGCCAGTATTGCTCAGCAGTGAGTCGTGGGAGGCTCATCTAAGCTCTGTCGGAGCGAAGACAGATTACCTGGGCATTCTTCTGGTTCGATGTGGGAAGGCAATCCCATATCCACTGGGACAAATTCAGGCATTTCTCAACCGAGCAACACAGGGGGGCTTTTTTAGCCCCTACAAGTTCGTGACATCTTTGGAATTAGCTTAGGATTTTTATTAGCTAGATAAACATTGGAACTGCTGGGTAAATATTCTTATTTTTTATTTCTTTTTGCAATACTACCTATGGAAAAGCTGTATCTGTTTCTAATTGGCATAAAGAAAAAAAGAAGAAAGCCCTCCTCATATCTAAGCGGCAACTGATACGGAGAGTGTTGAGGCTTTTGTCCAAGTTGAAGCCGAAGAAAAAGATTTTTTCCTCTAACCTCTCTAAGGGCGAAGAATTAAAATAAATAATTACTGTGGAAATAAGTGTTAGAAGGTTAAAACTTAGAGGGATTATTTTGGATATCTGTTTGGACTTCTGCCAAGACTAACTGGACACTTGCCAGGATATTTTTCATATTGTGTGGTGTTTCCTCTCTAATGTGATGACTGTTTGGGTGAGCATTCCTATTTTCCTTTTGTAATACTACTTGTGGAAAAACTGTATCTGTTGTTAATTGGCGTAAAGAAGGAAGAAAAAAAAAGACCCTTTGATGGAACTCTCCCCCCTACGGTGTTTTAAGCAGTAAATGATATGGGGAGAGGAAAGAGTTTGAAGTGCGTGGGAAAGTTTATATGGGAGAGAAAGAGTTTGAAGTGCGTGGGAAAGTTGGGACTGAGAAAAAAAAGACTTTGTTTCTTTTCTGATCTCCCCAAGAATGAAGAATTAAAATAATAACTATTGTGGAATTTATTGATAGAAGGATATAATTTGCCTGTCAAATTGCCATTTTCTTCCCTCCATTTCTGGGACCCTGCCAAAGTACTTGGCAATTTGCCAACCTTCTGTCTGCAAGTGATCTAGAGGAAAAAGAAGTGGTAGTTGGCCCTTGCTGCTGTTCTGTAGCTATTGGAATTATTGCAACGATGGAAGAGCAAAAGAGACTACTCCTGGCAATACAGGAATCTTTAACAGCTTTACAAATATCCCAAGAGGCGATGTTGATAAAACAGGAAAATTTTTCAATTGAACAAAAAGAGCGCTTTGATAAACTTGATGCTTCTTTTAAGGAGGTTTTGGTTGATGTACAATCCAAAACTGAACAGCATGTTCAAAAAACAGAACAAGTATATGAAAAATTTTAAACAGTGGATAAAGAAACAAAATCAATAAGCTATCATGGGATTTACTTGTTATATTAGAGAAAGAGAAACAATTTTGGCCATCAAAAGAAGCATTTTTTTTTTTCTGAAGGATGGATGGATCTCGAACTAACTACATATGACACGGAGGAAGAAGAGACAGTGAATGTTGATTTGCAGCAAGAAACACAGTCATTGGGAATAAACACTGACCTACAACAAATGCTACATTTATTGAAGATAAAGCAAGAAATAGTGAATATTGAAATATAGTCATTGAAGAGTGTTGATTTTCAACAAGTACCATTAACTGGAGAAAGATGGGGCAGAGGTGTAAAGTTGAAAAATATTGATTTTCAACTAGCTTTATCAGAACAAGGGCGATGGGGCAGAGGCGTAAAAAAGAAATGAGAGAATTGGTTATCTTAAAAAGGAATGGTATAAATGGGTTGGCATGTTTATTGTGGTATAGAAAGGCTAAGTTATATGATTTCAATGTGGAAGCTTCTCTGCATTTAAATGTGTTGAATTATGAAGAGATTATAAGATATGATCTAAATTGAACTAAGAAAGATAAGAATAGGAGTTGAGTTTTTTCTTGGTTGGTGACATAAGGAAAAATAAGAGGTTTTTTTTTAATCTTAAAAATGAACGACAAAAGCTAAGTTACATGACTCCTTTGTCCTTGAGTTACTATACTAGAAAATGATTATTATTGGCATAGAAGAAGCTGTACTAAGTGGATTTTTTTTAAATAAGTGAGATATATTAAAGAGTGTAAGGAGCTGGACTCTTATAAGGAGCTTAATTGTATGTGACTAAATGATGTGTAAGCTAGATGAAACTTTAGTAAATTAGCTCAAAGAACATTTGTTTAAAAGATATTATAGGTAATTGTTGTCGTCAAACAGATTAGCTAAGATGTCTAAAGATGATAAATGGATGTTAGATATGTGAACATAACTTGGGTTAATTTTTTAAACTTGGAACTTTTCTTCTTTTTTGTTTTTCTTTTTAGTAGATATTGGATTGGAATACTAGTAAACACGAAATGTATTTGATTTTATTTGTAACTATTGTAGTGAGGAGTCTATTTGTCTAGCATTAGGAAAATGAAAAGATCTTGAATTGTGTGGATATGGTCAGATTGAAGTTACTACCGAAGAAGAAAGAAGATATTGACTTTCATCAAATTTGGAGATTCTTTCTTTTAATATTGGTCAAGAAAAACGGGACTTTGTAAGAAATGGATAGACTGATCTTACCACTGAAGGAGAAAGAAGATAGTGACTTCTATCAAATATGGAACCCCCTTTTTTTATTGGCTGGAGAAATGGGACTTGGTTTAGATCTAAAAATGTTTTTAAGTTATCATAAACGGATCTGAATATGATTACAGAATGTTAAAAGATATGTAGTAAGGGGCTGACCCAGTAGTTCCCATGTATGTGATGATTGATGTTTTTAGTATTGGTTTAAAATTTTAATAAAAATTTTTATATTAAAAAAAAAGATATTTGGAGCCTTCAGCTGAGCTGGTTTCTTCCCTCGGGTGCCAACTTGCAAGACAGTCCTTTGAAATGCATCTCATTTATTGAAACGCCACAGTTAACAGAACAGTTGAACTCTGAGGAGCCTTTTGCTAAAGCTGGAAGGAGAAGCTTCTGCTCATGGGAAGAGTGGAATCCAAACTAGAAACTTCCCTGCAGTCCTCCGCTTCCAGTAAGGCTGCTGGCTCCACCCTCAGCGGGGACTTTCCCCATTGAAAAACAGGAAGGCGAAAGCAATGGAGCCCCTCCAGCTGAGCTGCTCACCTCTGACACCTCCTCCCTAAGGCTGGGCCCACCCCTGCTCCCCCTCCCCTCCTGAAAACCCTTCCTCCCCTTCCCAAATGGTTTAATTCCCATGCTCAGTGTGAGAAACTTTTCTAGGAGACCTTGAAGGGGCTTCAGAGGGGTCACCTCCCTTGTTTCTGCCCCTCCTCCTCCACTTCAGAAGCTGATGGTGCCTCCATTGCACAGCCTGCAATGAGTGAGAGCCTGAACCACTCTCTACGCCAGCACAGCCCACAGCCAGGAATTCTGGGAGGAAGAGTCCACATCATTGAGGGGAGGGGGGAACACAGGCAGGGGAAGCCTACGCAAAGACCCCTTTAGTGATTGACAATCCCCTAGGCCAGGAGATTGTCCCACCAACCAAGCAGGTTTAAAGCCATAGCAACGCCTAGCCCCACCAGGCAGCAACCCAGCCATGGCAAGGATCAGCAGTTCAACCCCACATATGCAGAGAGCCAACTCTCCATTTTGCCTGAAAACCTGCCACATCTGTTGAGCCAGATCAACCCACCTCAACCAAAGGCCCTACAGGAGTGTCGGATGACATTCCTGACCACATCTGGAGGGTACCAGGGTGAGGAAGGGCACAGTGATCCTGCAGTGCTCAAGAGGTCCTCACCAACTCCGGCTGACCTGCACAGACTGGCTGAGGAGCAGAGAGGGCCTGGTTTTCATTCCTATCTTGAACAGTGAAGCTGGGGAATCCAGAATCCCTGACAGGGAAGTGTTTCCCCATCCCTGCTTTATGGGAAACCTGGTGACATGGGCAGAATCCCCATTAGCTTCCTCACCTTCTCTGCTGCTGATGCAAAACTTGCCTGGGGACCAAGGGGACAGAGTAGGGCTTCCCTGTCTCACCCCGACAGGTCTGTTTTCTTGGCAGCTTGCACCATCCCCAGAGTGTGCCAAGCCAAAAGAATCAGCAAGAAGACCTGTTATTCCTCTCATCCCTGCTAGAAGAAAAGCCATCCCAGCACATCTCTTTTAAAAGCACAGCTTCTCTTCAGAGCAGGGCTAGAAAGACCAGTAAGCTTAATCCACTTTTGCTGAGCTTGCTTAGAATAGCTCGCTGGGTAGCCACCCTGCCCCCTCTGCTCCACTTCCTTCTACTCCCTCAGCCCCCAACTCCCCTCCCTGGCTCACCTGCAGGAGAGGGTGATCTGGAAAAAGTGAACAAGTGTGTCCATCTGGGCCTACTCCCAAGATCAAGAGGTCAAACACAGGCATATCCTCACCCTGGAAGGCCTGCAGGGCAGAGACACCAGAAAGAAGTAAAAAGATCACATTTAGCAATCCAGTTTTCTATACCACTCCTCAATATGCAATGAGCAAGGTGGTTCACGGAGCTACAAAAGTCATGTTAAAGTATAGCTTTAGCAAAGTAATAAGAACAAGAGGATAGAAGCAGCACAAACCACAAAAACAGGGAACATTTGGGAAAATTAAAAAGTCATTAGCCTGTGTAAAAGTCATTAAAGGAGGAGCCAGATGATTCATTCCCTGGAAGTTAATCTGCTCAAGGGAAGGACAGGCTACTCATGAGTAAGACAGCCTTTTTCAACCTGGTGACCCCAGATGTGGTAGACCTACATTTCCAAAATCCTCCCTTGATCTCTGTCCACTGAATGGGGTTAGAATCATAGAATAGTAGAGTTGGAAGGTGCCAGAAGGCCATCGGGTCCAACTACCTGCTAATGCAGGACACTAAGTTACACCATCCCATTTAGATGACTGTCCAAATGCTTTCTGAATGTCGCCAGCAAGAGAGAGGCCACAACTTCCCCAGCTAATTGGTTCCACTGGGTTGTTTAGGAGTGCCACATTCTCAAGAATCCTATGAGCCTTCGCTTTCTCTGGGAAGCTGCCTCAGCAAGTCTGTCCATCCTAAGCATCTGATGCCTTGGCCTACTGTTAAAATGTACCTGCCTATTATGGAATAAACATACTCACCTGCGGGTTCACTTCATGTTCCAGCTGTCCCTCAAACTGGTTACTGGCATACTACTGTAGAGCTCTTGGGGAAAAGCATTCAATTGATAATTGAATGACTTGGCTGAGGTTGGAGACAGAGCTCCAGCCTTGGAGTTGGGGATGCATGTATGGATTTCACTGCCTGCCTTGCAGCTGGCACAAAAAGAACACTCCGGCTGCTTTGCCAAGCTTGGAAAAGTAGCCTTGGAAAAGAGGTGTTCAGGGCCAGGAGACCAGGGGCTGCCAGCACACAAGGGGTCCTGCTGGTGCTCCAGCCCCCTCCTGTCCTCCCCCAAAAGGCCACAGGTTGATGGCCAAAACTGGTTGTGTGGCTGGCTTACATATCAGGAGACAGAGAACAGTTCTGGCACTTTCCCCACTCTGCAGCAGATGCTTATAAGCCTCCAACTCATGTATAGCCTGTTGGGTTGCACCATACAATGCTCAATTTATTATTTCACTGATTTAGTAGGTTTCTACACCAGCCCATAGCCAAAGCTTTCTGTATGATTTCAGTAGAAGAAACTAAATCGCAGATGTGCATACACACACACGAACACAGAGTCTTCCAACTGTACCTCTTTCAGCTTTGCGGCATAATCCGCTGCTGCCTCTTCAACTGTGAGGGAAGGGTTGATAACAACAATTTGGTCCTCAGGTACCACAAACTTAGAAAGGAGATATGTCTGAAATAAACAAACACAACTGATTTACAGGAACCAAAAAAACTGTCCCATCATCAGGCTTCCATCTCTGATAGTCTTCCTATTTTTTCGTACCAACTGCTGGATTGGCATAAAGCCTCCCATAGAAGAAAGGGCTCTTTCCATTTGTGGGGGGTTTCCAATCCAGCACAGGAATCCTGCTGGTACAAGCTGAAGGAAGGTAATTGACTTGCTTCCACCTGTACTCCCCTATAAGCCCTTGAGAATCTGTTCTGGAAGGCTGAGGGGATGGTGGAGGGCCTGTAGAGCAAAGGGGGAATCAGCAAAGATCATCTCCCATCCACCCTTTCACTGAATTCCACTCAGAGATTTCTCCCCCTGGCAGGATAAAAACTGGATCGAACCATCTTGCAAATTGCCTCTCTTTCCCCACCCTTCCCTTGAAATGTAGCCCGTAAGTTCCTTAGAGCAGGGCTATTCCTTTTTGCTATCGGATACTCTATGAAGCACCATATACATCAATGGTACAATATAAACAACAAAAACGTTACAAAGCAGCTGGCAGTTCTGCCATTACTGTATCTCCATACTACAAAGAACTTCACTTGTTTAATTGTTGCTTGCCTGGTAGGTGCTGAAAGACACAAGAGTCCTAATAAGGGAATCACCTCCTCTGCAAGTCTAGTAAGAGCAAGCTATTTCCAAATATACCTTATTGCCAAACCTTTTGAAGGAAAGTCATTTAAAAGAGGAGTCCTAGGTTCTACAGAAGGAATGGGAAGCTGCAAGAAACTGTAATAATTTAGCCATTTCTCTCCCAGATCATGACATTTTAGAGTTGGAAGGACCATTAGTTTAATGACATCCTTGATACTGGATGTAATCAATTTCATACGTTACTGCAGAAGTTTAAAAATGACAGACACCAGTTAACTAGGGACTGATTTCTGAGGGATCACTTAAAGCCTGATGAGCTTCCAATGGAAAGGTGGGAGATGCTTCATGCGGCTTGTCATCCTTTCCCCACCCTGCGAAGTACATTAAGCAGGGAGGCAGAGCAAGAAGACAGCTGTTTTAATCCAAGGATGTGCAGAAGGTGGGCAACAATCCTTCAGAAGCCTGTGGTTTCAGCATTATGGGTCGTATTTGCCCTGTATTTTATGGCAGAAGCAGCCTTGAGCAAAGGATGAATGTACTGTTGCTTGGCAAAGAAAGCAAAAATAGGTGCATCTCAGTCTTGTTCATCGAGGCATTTGCAGCGTTAAGAGAGATCAGCTACGCCTCTTAACTCTGAAAGAGATGTCGAAGAGCCATTCTTGCCTTGGAGATTTCACACACCCTCAGCAGACCATGAGGATTGTAGCGGAGAGAGAAAGAAATGGGAGGGTGGCGAAGGGAGAGCAGGCAGCCCCTCCCTGCGCTACCGGGATCGCCTCCTCATCGGGTGGGGTCCACGCCGCCTGTGCCTCTGGGAATGAGAGCCGTGAGTGCCCTGGGGGAAATGCCCAGGTAACCTGCCCCACAGAGCCCAGCCGCCCGGACACACCCCGGTTGAGTCCGCCCAACTATCCCCTTATAGAGACACCTTGTAGGCGCCGTAGTTGCTCTCGGGGTCGTTCAGCGGGACCCGTCGCTCGTCCACGAAAGCCAGGAGCCAGCGGGCAGGGCAGGCGACAGCGGTGGGCAGCTCCTGGGCCAAGATCCGCACCAGGCTCCCACCTGATAGACCCAGGGAGAAGCGCCCGCCGGGCCCGGACTGAGCCTCCCGCTGGGCCACCAGCTGGGCCAGCGCCGAGCCGAGCTCCTGCGGAGAAGGGAAGACAGAGACTTGGGGCGGCGACGCTGCCGCGGCCGGGCCGCGCCGTGACACCGAAGAACCGGGCATGGCGAACGCGACGGGAAAGTGGCGGGGTGGGGGAACTGAAAGGCCAGGCAAGGAAGCCGGGAGGGACCCATGGCGGAAGGCGCACAGCCGGGCGGAAGCACGAGCGGTAGGCAGGGCACACTTACGGAAGAAGGGGACCTTTCGTTGGGCGTGGAGAGGAGGAGGAGCAAAAGAACGGAAAGTAATGCAGGTGGAGGAAAGTTTGCCACAGTGCCACCGGAAGGAAATGAAGCCACCGCCTTCGCAACTAGTAACTGGCGGAGACGACCGCTTCCAAAGCGCTGGGAGCTGTGTAACCCTCGATCCACTTACTTTCGAGTAACGCTATTAGGACTTTTGAGTAGACCCGTGTAGCTTATTGCCTCTGTTATGGTCTGGGTAACTGAGTGGGTGAGTCTTCTGTAAATCTCCTAACTGAAAGCTGCTCATAGAAATCCAGGATTCTAGTGTAGCTATGATTGAGTCCCAGCCCCTCTCTCTCCTTCAACCCTAGAAAAAATAGCAAATGACAAACATTAAATGCTTTTGGTTATTTTTGCTGTAGGGGATTTTGCTTAGTCCAGCATGTGCAAATATTCTGTTGTCGAGTCGTCTCGAATTTATGGCGGCTCTCTGAATGAATCTCCTGTAAGCTCAAGGCCATGGCTTCCTTTATGAAATTGAGCTATCTCCTATTTGGTTATCTTCTGTCTTTTACTTTCCATTGTACTATTGTTATTCTCTCCAGTGAGTCTTACCCTTTCAGGATGTGCCTGTATAGCAGCTTAATTTTTTGTCATTTTTGCTTCCAGGGAAAGTTCTGGCTTGATTTAATCTACAATACACTGTGTTGTTCCAGTGTGTTTGCAGAGCATTCCTGCAGCATGTTTTGAATGTATTCATTTTCTTATCATCTTCCAGGTTTCACACCCATAGAGAGAATACAATAGAGTGTAGATGATCTTGGCCATGGTCAGAAGGGAAATGCTACTGCTAAAACTGCATGTTAAGAGGTGGTGCTGAGGATATTTTGGGTTCCCAGCCAAAAAATAGCAAATACTCCCAGTTGAGTGGAGCAAGTAAGTCCCACCAAACTTTTCTCAGCCAATATCCAATGCTGAACTTTAGGCAGAAGCTTCACAATCCTGCTTGCAGAGGAACTCCAGTTTTCAGCCTATAATCCTATATCCTCTTAGCTGGGAAGGACTAAGCCCTATTGAATTTAGCAGGACTTATAAGTAGCATTGTACAGACCTGCTCAGAAATGTTCAAAAAGTAAAAGAAACAAATCCAGCTTTTTCAAGTGAGAGAGTTAGAGAAAGCCTGAACTCTGGCCTTTGTGTATGCTTTTTGTTTTTGAGGGAGGACACCTACCCAGTCACACCTACAGTAAAAGCCTGGGTTTCTCCATTTGTTTGCATGGGCAGCTCTCACTTTCAGATACATGTCACTTCCATTTCTGGCTGTAAATAGCTCACAGAAATAATTGAAGAAAATTAAAGGCTGTTTCACAGGGGTTTGTTTTATATAAGATCTTTCCATGACATAAAATGGAAGCCTACACTAGGAGCTTGAGATGGGAGTCCTAAGATGTTAGATGCAAATTTCTGCAGAAAGGGTTACTTACCACCATGTGCTCCTGTGCCTTTAACAGTAGCAAAACTGTACTGTCTTTTCATGGATGCAGTGTGTGTGTGTGTGTGTGGGGGGGGGTCTCTGAAATACAGAGCTGTAACAGCCATGAACCACCCATTACATAGTTAGGCCCTGTATCTTAAGGGCCCAACTATTTACTGAAAACAGAACCAACTTAACATGAAAGGAAACCCAGTTTGTTAAGCTGAAGCATCTTCAATTAATGGTTAATTGCTCAAACAAGCATGTTCAGCTTACTTTAGTATGGGCTTACTTGCTCATAGGGAAAAGCAAAGCAAGTTGCCTATTCTACCTGTTACAGTTTTGGTTTAATTTTTTTCAGTTTTTTTTAAATGCAAGCATGGGTGTTGGCCTATAGTATATTCTTTGTGTTGAAGCACATGCCTACTGTCCTACAAAAGAAAGGAAGCAAACTATCTCCTATAGCTATGCTTGTGCTGTTCATGATAATTTTCTAAAAAAAAAATACTTCGAAGGTTAGGTAATCTTCAAGGTATACAACTTCTACAATTAAACATGCAGAGATACATTTTTCAGTTCATTCTCACTTCAGATGAAAGGAAAAATAAAACCATACAAATGCATTCATGTGTATTCATCTAGTTACCCGAGTTCCTCAAGACAAGCACTTTTTGGTTTGATCTTACAATTTTGTAAAGGCATGTATATCGATAATGCTATATTGTAAACAATGATGTGGTAGGTCCAGACTAACAAACAACCCTATACACATTTGCTCAGTAATAATTCCTATAGCCTTCAATGGGGCACGCCCTTAGGATCACAGTGTAAATCAAACTTTTTATATTAATTTCAATGCACATCCACTCAGAAATCCTGTGAGTTCAATAGGCCCTACTCCTATAAGACGTTTAAAGGATTACAGCTCTAGCCTGGGCCTAATCCATGTCTTTTTAGAAAGTTAGGGAGAAACAACTAGAAGGTAAGTTTTCTTCCACAGCAAGGTATTCCATTGCATATGAAAGGGAAATGGAACTGAAGCCCTAAGAAATGTTGAGTACTGTTATCATTGTCCTCACTGCAACTTGCACAGCAACACTAAAGTGCACAACTAGCCCCCCTACAATAACTGAAGGAGCCTAAGGAATGAGTCTATTGTCCTGCTGTGAGCCACTTTAGCATAGAATCTTGACATTAGGAGCAAATTCTTCCAAGAGGAAAACAGATAATGACTAACTTAAAATGCATGACCAGAGAATAAGACCATCTTGTATCAGACTAAGCATGCTTTTTTCCCCAAAAGAGCTACCAGAAGCTTACTTGAAATACTCTGGAAACAGAAGAAAACCTAAGGTGTACTTACTGTGTAATGAAATTAATTGTTGAAATATATTTGATAGAAAATGCCTTGTTTTACAACTTGCATCAGTTATTAACTGTTTATTTAGAAGTAAGGTTAATTCTAGTAATGTTTAGATCCAAGGACAGAGAATATTTAAAGGTTAGTTTTAGGTTGCCAACTTAAAGTTTCTGAAATAAAAGTGAGGAGTCTGTCTTAAGCACACCCATTGTGTAGATTGTATTCCTATTAGGAAGGGCATCCATTAACTGAATGGAATATTACTAGTATATAAGTCTAGGTCAGTTCTCTAACAAAATGTTTTTACCAAATAAACACTCACTCTACAACACCACACATTGGCAGTACCAGTTACTCACATGTTACATAAATAAGACTTTGTTGAAGATTATTGCTGTCAAGGACTACGTGGCTTACCCTGACAAGGTGAACAGAAACATGAACTGGTTGCTTGCTGACTGGTGTCCTTTTCACTTGGCTAGTTTCCTTCACTGGTTTACTAAGCCTGACTGAACAGAACTGAGTGTTACTCAGATTGAAGACTGACCTTGTCTTTGATGTTTTCAGCTGCACGTCATTTCAAGTCAAACATTCTCACTCAGAAAAAGAGAACATAACACATGAGCAGGGGAGGAAAAAAAACTTCAGACATGCTTCTAAAGTGTCTTTATTCTTTTAATTCTTCCCCAAAATAAAGTTATATTTTGAAAAGAGAAACTATCTGAAAATGCAACTTTGTTTCCGAGTCAGTGCATGATTTCAAATCATGAGTGAACTCTGAAACAAAATAACTATGTTGTTTTCTAAATGAGGATCAGTTAGCTGTAGATACTGTTTTAACCAAGGATTAATAACACAGCTAAATTTACTACGCATGTTATCCGGCTTTGTCTGGTATGGATGAGAAGTTACGAAAGGCACATTCTGGATCTAATTGAAAGAGAAGGGAAAAAAACACACTCCACTGGTTTCTGAACCATGTCTTAACAATGCCCTGACTAGCACTGTGTGCACTCAGTAATACAACATAACATTGTTTTGCAGAAGTCTTTGTAAAAGGCCTTTATGCAAAGTTCCTTTTCTGCCAAACACATTCCACATCTACAGCAGCTCTGGGAATAGAAAAAAGAGAACTAGAACACTCAAGTTACAGTAAAATACTCACTAGGATATCCTAGCAGTATCTACAAGCAGCAGTGGTATGCCTCTTTCATACCAACATGATCAAAAGGAAGAATTATAGCATCTTTGAACATAAGGTCACTAGTTGCACTAGTGAAAAACTGCTGAATTAGAATCATCCAGAATCATGTACTGGTGGAAAGTAAATGTGAGGAATATGTTACGCATTGCTGTTGATCAGTTGCTGTGTTTCCTACACTAAGCAGGGTGGATCAGAAAGACCAAACAAATGTCGCCACTAAATTTGGTTCATACAGTTATCTGTTTCCCAAGATTCTGAATCAACAACAAATAATCATTTGAAGATCGCAGCTCTGGCCCAAGTATTGCCATTTATACCAACATGACTTTAGACAGATTAACAAAAGATAAACCAATGACTTCCCCCAAATGGATACCATGTACACATGCTGTTTATCATTCTGTAAATAAGTGGAAGCTTGCAAACACCATAGTATTCTTCTTCTAATAGGAAAGGACATTTCCTGTACACTTTTCTGAGCAAACTCGTTTTTCTTTAAATAAAGCCTTTTAAAACAACATACTTACTTCACCCAATTCACTATGTTTTTTGTTTTTAAGACCAACGTTTTTGAAGATAAAATGATGTTCCATTTTGACAATCCCTTAATGATCCATATAAGCACAGTGGTAGATCTCACAGTGATCACAACTGAAGGACTCTCAATGTATAAATGAGGAACCTGGAAATCCCCTAATAATTGGAGGCTTTATACACAGTAATTACAGTACTGCCTCAAAGCAGTGAAACTTAGCCAAGATACACAACAGAATGCAACCTGATCAGTGTTACCGCAGGCTCAGTCACACCCACCATATTGAGGGCTTTTAAATGGTAATTACACAAACCATAAACCATTCCTGTTTCACACAGAGTTCCCCAGTGCAATGGCTAAAGAAAGAAGGAAACCATTCTAAAGACTGAACCATTGAAAAGGGCCACTCTCTTTGCCCAGGAAACAGTTAATGTGCTTTTTAAAACAGGTGAGGGCTACCCATTCCCACAACATAGTAGGTTTTGTCCAATTGTAGATGCTTTGAATGAAAACCTTGCCTCATTTAATTTAGTCAAGTCTGTTTCCTATTCAAGCAAGGCTCTCCAAATCCAAACTCTTCACCAATGGCTTTTACTGTTGAAATCACAGCGATGCCTTTCCAGCTTGGATCCTCTCAAACACACACTCATCCATTGGTATGTACTTGCCAAGTTTTACATCCAAGAAATATAATCGATCAGATATCTGGTGTGGGTTGTAGGCTTCTCTTTGCAAACGGGTCTTTTGAATTTTAAAAGTGCCTGTTGAAAAATGGAAAAGGAAGGAACAGAGATGGTTAAAAATGGATACATTCTTCAGAGTGGAAAACAGGTGCAGAAGCAAGATTGTGCATATAGCTGCAAGATGTGATCAACATGATCAAAAAGGGGATTGGGAGGCATGGAGTCATCGCATGAAGCTGATTGTCAGTGGGAGATTCAGGAAAGATAAAAGGTAGTACTTCAGATAGTGATTAATTAAACTATGGCATTCACTCTCCAGGATGTAGTGATGGCCACCAATCTGGATGGCTTGAAATGGGGATTGGACAAATTGATGGAGGACAAAGTTGTCAAGAATTACTAGTCCTGAGGGCTACGAGCTACCTCCAGATCAGAAGCAGCATGCTTATGTACCCCAGTCATTGGAGAACACTGGTGAGAGGGTACTGTTGCACTCATACTTTGCTAGCACGTTTCACCTGGGCACCTGGTTGGCCACTGTGTGAACAGTATATTGAACCTGATGGACCCCCATATAATCCAGCATGGTTCTTAATTCAAAATTTATCAAGATTCAGAAGAATACTTTATTTCTGTGAGGCAGGGGTACCAGTTCTAGGTAGGTTATTACTAAAAAGGGAGGGGAAGGGGTGAGACAAGAATTACTGTGATGTTAAAAATGTTTCCAGTGTAGAATGTGAAGGACCACTCGTTGCTTTATTTCAAAATCAACCTTCAAAATCAACCTCACATAAAGCCAGTAGTGCCTTAGAAATCAAATACAAAAGTAAAAAAACCAAAATCAAGGACATCTATGACAATTCATTCTTACTCTTAACTGCTTGCCCCAGTAGCAAGTGGCCACATGACCAATGCTACCCAACCAACGGATTGAGCTGCAGGCTGTCACTAGATGCTAGAGAAACTAACCAAGAGACATCTTTAATAAGGAACTCAGGATGGCCACCCTCTCAGAAGTCAGTTGGGAATTCTGCTTACATTTGGTCTACAGGTTTGCAGAACAAGGCATTAAGCACAGTGCACCACTTCAAGTCCGTATTGGCAAGGAAAGCAGATAGCTGAATGCCCATCTACCTTAAACTGAACTTGATGCAAACAGGAAATCACAGCAGCCAAGGGACTACCAGGACTTATGAATCTATCCGCAGGAAGTATTTTACATGGGAACTTTCAAATGTGGTGTTTATTTGATTTGTTTGAAGGCTGCAAATTAGTATTGTGCTCTCTGGGTATCTCCCATTTATAAACTGAGCTGGCTCACCACAGCTTCTTTCCCCCTTTCCCACTGCCAAGGAGGCCCCAAAGCAAACTGCCCAGCCTGCTTTTGTGATCTTAATACAGCAGCCATGAGCAGCCTCATCAAAGGTGCCACATCAGTACCTAAGAGAGACTGCCAGTGGCTGCCCAGCATTTAAAAAAAATTGCACACAAAAAAATAGGCATCAAAATAATATAATAATGGATTATAATGGATTGACTATAATAATGGATTAACACAGTTATGCAACTGCATGCATTTCAAGCCTTGGAGGCACAATGCCAAGTAGTAGCAGGTACCCTGGACATTGCCCTGAGGCTTGAAATCCCTTTCCCCCAGCCTCAGCTTTCTTGTGACAGCTTGCTGTATGAGAGCTACCAAGAAAAACCCAAAGCATGAGGGATCTCTGGATGAAAGAGACATGTTTGGGAGGATTTTCAACTCTTTCTCAGCAACATCCTCAACTCCCCCTCCCCCACTGCAATCCCTATGGAGGGGCACAGTTTGCACATTGTCTTGAGCCTCTGGGGCTTGGGAAATGACAAAAATTGGCTGTCTTTTTTTTGGCATATGCTTAGAGCAAAACAAAAATACTGGGCAGCCATAGACAGCCCCTCCAAGAATCATGAAAGATGGCTGGACAAGTGGTGAAGAGGGAGGGAAAAGGCTACGGCAGACCTGAAGGAACAGAGAGGTAGCAGGGAGAGAAGAAAAGTCTTGTTCTTTCTGCAATGGTCCATGCAATATCCATAGGAGGGAGAAAGGGAGTCTACAATCCAGTCATCTGGCAAGGCTCACTGTGGGTTATGGACACAGTGGTTTAATGCAGATATGTCCCACATGTTCTCCTCATGGGTTGTCCAGGGTTAGGAAGCCATGCCTTGTTGTTATAGGCGGGGTCAGATAGCATAACCCATATTTGAAGGACACCCCATGGTTCAATGGACCTCAAGTTCTATTTTATTCAACAATGCCACAATTTCTTGTTAATAAGGGTGGAAGCTGACTAACTGCTGGAGCTGTAGCTCTGCTACTGCTTCTCAAATCATACTTTGATTTGACACATTCAGTATTATAACAGATGACATACAAATGGACATCCATTTAGCTATTTGGCCTGCCTTTGTTCAAACTTTTTGTATAATGAACCACCTGGATTTATGGTGTTCTAGCAATATTTACATTTTAAAAACTGTTGAAGTCAGGATTTGGGCTTTTTAAGTAAAATTTTGTTTTGGCTAAACACTCAATAATAAATAAATGGTTCATTGGAAGCAGTTGAACAGCAGCTTGTCACAATCAATTCCTGCTGCTTTGCATGTCCCACCCCCTTCCCCCTTCCCCTCCAACTGCCACCAACTGACATCCCTCCCGCCTGTTCTCCCCTAACATTCCATGCCTCTCCCTTCCCCAGCCCAACAGAGACCCACCAGGAATAGCCCAGGCAACCCACACATGAATCTGGAGAATACATGTTCTCCCATGAATGCAGGAGGCCAGCATACTTGGCGAAGACCCCTCCTCTGGGGCCAGGCAGGCAGACCTTACTGAACTTCCTGAGAAGGTGAGACCTCCCTGGAAATCTCCAGTTGTTGTTCCTGCCCTGTGGTAGAAGGCAGGCTTCCTCAGGTAAGTGCTACCCATAGAGCCGCTCTCCAGGCCATCTCCTAAGCCACTGTGTAGCTCCAGAATCAAACAGCAGAGACCTACTGGGTCTTCTAGAAGAAGTCATTTGCCAAATAAAGGTGGAGAGCTGGGACCTTCTGAGGGCAGATAGCCCCCCTCGCCCTGTTTGCTGTAGCAGTAGCTTCTACAAGGAGAGGGAGTATGGGGATAGGTATCCTAATTCCCATTCACACTCACCCTCCAACCAGAAGGAGAAAGGACTGCTCCCGATCCCCCTTAGGGTGCAGCCACTCCCTCTCACACCAGGCATCCTACCCATGTGGGATGGAAGTAGTCATGAATGGAAAACGAGGGCCCTCCCTCCTGCCCCCTCAGGGACCAGGGATTGAAGCCCCCCTCACAGGAGGTTTAAGTGGTCCAGCTCAGACTCAAAAAGGCATAGCAGAGGGAGAAAGAAGGGGTGCTCACCAGCCCCCACCTATTCATCACATGATGGCCTACCAGCCCTCTTCCCCTCCCCCCCCCGCTCCCAACTGCCACCAACTGGCATTCCCCCCCTTTCTCCCCTAACATTCCATGCATCTCCCTTTCCTGGCCCAGAGGAAGTCCACCTGGAATAGCCCAGGCCCAATGGCAAGCCACTCATGAAGCTGGAGAACACACGTCCCACACAAAGCCATGTTTACTGAGGAAATGCGAGTGATGGGGTGAAATGGGAAAAGGGGCACTGACAGGATGAAAGGGCAGAAAATTGGGGAATTCTCCCCAGACCCCATATTTGCCTTATGGGTAAAACATAATTAAGGCTGTAAGTTCCCTTAAAACACGTAGCTCTCAATTCTTTAGTTAAAAGATGGGAAAGATATAGATTTCTTTGTAAATTACTTGCATGCTCTTCAGCCAGTCCTTTCCAACAAATTATTTTAAATACATCACATGTCTATGCGTTCACTAACCAAGGATTTCATATTTTGGGTAAAACATGAGACAGATCAATGCAGAGAGAAAAAAAACCCAGGGGACCCCACAGACAAGGAAGAGAACTGCATAATGTGTATTCAACCACCCAGAGCTTAGAGGAATGGGGCAAAATATAAAATCAAAGCCAATGAATGAATGAATGAATGAATGAATGAATGAATGAATGAATGATGCCTCTTTTGGGGATATAGGAACAGCATAAAAATACTTCAAAATAACTAATACTGTTGCAAGTTAGGACTATTCTGTACCTCTGATATTATGTGAGCTGGTCCTCACTAGCAGGAGTGCTGCAAAGTAGTAAAACAATTCAGAGCAGGAAAAAGTCCATTACACTCTCCTTGGAGTATCCTCCCCAGTTTTCAGAATAAGACTTCCCTTGTTACCCGTAACCTGAATTCCAAGTCATTTGTTCTGACTCTCTTTTCTGGGTATCTCCTTTATACCCAGCTTTTCCTCCAAATTATACAAAAGTCACCCCTTCACCATTTTTGGTAGAAAGCACTCCCACTGCTGTTATGTTGAAACAAAGATAACTGGGCAGGAGTAAACACATATGTGAAATCTGTAGGATTTTGTTAATTTGATCAGTCTTGAGATCTCAAACCAAAACTGTACAAATCTTCCAAGCTTTTCTGGCAATAAGAGCTGGATTTTCTTGGAGTATAAACCAGCCATATCAAATGATGGTTTGCTGCTATCAGATCTGGTTGCAACTCACTTTGAGAATGGATGTTTCTCACTTTTTCAAACCAAAGCAGATTTTCCAAGCCTATACAAATCAAGAAAAGCCTCTTGATTCCAGGGTGAGCATAAGCTAGAATGCCAACACACTGAAGCAAACAGGCATTTCCTTTGTGAGCATGGACAATGGATTCTTTAGCAACAAACTTGCCCAACAGCCTACTTGGAAATCCGTGCAATTTGCAAAAACACCCACTTAGAACACATCCTGTTTCTCTACAGCAAAATGAATGAAAGAATTTTTGGGAGTTAGATCAGCTGCTTCACAAAGTGCAGGCTTGGCTGTTGAGCAAGAAAATGTCTGTGTATTATGTATTAATGTGGTCTATTTCCCAAAAGCAGGCACGTTAAAATAATAAGCACCTGCAGTTACTATATTTGATGGCCTGGAGGTCAGCAATCCCAAGAAATAATACAACTCCCCACCCCCACCAACAAAATTCAATAGTGCTCATAGTTGGAAGAAATAAATGTTCATAATAAACTGATTTACTACAAGCTACTGCCAGAACCTTTTGAGAGGAAGCAACTCCAACTTTGCCTTCACTTTTACCCAGTGTTGCAGTTCTTCAGGGCTGGGGCAAAATCCAACTTCCATGACACCCTAGTGAGGTTTGTCTGGGTTTCCCAGATGCCCATGCCCATGCCCATTCCTGCGGCCTCTTTTAGCAATTTTAGCATGTAGGCTTCATACTTTTTGCCTTCTGCTCTACCTACTACTGATATGTGGTCCCCCAAGAACCTACCCAAAATAGAATATGCCCTTGAACTGAAAGAGTTTCTACGCCCCTACTTTAACCTCATCCAACACAGAGGAACAGAACTGAGGACTGAAAGACTGTGGGATTTTGTTATTCAGGGTAAAGTACTGCACTATTACTTCAGCAATCAGGAAACCAGTGTCAATTTAACCCTTGTTCCTAAGCTATGTGACAGGAGAGGATCTTACTACTGATGTATAATTACCTGTAGTGTCAACCTGTGGCAAAAGTCGGAGGAAGATTGGCCGTGCATAAGGGGGTAACACTTTCTGCATCTCCAGGTATAGCATGTTAGGGTTCAATTTTGCTTCTGGGTCAGCGATAGCTGCCATTCCAGCCTTCCCTTCCACTCCTGAAATGTAAAAAGCAAATGTAAAGCACACCCCGGTACACACTTTCTGACACAACAAACAGGGCAATTAGCTTCCAACTTCTCAAAATCTACAGCTGGAAATCAAAGCAGGTTGCACCTTGCCTTCCTTGGAAAAACTCTTCAACAAGAATAGGAAAAATAGCCTGACCTCAGCCTCTAGCTAAAGAAGCAGCAGCTGAAGCCTTCTCACTTCCTACCAGAAAGAATCCACTCTAACTGCTAGCTTCATTATGACTGCAATACAAATGTCACAAGCTAAAGACCTGCTGATTCTAGCAAGTACATTAGAAGGGAACCAATAGCCTGGCTCTAAAAGGATGCACATGCCTGTTACAACTTGCCCCTTTGTTTGACCTTCCTCAAACTGATATGCCTGTACGTTTTGTATTTTAGTCTGTAAGCCTGAGAGCATGGCCCATGCTTTATTAACAGTACTCAACTTTTCAGAAACATCATGTACTGAATATTAATTGCTTCAAGGGACTTGGTTTGTGGTCAGAGCATGTGATAAATATATAATAAAAAAATTGAAACTGGGGGACTGAACAGCAGTTGATAAGCAGCTGACAAAACACTTGCTAGTCAAAAGATACTTGCTGTCCTCTTGATTGCAATAGCTGTTACTTTGAATCTTTTCTTTAAGTCAATGCTATTATTCAGTGACTCAGCATAAAGGATAGTTGTATTCTGTTCTAACAGTCCATGCCAGAAATCTGTGCTGTGCTATTAAGAGCGACCAAAAAGAGCCCTTTGGCAGAAGGGAACATAACCAGCCTAAATAAGCTACTGAAAATATTATGCAGATTCCAAATGTCCAAATGCTCCAAATATTATAAGTAAACAGTCTCAGTGACAAGGACAACAGCAGCTGACCAACAGCCGGTATTTCTGAACAAACTGTTTCTCTTGGGTATGTCCTGGGATCATCCTAGGTGGTAGTACCCCTGGCATTTCATTTCCTGCTTTTGTTGTATTGCAATATTCTGTATAATGAATACTGCAATACAACAAAGAACAAGACAAATATCATGAAGATCACCACCTCCTTCAATCTTCTTCCTTAAAAAGAATAGGAAAACTAGCAGGCCCACCTATAAGTAGGTTTATTCAAGAGTAAGTAACCCCACCTGCTACATAAAATAACTCATCTAAACCATTCACCATCACAGGATCTTCACATGGCTGACTGGTGTTCCTACACTGCTTTTTGTTCCACCAGACTTGGAACCATACACAGGAAAGCACATTATCTTCCATTTTGTAGTGTAGATCCTTCCCTTACTGCAAAGGTAATGTAAGAAACAGAGGTAAAATAGGCTGAGAAGATGCTATGACTTCTTCCCATTCTTGCTGTGCCCTACTTGCCTAGGAAAGTAACACTAGTGTGGGGAAGAGCTACAGTATGGGTTCCTCCAACATTACTTCCATGGCATGGGAAAGGCAGGTTATTACCTGTAACTGTTGTTCTTCAAGTGACCATCTGTGCATTCACACATTATGGGTGCTGCGTCTGTGCAGTGCCTGTTGCCAGGAAGATTTAAAAGCTTTAACAGTTTTGGCGGGAACTCCACACTCCCCCCCCCCTTAGTGTAAAGGGGTGGAGTGCCCGCCATTTTTCCAGTCAGCTGGAGTCTGTCCATTCGCCCCCAAGTGGAGAGAGTCAGTAATGAATTCGACTCATAGAAAAAAATACTAGCAAGACAAGTAGACAGAAAAGGAAGGGAAGTATACCTGTAATGTGTATACCCAAGGGGGAAAAGGGGCATATACACAAATATATATGTATACATATCATCATATAGAAAAAACAGAGTAAATGATGAACTTAACAAATACCCAGTCACCGACACAGAGTGGGGCCAGTGGGCGGGTCATGAGAATGCACAGATGGCCAATCAAAGAACAACAGTTACAGGTAAGTAGCTCGCCTTTCTGTGCATCACACATTATGGGTGACTAGTAAGCTTACCACACCCGGAGGCAGGACAGTGTCATCACTGGAGAACTGTAGAGAGGACGGCCCAGCCAAGTCTGGCCCTGACATCCAAGTGATAGTGCCTTGCAAAGGTGCATGGCGTAGACCACGTAGCTGCTCTGCAGATATCATGTAGAGGAAACCCTGCTCAGAGTGCTAAGGAAGCAGCGACAGTTCTGGTGGAGTGTCCCTTTGGAGTAATAGGCAGGTCCAAGTTGGAAAGATGATAGGGCAGTTGAATTGTCTCAACAATCCACTTTGAAAGTCTCTGAAAACTGACTGGAAGACCCTGTTGTGTTCAGAGTATTTGCCGAAGAGTTGTTTAGACTGCCTGAACAATTCGGTCCAGGATTGATGGAAAGCTAGGCATTGACGGACATCTAAAGTATGTAGGAATCGTTCAATCAATGTTGATGGAGCCAGAAAAAAGGCTGGCAGAACAATGTCTTGGTTCAGATAAAAGGAAGTTGCAATTTTAGGCAGGAAACCTGGATCGATGTGAACAACTACTTTCTCCTTATGGAAGTTATGGAGGGTTGATGCGGAGAGCACACAGTTCACCGGCTCATCTAGCCAAAGTAACTGCTACCAAGGCAGTTTTCCATGAGAGAAGACAAAGGTCCATTGTAGGCAGGGGGTTTGGTTAGAGCTTGAAGAATGACAGAGAGGCTCCAAGTTGGAACTACCATTCGGGTTGGTGGGTGGAGGTTCTGCAGACCTCGTAGGAATTGATGAACAAGATAATCAGAGAAAACAAACAAGTCTCCAATGCATCCTCTAAAATGTGATAGCAGCAATGAACAACTTAACAGAGGGTGGTTTAAGACCTCCTTGGTGAAGTGAGAGTAAAAAGTGGAGAATATGTTCGATGGTGGCTGAATCAGGATGGAAATGATGCATAGTAGTGAAGGAGGCAAAGCGCTTGCATTGGGCACTGTAGGAATGACATGTGGCCAGTCGTAGTGCAGATTGGAGAATAAACTGAATGTCAGGATGAGAAATTGTCAGATTTGAGGAAGACATTGGTACTGATGATGAAGGTGAAGGCAATACAGGTGTGGAGAGAGCAAGTGCTGAAGATGTAGATGGAGAGACTGACATTGAACCCAAGGAAAATGTCGGTACCAATGTAGAAGAGAGAGTCAATGGACAAGCCAAGCTGTGAGGTTCAGTGACCGCAGATCTGGATGTTGAATGGCACTGTGTTGCTGAGTGAGAAGATGGGGGACTTGAGGTAGGTGGAAGAAATGGTTGCGAGATAGTTGTAGAAGAGTGGGAAACCAAGGCTGTCGGGGCCATCATGGAGTAACAAGAATTCCACGAGCAGCATCCTGGCGAATCTTGGCAATTGTCCTCATTATTCATTAATAATGAGTACTGGTAGGAAGGCATAGAATTTGTTCTCCCACGATACTGTGAGGGCATCTTCCATCGAGTCCATGCCGATTCCCGCTTGAGAACAATACATTATGCAGACAGTGTTGTTGCGGGTCACAAACAAGTCTATGTCCGGTGTGCCCCAGTGTTGGAACAAGTGAAGGCAGATTTGGTGATCCAGTTCCCACTCATGATTCGATGACATATGTCTACTCAGGGTATTGGCTTTTTTGTTGTCGGTACCTGCAAGATGTACAGCTTGTAGAACTATTTTGTGTGAGATGCACCAGTTCCATATGCGAATGGTGAGATTCCCTAACGGTACCGGACTTTGTGCCACCTTGTTTGTTCAGTTAAAAACCAGTCACTATATTGTCAGACACTACCTGGATCGTGTAACCCTGGAGGACAGGCTGAAATGAGCAGAGCGCTTTGAAGACTGCCAGCAATTCAAGGAAATTGATATGTCTGGTAGTCTCGTGGCCATGCCAGGTGCCCTGGGTCTGAAGGGAGATACAGTGGGCCCCCCATCCAGTCAGGGAAGCATTGGTATAGATGATAATCGTTGGATGAGGTAGATGGAATGGGACTCCACAGGAAAGATTGGAATCGATCGTCCACCAAAACAGGGTGCGGAGTACCAAATGTGGCGGTTGAAGCACTTGGCTGGGTCGATTGTGGTCTGGGTGCGATTGAACCAAAGTTGTAAAGGTCTCATTCGCACTCTCACGTTTGGAACCACCGCCACCATGGACACCATATGTCTGAGTATTTGCTGCATGGAGTGTGCAGAGGAATCTTGTCTGGTGATGATGTTCTGGATAGACGAAATCAGTCTCTCTTGTCAGTCCCAAGCTAGGAAGGCTCGAGTGTGTACTGAGTCCAGACGTGCTCTGATGAAGTAGATAACCTGAGAAGGAACAAGGCATGATTTCTCAGTATTAATGTATGGTCCCAGACTATCAAGGAGGGAGCAGGTTGTATGGATGGAGGCTAAGAGCTCGTCCTTAGAGGAGGAGACTATAAGTCAATCATCCAAGTAAGGGTAAACGTGAATAACCTGAAGGTGAAGGTGGGCACAAATGGGAGCCATACACTTGGTGAATACCCATGGAGTGGTAGCAAGGCCAAAGGGGAGCACATTCTATGTGAAGACGTTGGAACCGAAGGAGGCACCTATGAGCAGGATGGGTGATAATATGAAAATAAGTGTCCTTTAAGTCAAAGGATATGAACCAATCCTCTCCTGAGCAATGGAAGAATGTTCTGGAGTGTGGTCATTCGGAATTTTTTTGGGTCTAATATATTTATTGATGCCACGTACATCCAATATTGGGCATAGACCACCATCATGCTTTGGCATGGTAAAGTATTTAGAGTAGAAACTGTGCAGTCCTTTGGAGCAGCTAACTTGACGAATCGCTCCCTTACAAAGCAGCTGAGATACTTCATCCCAAAGTGTCTGGGAGGCTGTTGTATAACGGATTGGTCCGACAGGTGGAACAGTCTCAAACTCGATTTTGTATCTGTGCCCTAGAATGAAAAGAACCTACTTATCACACGTGATGGACTCCCAGAAGGGGAATTGACTTCGCAGTCGATCCCCAAAAGGAAAAGGGGAAAGTGGGTTGGAAGTGAGAGGAGAGGTTCGCACACATCCTCAGTGAGGGCATTTGTCAGTGTCAAGTCGGTGCCTGGGCTGCTGGAATCAAGGCACATTCTGCCGGTGGTTGCACTGCTGCCTCTGGCCGTATTGCTGGTGCCCAGATGGGATGGGTATGGTAGTTGGTAAGGCTGGTAGTGGTATTGGGATCTGCCCCAAGGCCCCTTACGTCTCTTTTGGGATGGAATCTCCATATGTTGTGCCGTAAGACAGGCCTTCTGAATGTTTTCCAGCTTGTCATCTGTTCTGGTGTTAAACAGGCCAGAACTGTCAAATGGCATGTTCTCTACACACTGCTTGGTTTCCTGAGGTAGATTCCCAGATCTTAACCAGGCATGTCTACAAAGTGCAATGGCACTGACAAGACCTCGAGAATCACAATTGACATAATGTCTCGCTGTGTTGAGCTGTTGCCTGGAGAGCTGCATTGCCTCCCCAATGAATAGATGGGCCAGATCCTTTTGTTGGTCTGGGAAGGATGCAGTGAGGGACTTGATCTTCTGCCAACGGAAGAATTGATAACGGGCCATGGTGGTCTCATAGTTCAAGATGCAAAGACCGAGTCCCATGGCGGCGTAGATGTGGCGAGACAACATATCGATCTTTCTGCCCTCTTTGTCCACTGGGGTGGAATGTTCTTTATTTTGATGTCCCTGAGAGGACTCAATGACAATCGAATTTGGTTGAGGATGTTTCAACAGGAAAGGGATATCCTGTTCCTGAACTTTGTACATCCCCCTCGAGGTGTCTGGAGGTAGGAGGAGGTGGGTTAGGCAGCTGCCAGGTATCAGTCATCACCCGCTTGAGTGTGGTAATAAACGGCAGGGGATAGATGAGGAGTCTTCCTTATGAAGTCGAAGACATTGCCTTGGTTCGGATCAATATACTGCTGAACGTCTATCTCCAGAGACTTAGTCATGCGGGAGAGTAACTCAGAAAAGGTTCCCTGAGAGTCACCTGGAGACCCAGGGCCCTGAGTAGAGATGACCACATCTGGAGATGTCGACGCTTCTTTAGAATCGTCCAAGTCCAAGTCTGAGATGTAGGGTGGCCTAGACGAGGAACCTCCAGGAAACATGAAGGGGTCAGCGAGTGCTGCAGCAGATGTTGACAGTGCGTCTCTCGACACAGAGTGTGTCGTGGAGTGGCAAGGATGTGGCATCAGACACAGGTAGTACCCATACAGGGGATAGTAGTCCCATGGGTAAGGTCAATCAAAGCAACCAGGATCAAACTCCCCATAAGGAAGGGGAACCCAGTGCTGCGACGGCTGTGGAGCTAAAGGTGGAGGCTGCAAGAGGGACAAGGGGCATTGAGGCAACTTCGGAGATCCCTCCGGAGATGAGTGAAACACAGGCGTAGATGTTGGAGATCTTGCAGGCAGTTCTTTGAGTACTGTTCGAGGAGGAAATTCACAGATCTCTCCGTTGGACATAGAGCCTCTTGCCGGGGCATCGGGACTGGAGTGAGGCAAAGTCGTAACCCTTGGAGGTGATGATGGAGAGGTCACCTGCATCAAGGACTGACGGCCCGAGGCTTCAATCGGAACCAAGGTCGGAACCAAGATCGGGACCAAGGCCAAGATGGAGGTCAGCTCCAAGCACAGCGGCTTGTCATGTTTCTTCTGCCGCTGCTCGGGCTTATCAGGTTTGTCCTTTTTGGATCATTTGGACTTTGAGGAGTTGTTGGATTCGATATGCTTCCTCTTCTCCTTGTGCTTATGCAGAGGAAGACTAGAAGAGCACTTTCCATCCTTGGCAACTGAATCCCCGTCAGATGGTTTAGCAGATGGGGGTTTAGATGGTCCTGCAGCTGCAGAGCTGGCCTCAGCCGAGACCTGCTTCATGGTGACCAGGGCTTGGTCCCATAGCATCTTGCACAGCCTATTCTCATGATTCTTTCGTGCCTGTCTTGTAAAAGACTGGCAATGGCTGCACTTATCTGTCCTGTGGCCTTCCCCAAGACAGAGGCGGCACAGGTCGTGAGGATCAGGGGGGACGTTTTAGCCCCACACTGGGAACACTTATGAAAAGCTGCCTGCTGCACCATCAAGAGAAGAAAAAGAGGACACAGTGAGTGTATAACTTGGAAAAGAAGGGTGAAAGAAGGGTTTTTTAATATATATATTTATATTTTTGAAAGGGGTAGGGTAGGGTTTAGGGGAAAGTGGGGTTAGAAAAGACAGAGCAACTGGGAACAGGGCAAACTGGGACAGAGTAACTATACGTGAAAGCAGAATGAAGACAAGAAAGGAGCTTCTTAACCAGATCTAGCAGAACAGCAAGAGTGAAAAGAGCCCAAGGCACAGTGAACGGCAGTTGCAAGCAGACTGGGGAAATGGGGGGCACTCCTCCCCTTTAAACTAGGGGGGGGGAGGGTGCAGAGTTCCCACCAAAACCCTAAAGCTGTTTAAACTTCCTACAATGTGTGATGCACAGAGGTCATGATGAAGAAGGAGCCCTGCTGCTGAAAAAATGTAATGTCCATAGAAACCTTCAGCAGGAGCTCCTCTTCCAGAGGGAGCAAATACTTCTTAAGCACTTGAGCAGGGATGTGGTAAGCCCCAGGGAAAGCAACAGCAGTTGCCCTGATGCAAAATACAGCCCTGCTCTATTAATTTGAAGAAGTTTGTCATCTCATCCAGTTAATGTGCAATGCAAGTTGCCCTTTTTGCTTCTTCAGGCAGATTTGTTTGTTTCCGGTTCCAGTTTTATTATACCTCACATGGATAAACTCACCAGTAGAGGATGTGAACACGTATAAAACAGAAGGGCAGCACCTTCAGGGTGCATTCTAAAGGGAACACCTTCCAAATGATTTCTTGCTTATCATTAGACTTAGGTTATCAAATTTTATTAGGATTGACATTTGCTGAACCCTTTCTATACCCACTGTGGCTTTCCATTGGGCCTTTCAAGTCAGTTCAAAGAGATGCACACTGAGTATACAATCTGGTCACATTTTTAAACTAGAGGCAACAGCAGCAAGGAATTCTAAAGGAACCACAATGTCCTCCTGCCTACTTAATTCAGGTTTGTATGGTGAGAAGTTTTCAAACTGTTGCTCAAAGGATGTCACATGAATTTGAAGACAGAGTGAGAACTGCTCAGAGAACACTCCTGTCACTGCAAAGCACGCCTGTGATCCTGAAAGTCTGCATCCTTTGCATGTAAATCTACAAATCTGCTCACACAGATGTGCATAGTGTAACTAGCAGAAGTTCTCCAAAGTGTCATACTAGAATTATTCTGAGTCCTAATATGAAAGATTGTATTTTACTTGTCCAATAGTAATTCATGTTGAACAGCTTTGGCCAATAACTCCCCTCAGCCCCTAATAAGCACAACCAGTTGTGAAAGATTATAGGATCTGTAGCCCCAAACACCTAGAGGGCTACAAGTTGTCAACCCCTGACTTACCTGATGTTCTGATGTCATTTTTCCATAATGATATACCAAACTAATGGTCTATTTTCAAACTGTTGCTCTCTTCTGTTGTGCTGTTTCTATTTCTATCCTCTGCTGAATACAGCTTGTTTCACAGTGGATCATTCTTCCATCGCATCAGACTGCTTGCTAATGCAACAGCTGATTTTGAAACCAGACACACATTTGCCAACTTCTAAATCATAAATGCAGGATTCAAATTACCTGGCACCTCTACCCCATACACAGCAACATCTGTCTTGCTGAGGATGTGGCTGAGGATTCCCTCAACCTCTGTAGTGGAGACATTTTCCCCACGCCAACGGAATGTATCCCCACTCCGGTCTCTAAAGTACATGTAGCCCAGTTCATCCATCACTAGCACATCTCCTGCAAGAAAAGAGAAAGCTGGCCTCATTTATTATTCAGTGAAAGAGAATTACCTGCCCTTCAGCATCAAGATCTCTTGTTTTCTATGATTTTACAAAACTGTGCCTTCTAAGTAGATGTTCAGCAACTGAGGACCAGAGTAAAATAACCATGTGACTCCCTAGGTGTTAATACAATCAATCATGGGCAAGAATGGTTCAGGAGACAGAAGAGAAGGGTCCCCACCCTATGGCCAAACTATCCTTCAGAAACTGTTGAACAAACAAAACTAGTAGGCCCTTATGAGGACAACCATTATAGGTAGCTGATAACCCCTGCATATAGAGCACTGTTCCACTGATGCAGCCACATAGAACAAGCAGCATAGATCATTTGTTACTTCCCATTTAACTCTGTTTAATTGTCAAGTCTACATCGTGCTTCAATTTTATATTGTTGTTAAGCCCCTTGTTAGCCCTGGTGGAAAGGAGGACACATTTGAGCTAATGAACAACATCTTCATACATCCATGGTTGCAAAATACTGCTTCCCAGAGATAAGTCGTAAGAACAGTGATGCACTTTTCAACTATCACACTAGCCTGACACAGTTCTGGAAATGGAATTCTTAACTACAGAAATTCTGGGCCAGAAATTGATTTTTGCAATAAGCTGCCACCATGCAGGTGTGCCCAAGGAAGCATGTCAAATATCTGAACCTGCTGGAAAGGTAGGTTTTGCAATTCAATATAAACAAGATTATTCTTCTAGGCAGGAACCAATGATATTACCATTTACCACAAAAGCAGGCTGATGAGTACCTGAAAGATAAGCCTGGTCTCCTTTCTGGAAAACATTGTAGGCAATTTTTTTGTTGGTTGCATTCTGATTGACATAACCATCAAACCTTCGCAAAGGATCCTTCTGGTTTATTCGGCCCACAAGCAACCCTGGCTCTCCTGGGATCGGGGGGGGGGGGGGGGGGAAAAGACAGAACAACAATTTGCATAGCGATGTATTTCTAAAGCTGTGCTACCCTAAAATTATGCATTATATAGTATAATGGATAATATATAGTATTAGTATAGCATTTCAACTGTGAATTATACTGCAACATCAGAAGTATGATAGGCAAAGGATAACTGCTTTCCAATCAGCACATTAAAAAGTTTACTTCAAAATGCAGACCAAATTAAATCCACAAGCATCCCTATTATCATGTCACTGTTGGTTATAGACACAGCAACAGCATCTGTTAACTGTTGATAAAGTTTTGAGTCTCTCAGTACAGTTGCTCTGCATACACAAGATGTCTGATCTACCTACTTCTATGCTCCATGATTTTCCATAGGTCTCTAGTCAGTTTTTATTTCCCTTCCCCTGTCACCAATTGAATTTTTATCTCTTTGTTCTTTCCCAAAGATCTTTCCTGCTCCTTCCACTTACTGCATATTTATTCATGCAATATATTTTATCCCACCTTTCCACTGCTTAGGTGTTCAAGGTGGCTGACAAACATGTTGAATAAAGTATGCTGCAAATGTTACAAATACGTTTGAATAATGTTTGCAGCATACATAGGTGTATCTGCCCCACTAGGACAAAACCAACACACTCCCTCATTTTATACTTGATGCTTACGTAGCTTTCAGCCATTTTGGAATCAGTGGTACAGAAAAGAACATTCCTTCCTGGAAGAACATTCCTTCCCTGTCCTGATCAAATCAAGGAGCACAGCAAATAACACTGAGGTCAGAAGATAGGCATGCTCCTGCCATGAAATAAGAGCAGCTAGCATTGCACAGGGAACACTGACCCCATATTATAACTAAGTCACAAAAGACAGGATATTCATTGTGTATTACTTATTACATTTCTACTTACCTGGACGGCAGGAGATACAGAGACCATTTTCATTTCGAATCAATTCCATAGTATCTTCATTAACTTTCACCAAACGGATAGGATACACATTTGGCAAAATCCGGCTGTTGAAGCCACAGGCGCCAACCTACCAAGTTAATGAGCGATGCTTAAAAGCAAGTGAGGGCTAAACTTAGTCATCTGTCATGATTACATATTTATATCTCTCACAAAGGACGGCAAACAAACATCTTAAATAAATAAATAAATAAATAAATCTACATCTCAAAATGCACAGTAGTAACCACCAGAAAAAGGGCCTGCAAGTTTCCAGGACATACAGAGAGTAGAGGTGGCAGTGGAGGAATGCAAAAAACAAACAAAATCTAATGAGAGGAAAAGGCAGGGCTTTTTTTGTCATAGAATGCACCGGAACGGCATTCTGGCACCTTTTTTTCAACGGATTTTTCCACATGATTTTGAATTGCCCTGTCGGGCGTAGCAGGTTGGCGGCAAAATCATTAAAATAGTGCATGCAGGCTGCTTGTGTGTCCGTGCTGGTTGTGATGGCGCTGCTCAGCTTTTGATGCTGTTCGGCTTGTGATTGGTCGTGTGGTCGTGCGCTGAGTGCTTACTGCGGGCGGCAACCATTATGTTTCATTACACAGTGTTGGTGTGCGTAGAGTGACTGGCTATGTGCAAAAGGTAAATAATTTATTTTTAAAAAAGTTGGTGAATTGAAAATCTTTTAATTTTTAGTGTAAAAGTGTGACCCCAAATTTAAAAATGAAAAAAAAAATACTAATTACTTCTAAACCACCGGTCCTGCTAATAAAGGTTACCCTAAAAAAATCTTAAATAAAAGATTAACAAGATGTGAGTTCTGGCACCCTTTTTTTTTTTTTCTTTTACAAAAAAAGCACTGGGCCTGCTCAAGCCCCTAACAATATCTAGTTAAGTATTCTAGATACTCTCAAGTGAGATACTACAGTTAAGGGGAATGGAGGTCATGAAGTTTAAAAAAAACTGCTAAAAACACAAGAACAGGTATGCTAGATCAGACCAGTAGTCCATCTAACTCAGCATCACTTTTCCACAGTGACTAACCAGCTGCCCACAGGATCCCACAAGTAGGCTATGAATGCAACAGCAGCTTCCTGCCCAAGTTAACAGCAGGTAGTATACACATATATTGCCTCTGCTACTGGTGGTAACATATAGCCATCAGATCTAGTAGAGATGGCCTTGTTCTCCATTTGCTCAATCCTTTGTAAAGCCAGCTAAATCAGTTACCATCACTACATCCTATGGAAGAGAATCCGATTGTTTAATTATGCACTGTGTGCACCTCCCTTTATCTGTCCTGAATCTTCTACTAATCAGCTTCATTGGTTCTGTTACTATGAAAGGGACAGAAAAATGTCCCCTTTTTGAATTTCTCCACTCCATGTAATTTTGTATACTTCTATTTTATATCCCTTTGCTGTTTTTCGAATCTAAAAAATCTCTACTGTTGTAACATTTCCTCATAGGAGAATTGCTCTAACCCCATCTTCATTTTAATTTGCCTTTTTCTGTTTTCCGAACTCTATAATTTAGTATAGGAACCAGTTCTGTACATAATATTCTAAGTGCCATCACACAAGAGATTTGTGTAAGAGTAGTAGAACATTGGCAGTTTTAGTTTTAATGCCTTTCCTAATGCCCAACATGGAATTCACTTTTTCACAATAGCTACACACTGAGCTGACATTTTCACTAAGTTGCCCACCATAAAAGCAAGAGCCCTTTCTTGGTCAGTTACTGCTCGCTCAGATCCCATCAGTTTACACTTAGAATCATAGAATAGTAGAGTTGGAAGGGGCCAAGAAGGCCATTTGGTCCAAACCCCTGCTGTTGCAGGACACCAATATGTACCATCCCACTCAGATGGCTGTCCAGTTTCTTTTTGAATGTCTCTAATGTTGGAGAGCCCACAATCTCTCTAGGCAACTGGTTCCACTGCCGTATAGCTCTGACAGTGAGGAAACTTTTCCTCATACAAGCAGGTTGTTGTTGTTAGTCGCGAAGTCGTGTCTGACCCATCGCGACCCCATGGACAACATTCCTCCAGATTTTCCTGTCCTCCACCATCCCCCGGAGTCCACTTAAGTTCACGCCGAGTGCTTCAGTGACTCCATCTAGCCACCTCATTCTCTGCTGTCCCCTTCTTCTTTTGCCATCAGTTGTTTCCAGCATTAGGCTCTTCTCCAGGGAGTCCTTCCTTCCAAAAGTGGCCAAATACTTGGTGGCCAAAGTATTTGAGTTTCATCTTCAGTATCTGGCCTTCTAAAGAGCAGTCAGGGGTGATCTCCTCTAGGACTGACTCTGTCTATCAGACCTAATTCCTTAAATCTATTTGTCACCTCTACTGTATATTCATCTTAGGTCATACCTGAGTGACCTAGTGCTTTTCCCTACTTTCTTCAATTTAAGCCTAAATTTTGCAACAAGAAGCTCATGAGCTGAGCCACAGTCAGCTCCTGGTCTAGTTTTTACTGACTGTATAGAGCTTCTCCATCTTTGGCCGCACAGCATATAGATTACAGCATCGGACTCTCCTTTCACCACCAGATACATCCGCAACTGAGTGTCCTTTTGGCTTTGACCCTGTCACTTCATTTTTTCTGGTGCTAATAGTACTAGCCCTTTGCTCTTCCCCAGTAGCATATTGGACACCTTCCAACCTGAGGGGGTCATCTTCCAGCATCATATCTTTTGCCTTTTGGTACTGTCCATGGGGTTTTCATGGCAAAGATACTGGAGTGGGTTGCCTTTTTCTTCTCCAGTGGATCACGTTTTGTCAGAGCTCTCTGCTATGACCTGTCTGTCTTGGGTGGCCCTGCACAGTATAGCTCATAGCTTCATTGAGCTACCCAAGCCCCTTCGCCACGACAAGGCAGTGATCCATGAAGGGGAAGCAGGTTGCATTCCTGCAACTACCATTCTTCAAGTGGTCTTCTGTGTATCCACACATACAAGGTGCTATGCCTGCACAGTGCCTTGTTTGAGAAGATTTCTCTAGCTTAGCCTAGAACTTTCTGAAGGAGCCCTGCCCCCTTCCCTGTTATATAAATAGCAGGTTCCTGCCATTTCTTCAGTTCACCCAAAGACCAATGTTCGCATTTTTGTTTGCATCCCCATGCATTTTATCACCATGAAAATAGGAGGTAAAGAGAAAAGTTACAAATACTTATGTAAACACCTATCCACTGACACCAAAGCAAGGCTGGCGGGTGGGTTGTATGAATGCACAGATGACCACTCGAAGAATGACAGTTACAGGTATGTAACCGTCATGGACTCTGTGCATCACACATATGGGACACTAGCAATCATACCCAGAACAGTGGTAGGAGATGTTGTTACAATAACCAAGAGGTTAGCACAATCAAATAAGAAGGCAGTTCCATCAATTCCCAATGTTCAGTCATTACTGCAAAATAGAGGACAATACAGCCCACCGAAAGGAGCAGTCCTGTCTTTCCCTAATGTCAATGCCCTAATGTCCAGATGGTACTGTTTGACAAACATGGACAGTGTCGACCATGTTGCAGCCCAGCAAAGAGTTTCTAGCGGTAGTCCAGCATGGAGAGCTGTCAACGTGGAGACTGCTCTCATAGAGTGAGCTCTGGGTTGGTCAGGTAGCTCCAGATTTGACAGTTTGTATGATCGTTTTGATGATCCTTGGAATGGTCTGAATATTTAACAAAGAGACACGTAGTGTTCTGGATGGACTTGGCTCAGGACTGACAGAACACCAGTGTATGACAGAAGTCAAGGGTATGGAGTGTTCTTTCAACATCTGTGGCTGGTGATGGGTAAACAGTTGGTAAGACAATATCTTGGTTAATGTGGAAGGAAGAAGAGACTTTTGAGAGGAATGAAGGGCCGATGTGGAGGACTTTTTCCTTGTGAAATGTCAGATATGGAGGAGCATGCAAAGTTCATTTGCTCTGCACCACAAGGAAGGAGACCTTCCAAGACAGAAGTCTTAAGTTGATAGTGGCAAGTGGCTCAAAGGGTGGTTTTGTTATTGTAGCCAATATACTATGGATAGACTCCAGCTGGGATGCTATGTCAGGTTGGAGGGTGCAGGTTTTTGAGCTCCTTTATGAAGTGACGCGAGAAGGGAAGGGAGAAGGTGGAATAGCCCTCAATGGGACCATGGTAAGTGAAGATGGCAGAAAAGTAAACTTTTATTGAGGTAGGTTTGAGTCCTGACTGGTAAAGGGAATGGAAGAATTTGAGTATTTTTGGGGTGGTAGTGCTAGAATGGTCTACGGAATGGCCCCTTGCATATCTTCTGAATTTTGCCCATTTTGTGGCATAAGAGTATCTGGAGTTATAATAGCATTGTTCCATGTGCAACTCCCCTGACTGACCATGGTAGTAGCGACCAGTAAATGGGTACCAATATGGATGTCCTACGTACAGTTGCCCAAAAGGACCAATGCCCATGGAATGGTGAGTTGACATCGGCAATGGGTTCAAGGACATGGTTTGGAATGGTTGGGATGTCTGAGGAATCAGTACCAATGGTCCTTCTCTGTGTGGGGTCAACCTGGGTAAAGATTGAGTCAGAGTCATGGATTTCGCTGTCGGAGAAAGAAGTCGGTGGCATGCTCTTGATCCAGGTGCTATGTTCCGATTCGACTGCTGTAGGGGAGCACTGATTTGGGGACACTTGAGCTGGTGAACTTCTAGATGCTGGTAGAGCTTCTAGATCAGGCATGTCCAAAGTCCGACCCGGGGGCCAATTGTGGCCCATTTTCAAATTTCGAGCGGCCCGCAGCCTCTTCTCCCCACCGGTTCAGCCTGTCACTCATCCCCGCTGGCCGGCGTTTTTCCCTTCACCGCACAGCGGTTCCCGCAGCTGTCCCCTGCTGCCTCCTGATCCTGTAAGACTGGTTATATTTCACCAGAAGATGGCAGTAGACCTGAGTCAGCACTCTTGTCGTGTGACCCATGTGACACAAGGCTTGTGTGCCCATTTCTAAAATGGCGACTGTAACTAAAAAAAGGAAAGTTGACAGCAAGGGCCACCGCTTCCAGGACAAGTGGAAATTGGAGTATTTTTTTCACTGAAATACGAAACAATTGTGTCTGCCAAATTTGCCAAGAGACTGTGGTTGTTTTCAAGGAATTCAATATCAAAAGGCACTACCAGACGAGACATGCTAACTACAACAAGCTAACTGGGAACGAAAGTGGCAAAAAATTGAAGGAACTGGAAGCTGCTTTAATGGCACAGCAGCGCTTTTTCACAAGAGCCTGTGAGTCAAATGAAAATGCCACAAAGGCGAGCTACGAGGTGGCAACGCTGTTTGCCAAGCACTGCAAACCTTTTACTGAAGGTGAATTTATTAAAGACTGTGTGATGCAAATGGTGGAGAAAATTTGTCCTGAGAAGAAGCAAGAGTTTGCCAATGTTTGCCTGGCTCGTAACACTGTGGTACGGAGAATTGAAGACGTTTCATCTGATATTAAGAGACAGAGGCAAAAGGAGTGGAGTTTGACTTTTTTTTGTTAGCCTGCGACAAAAGCACAGATGCATCTGACACCGCTCAGTTATTGATTTTTTTGAGAGGAGTGGACAATGACATGAATGTGAGTGAAGAGCTACTTGACCTCCAGAGCCTTAAGGACCAAGCAAGTCCACTCACCGACACCGAGCAGGGCCGACGGGTGGGTTGTGTGACTGCACAGATGGCCACTCGAAGAACATCAGTTACAGGTAAGCAACCTGCTTTTCTTTGTCGTGGCCTCTGTGCATCACACATATGGGTAGATTAACAAGCTTACCATCAAAGGAGGAGGGAAGGTGTCCTTATTGTAGGACGGAGGAGAGTACAGCTCTACCGAAGGAGCAGTCCTGTCGGGCCTGAACATTGAGACGGTAGTGCCTGGCGAAGGTGCAAGGGTTCGCCCAAGTAGCGGCTCGGCAGACGTCATCGATAGGAAATCCGGATGCGAATGCAGAAGATGTAGCGACAGCTCTAGTGGAATGGCCTCGGGGAACTGTAGGCAGTTCGAGCTTAGCTAACTGATAGCACAAGGTAATAGTGTGGACTATCCACTTAGAGAGCCTTTGAGGAGTGACTGGGTCGCCCTGATCTCTAGCCGAATATTTAATGAACAGTTTATTGGATCGCCGAATAGACTCCGTTCGCAATCGATAAAAGGCTAAACAATGCTGAACGTCGAGGGAGTGCAAAGATCTTTCCAAGGGATTCGATGGCGATGGAAAAAAGGCAGGCAGTACAATGTCTTGTCCTGAATGGAAAGGTGTAGAGACTTTGGGCAAGAAAGATGGGTCGAGACGTAAAACGACCTTTTCTTTGTGGAAGTTTAGATTAAGGAGGGTCGATGCAGAGGGCACAAAGCTCACTAGCTCTCCGGGCTGACGTGACAGCTACAAGGAACGCCGTCTTCCACGAGACTAATTGGAGATCCACAGTCGCCAAAGGTTCAAAGGGGGCCCTCATAAGGGCCTGTAGAACTACAGAAAGGCTCCACGTGGGCATAACCGGTCTAATCGATGGATTAAGGTTATACAGTCCTTTCAAAAAATGAGAATAGGATGAAAAAACAGGGGTGATCCGTCGACTAAGCCACAGTAGTAGGCTATTGCGGCCGTATACACTTTAATAGAAGATGGCTTCAGTCCGGAGATGCAACTCCAGAAGGAACTGAAGAATTTGTTCAATTGATGAGACAAGTGGGGAGAACGAATGAGACTCGGCGAAGGCGGAAAACCGCTTCCATTTAGCTGTATATGACTTTCTTGTGGACGGTTTTAGAGCAGCATCGATGATATGCTGAATCTCAGGGTGCAAGAGCGTTGGATTCGAATTCGATGGGGTCTGTCTCGAACCGGATGGTACAGAGAGATTGTGGCAGTGAGAAGCACCCGCATGGTTGGATTCGAGAATCGGGGCCGAAGCGGTCGAAGTGATCGTTGAAACCGATGAATTAATAGAAGCTGTAGGATTCAAGGCTCTCGAATCCGTCGCCGGCCCCAATGGAAGGTCAATCATCGAATCCGCCATGCTGTCAGATTCAATGAGAGCAAGTCCGGGTGACGAAGTGTGCCGTCCATTTGCGTTATAACATACAGAAGTGTCGGAAGATGAAGAAACTCCCCGCGGGAGATGTCGAGCAGTTTCGCAAACTACGCTTGGCGTGGCCACCAGGGGGCAACCAGTATCCCCGATGCACGGTTGCTCACTATCTTCGCTATGACCTTCATCAGAAGAGGGATCAGAGTGAAAGCATAAAAGTTGATGTTGTCCCAAGGGATCATGAATGCGTTCCCTAGGGATGCTTGTCCGATTCCCGCTCTCGAACAGTAAGTCTCGCACACCCTGTTCTGTTGGGTAGCGAATAGGTCCACATCAGGGAAACCCCCAGCTCCTGAACAGGTGGTTGCGCGTGCGAGGATCCAGTTCCCACTCGTGCGAAGTGCAGATGTGTCTGCTGAGAAGATCCACATGCACGTTGTCTGTGCCAGCCAGATGAACGGCCATCAGAGTAATGTGTCTCGGAATGCACCAGTCCCAAATCGTCATAGAAAGCCTGGCTAAGGTCGGTGACTTCGTCCCTCCTTGCTTGTTCAGATAAAAAACGGTTGCTATATTGTCCGAAGTTATCTGAATGATCCGATGATGAAGGAGGTCTTCGAAAGAACGAAGGGCTTTGAAGACTGCACAGCTCTAGGAAGTTGATATGATTCTTGGACTCTAGACGAGTCCACGTTCCCTGGGTAGATAGGCCAGAGCAGATCGCCCCCCATCCTAGGAGAGACGTGTCGGTACCGAGAGTTATCGAAGGAGGTTGCGCCCTGAAGGGGACTCCCACCACGAGATTGGTTGGCTTCAGCCACCAGCACAGGGAGTGGAGAACGGAAGACGGGATCCGAATCCGTTTCGACTGTGGGTCTCTTTGTGGATGATACACCTTGTTGAAAAATAATTGTAGTGGGCGAAGCCTAAGTCTGGCATGTGGAACTACGGCAACTGTGGAGGCCATATGCCTCAGGACCCTCTGGATGGATCTCGCCGTAACCGTTCCCTCTCGTCGAATTCGATGGATATGGTGAGCTAGAGTCTGCTGTCTGTCCTGAGGGAGGAAGGCTTTCTCCAACGTCGAATCCAAGCGGGCTCCAATGAAGGTGAGCGTCTGTGTCGGAAGAAGAGAAGATTTCTCTGTATTAATATGTAGACCCAGACTATCTAGTAAGGCACGGGTCGTATGGATGGTGTCTAGTAGTCCTTCTCTGGATTGCGAGACTAACAGCCAGTCATCGAGGTATGGGTAAATTTGTATGCCCTGAAGGCGTAGGAAGGCACAGACAGGAGCCACACATTTGGTAAAAATTCTCGGAGCTGAAGCCAGTCCGAAGGGTAAAACTTTGAACTCATAAAGTTGGTTTGCAACAGCAAAACAAAGGAAACGTCTGTAATTTGGATGAATTGAAATATGAAAGTAGGCGTCCTTCAGGTCCAGTGAGGCGAACCAATCCCCTCTCCTTAACAACGGCAAAATGTTTTGAAGGGTGGTCATACGAAACTTTCTCGGTATAATAAACTTATTCAAGTCCTGTAAATCCAAAATCGGACGTAGACCACCGTCCCGCTTGGGGACTGTAAAGTATCTGGAATAGAATCCGTGGAGTCCGTCAGATGGGAATACTTGACGAATTGCTCCTTTAAGGAGAAGTTGATGTATTTCGTCGAGAAGTACTGGCAAACATGAAGTAGACCGGATCGGACTCGATGGAGGGACGATGTCGAATTCTATTTGATAGCCGTGTTGAACGATGGACAATACCCACCGGTCAGATGTGATGGACTCCCAAATGGGGAGTCGGCTTTGGAGCCAGTCCCCAGATGAGAGGGGGGTGGGTATTAGAGGAGCGTGAGGAGTGGTTCGCCAGTCCCGTCAGCGCTGTCTCCGATCGTCGAAATGACGGCGGCCCTGTTGGAAGCGCTGTTGGGGCTGAGGGCGGCGGCGGCGCTGCTGCTGTTGTTGCTGCCGGCGGTGTTGCGGCAGCTGTCTCTGTTGGTATGTCTGCCTGTAGGATGGCCAATTCCAGGACCACTTACGTCTGCTATGTGACTGGATCTCCATCCTGCGCGCCGTCATTCTTGACTCGTGTAGTTTCTTGAGTTTATGGTCGGTACGTGAATGGAAGAGTCCCGAACCATCAAAAGGCATCTCTTCTATTCGCCGCTTCGTTTCCTCTGGGAAATTACAACTCCGAAGCCATGCGTGTCTCCAGAGGGAAACGGCACTGACCAAGGCCCGGGAGTCAGTGTCCACGTGGTGACATGCCATGGACAACTGCTGCACCGCGACCTGCATGGCTTCTTTGATCAGGACCTTCGCAAGGTCACCCTGGTGGTTTGGGAGGGTGGAGGTGACGTTGTGGAGGCGCTGCATAATAAAGTATTGATATCGCGCCAACGTTGCCTCATAGTTAGAAATGCGAAGTCCTAAGCCCGAGGCAGCATAGACCCGCCTGGTCAGGGGATCTATTTTCCGGCCCTCCTTATCCCTTGGCACCGTAAGTCCCCTCGCCTCCCTGCCTTGCGAGGATTCGACGACCGCCAAGTTTGGTTTCGGGTGCTTTAGCAGGAAGGGGATGTCTTCTTCCCTGACCCTGTACATAGATTCATATCTCCTGGACGTCGGTTGAGGATGTGGAGGTAGGTCCCAGGGCTGCATCATTGCCTGCCGCAGGGTAGTTATAAGTGCCAGAACGACAGAGGTCGATTGCTCCCCACGGACGACGTCGTAAAACTTATCCGTCGACGGTCCTGGGCGCTGGGCAGCGTCGATGTCCAGGGACTGGACAAGCCTCGACATCAGCTCCACGAAGGAGACGTGTGACTCATCGGGTGACACAGGATCCTGGGATGTCACCACGACGTCCAGGGAGGTTGAGTCTACATCAGAGTCATCCGAATCAGCACCATAGTATGGCGAGGCAGAAGATGATGACTCCGCCGGTGATAGGGAGCGGCTGCTTCCGCTTTGCGGGGATCGAGGCGTACCCTCCTCGAATCCACAGACCGCGGTTGGTCACGGGGCGGAGGTGAGGATCGCGCTCTGGGAGCAGGGTAGTATCCCACAGAGAGCGGGTCTCCCCAAGGTTGGCAGTAGGGACGACACCAACTCTCCGGGCGTTGCTCTACCGAGCGACTCCTCTGATTCCCTGGTGGGGACAGGCCAGCTTCTGTCTCCAATGTCACCGTGGGCATTGGTGTCGGTGACCTCGCTCTGGGAGGGGAGTTCTGAATTTCCCCATCCGAGATAGACCCCCGTAGAGTTGGAAGGGGTGCTGGCGGGAGGTCGACCGCACATCGGGGAGACCCCTGAGGGGTAACCCGCATAGCCTCTTGAAGGATCAGTTCGGGCGGGGTCGGTATCGTAACCGCCATCGGTACTGAAGGGCCCGTCGGCTCCGAGTCCCAATTTTGGGAACGATCTGTAGACTTAGCCTTCTTTGGAGGCTTAGAGGCCTTTTCCTTTCTGGCCTTCTTATGGCCTGCCGGCTTGTCTTCGGCATGTTTGCACTTCTCATGCCTCTTTTTTGGTGAGGCAGAGGGGGCCAGCGAAGTGGACGCACCTTCATCCGAAGGGCGTGAGGGTGGAGCCACAGAAGCAGAGCCCGGTTTTGGGATAGAGATGAGCGCGTCTGATTGCATCAGGGCCCTATCCCAAAGGAGCCTCCGAAGCCAGTTTTCGCGGTTCTTCCGCAAAAGGCTAGGCAAGGAACGCACTTATCCGTCCTATGCTCCTCCCCAAGGCAGAGGAGGCATAGGTCGTGCGGATCAGTAGGTGCCATTTTTGACCCGCAGTCCGCACATTTGCAGAAAGCCGCCCGCTGCGCCATTGCAGAAAAAGGAAGAAAAGAGAGATAGTGCAGAGGGTAAGTATATATTTTTGGTTTTTTTTTTTTAGATCGAAGAAGAAATGAGAGAAAACTACACAGAACGGGAAGCGAAGTAAGGGGAAAGTAGTTTGAGGGCAATATATAAGGAGAGAACCAAGAATAGCCAAAGCAAAAGTCGAAAGCGGCACAAGGCACAGCGAATGGCGGTCGCAAAGACTGAACAAATGGTGGACGCTCCGCTCTTTATAGCCCATGGGGGAGGGGAGCAGAGCTTCCCGCCAAAAACCGTTAGCTTTCAATCTTCCGGCCAAAGGCACTGTGCAGGCGCAGTATCCATATGTGTGATGCACAGAGGCCACGACGAAGAAAGACAGGTTCCAAGAGATTCGAACATTTGCTAAGAAAATGCTGAGCTTGTTTGGTTCAACAAACTTGTGCGAGAAGACATTCTTGGTTATGAACATTAACAAGAACCATGTGAGGACGAGACTAAGTGACTTTCACCTGCCTGACATCTTGCGCATCAAAACCACTGTTTTTGAGCCAGACCTGGCCTATATAATGCAGTCGAGATCTCAGTATCACCCTTCACATTAGTGCAGTTAAGTTATTTGTTTAGTCTTTCATAAAATAGTTCATTTGCATTTAATGTTAATGGTTCAAAGAATGTCAGGCTGAATGGTAGGCTCCCACATATTTTCATCTCACCAAATCTGGCCCTCCTTGCAAAAAGTTTGGACACCCCTGTTCTAGATGCTGGTAGAGGGGTTGAGATGGGAGCTACCTGGATTCAGATATCGGTGGGCACTGTTCAGGCATTTCTGAATGCTTCTTAGGCTTGCATGGTTTTTGTTTCGTTTTGTTTTGATACTGAGCCCATCTTGGGCACCAAGTGCTCTTTTCTTTCAGCTTCTTGGGAGCGTCAGGAAGAGAAGCTGGTTCACAGTGGTCATTTTCACCACAGAGCCATGAGTGGGCTGTTTGTTTGAGCCCTGTTTGGAGGTCAATCCCTCATATTCTCCTTGCCCACTACATCTTGCATTGTGCCAAGGGAATGCTGCCACATTGCCATCTGGAGTCGGCCAGCCCTGTTCTTGTAAGCTTGCTTTGTGAAGGCCTGGCAATGTGGGCATTTGTCTACTTGATGTTCCTTGCCTAAGCACAGCAGGCACAAAGAATGGCCATTAGTGGATGGCATTTTGACACCACAATGAGCACATCTGTGAAACACCAGTTTGCTGCGAGACACCAGGAGAAGGAATTTGGAAGTGATAGTTGAATAAAGAAGGTAATAATGATAGAAGGGTTTTTTAATTTTTTGTGAGCGAATATAAGACGGGGGAAGGGAAGGGTAAAAGGATAATAGAAGTAAAGGAAGTTAAGTGTCATAAACAGGTAAAAGGGGATAGTTTGTGAGGCAAATAAGAGTGTGAGGAATGACTGAAGGTTGAGTTTGTAAGGAAAATCAAAAGCTGAGGTAAAGCCAAGACAAACGCTAGAGATCCTGATGCACTCACAAATGGCAGGTGAAAGTGAACTGAAGAAATGGTGGGAGTCTGCTATTTATATAATGGAGAAGGGGGTAGGGCCCGTGGAAAGTTGTAGGCTAAGCTAGAGAAATCTTCCTGAACAGATACAGCACCCATATGTGTGATGCAGAGACCACAACGAAGAACTGGGCCTGAATTTGGGTTGTCACAACTTGAACTGATTATTCTGTGCCCTACACTCTGGTATGAGCGAGAAGAGATTTTGTCTTTCCTCTTTGTGACAGACTTTCAGGAACATATAAAGTGATATAATGTCCTCATTCGGTCTTCTCTTCTCAAGACTGAACATACCCAGTTCTCTCAGTCTCTGCTTATAGGGAATTTTTTTCAAACCCTGGATCATTTTTGTTGCTCTCCTCTGGACCCCCCCCCCCTTTTTTTGCATCTCTCTTAAATCTTTATGCCCAGAACTGGACACAGTATTCTAAATATGGTCTGACTAGTGAAGAGTACTGGGGAACCTACTTATACTGAACTGCATTTGCCAATTTGGTGTCTATCCTCTCAGTTTGGAGAAATCAGTCTGGAACACATCACAATCCCTTTTGGTTTTAACCACCCTGAAAAGTTTGGTGTCATCAGCAAACTTGGCCACTACTGCTCATTCCTAATTCCAGATCATTTATGAGAATGCTGAAAAGTATTGGTCCCAATGCAGAACCCTGTGGAGATGTCTGCTTACATCCCTCTACTGGGAGAAAGTACCATTTATTCCCACTTCCTGCTCTCTATTCTTTAACCAGTTACTAATCCATACATAAGATGACCTCACCTCTTATTCTATAAACTGCTAAATTTGTTCAAGTGCCTTTGCTGCAAGTCATTGTCAAAAGCCTTTCAGATATCCAAATAAACAGTGCTTATGGGATCACCCCTCTCCACATGCCCATAAAAACTCTCAAAGAACTGTAATAGGCTCATGAGACAGGATCTACCTTGCACTGCAATGGACAATAATGCTTTAGGAGAGAGTAAAGGAAAAAAGAATGCTTTCTTCCTCTCCCCCTTTTCAGAACCACTTGTACCCACTCTGCAGCCATGAAATTTCACCTTCACAGCAAGATCTCTCATGCTATTTAGCCCAGCCAAAGAAAGCCTTGGGAAATGGGGAAATTAAAAAGCAATGTTTTTCATGCCTTAAACTTCTTGTCACCCAGGCAACACTACAAAGTTTCTGCTCCTGCTGGCAAGAACCCTGAACAAAAGCATTTCTCTGAAGAGAGGGGATACAGAGCAAAATTTTGTACAGGCCTCACATGTAGCAGTCTATAAACAAAGACCAATCACTGATAAAACTATGCATCAATCAGGATTCAAATAAATAATGCTGCTAATTCTAACCTAGTTATAAGCAGAAAATGTCAGTTAAATGGTCCTGACAGCCTACAAATTGCTGTCACATCTAGTAGTGACTTACCCTTTGAAGGGATTTTCCCACTAATCCAGTCACTTCTTTAGTTATTTAAAACCATTTCACCTTCCTCTCACTGCATGGCTGACAGCAATTTGCTATGACTTTCGGCATCCAGCCAGGTGCTAAAAGGGAAGGATTTCCTGATGTAGATAGATAGAGCCACACACAACTATGGCACAGGGTGGGGGACAGTTCTTCCCAGTTAACAGACTTTAGAAACTGGGAGCACATGGAAGAGTCTGCAAAACTTAAGTTCAATAAGCCATATGAACAGGTTGGCTGGACAGTATCCAGCCTTTCCACTAATAGGAATTTATCCAAATGATTTAGTTCACATGTGCATATACATGCATTTACTCACTCCCCTCCAAAATATGAAATGTCATGCCAGCCTCTTAATTTACCTTTCCATCCAGATTAGCGATGCTACAGTTGCACTCTGTAGCCCCATAAAATTCCCCAATCTGTTTAATACGGAACCGTTGTGTGAAGTCTTCCCAAATGGTAGGTCTCAAGCCATTTCCTATTGCTAGACGCACTTGGTGCTGTGTTTCTGCCTCTCGCACTGGTTGATTCAGCAGATACCTGCATATCTCTCCAATATACTGGATAATCTGAAGGAAACAAGACAGACTAGATTTCAGAGTACAACCTCACAGAACCTTAAGAGAATTGGGTGAAGATACATTTTTAGAAGTTTTGAAGATGTGTGGGAAATCTGTTTTGCTGATTTGTTTCTGATTTTAGAAAAAAATGAATGCATTTAAAAAATTGTATTACCTTTAAAATAATGAACTGTTACTACAAGGGTATAGTCCTATGGAGTTGCTGCCTATTAGGCACAACTCTCCAGTCTGCAGGCTTCTGAATATCTTGGGTCCTTCCAGGCTGTTGCCAGCAGAACCAGAGAAACAACAGAAGCATTTTTTCACTTCTCTATCTTCCTTTTTTATTTTTTCCACTGGATGGGCCTCTGAACAGGCATTGTGGTTCTTTCCACATCTCAGGGTCCATTTCATGGGATAATAGGAATAGTTTCAAGAGGGGAATCTGGAAAATTCTTTATTGCTCTCCCAGAGACCACAGAATTGCTCTTTAAGCCAATTATTCCATCAAATCCTGCTTGGTGTCATTATCCAAGTTTGATTCAGATAATAAAGAGTTACCAATTATTAAAGGGCTGAGATCTTTAATCGATTGCTTTAAAGTATTTTAGACAATTAAAAAGGTGCCCCCGATTAGGCAGATTTTTTCTGAAACAGTTATTAATCTTAGTTACAAAACTGTAGGTGGCAACTACCATCTCAAGAAAGGTATTCTGTATTCTCCCATATACAGCAGAGAATGCCTCTTCTGGGCCGGTATCTAATATGATACAGCTAGAGATTTATTTTTATTTGTATACATAATTGTCTAGTTGAGTGAAATACAGTTGGATAAGATTTCTTTCACTAAGACACAGACACAGCTCTAGTTTTCGGCTTCTGCAATACTTTAAACAATCTTTAAAGAAGCATCAGTGTTCACATGTAAGGGCACTTTCAACCCACCACCCCCATATGAAATTTGCTAGTATAATTATAAGCTGGAAGTCTAACATCTTTGAAAGCTATCTATAGAATTTAGCTAACCTATGCAATTTTATATTAGCTCAGCCTCGGGTGGTAGACCCATGACAGGCAGGAGCACCCAACTCTTCCAAATTGCATTATTCTTTCCTGCTTATTACTTAGCTGCATTGTTCACACACTCATGACAAGCAAATGCAATTACTCATAGCCCATTCCTACGCTTGTTTCCTGAAACATAAGCCCCACTTCATTCAATCTTGCTTACTTCCAGGTAAGTGGACACAGTACTGCAGGCTTAATGTGGCTCTTTGAAGAGGAAGTGAAGCCCAGCATTATGTACTAAAAGCAGAAGTCAGCCTAAGCAATTAGTTCTTGGTTTGAGCCCCCAGTGCAGTAGGGGAAGAGAGGGAATCAGTCCAGTGCTTTCCTTGATCTTCATGAAAGAGACAGACAAGTCACAATGGTGTTAAGAGATGTGACTGATTTTCTCACTCCTTAACCTTTCTGCTTTACTTAAAATAGCTGGATTTGGACTGGTCAAGAAAAAAGCTCAGGGATCCCAGAGTCTGCCAGAATCTTCCTTTGCAATAAAACATGTAAAGCAGGCAGCAGTGCCCTGAACCCTACAAGAACACAGAGAGGGCAAGCAGCTCTGTTATCTGCCAAACTTGTTGCCATATCTTGAATAGCAAGGTGAGAGAATAACAAACTCAGTTCATTTCTTTCAGAGGCTGTTATTTGTAAGGCAACATGAAATGTGTGCCTCAGGCAAGCAGATCCTTGAGCGTATGAAGAATGGCACAATAAAATACACAGACAGATCTGGCCCACGAGGCATAATCTATTTGGCTGCATGAGAGAGCAGGCCTTTGGATTTCTCACCTCAAATGTCAATAGGTGTGAGGCATGCATTAATTCACTTTTGAAACATTGTGTATACAAACAATTCCATCAAGGTTTAAATGACTGTTGTTTACTACTGGACTTCCTTCAATATGGACACCTTGGCAAGTAAAACTAGTTGGCTTCCAGGAATGTACACAGAATGTAATGCTTCAGTACTGACTGCTCTTCATTAACTGATACTGCTTCTAGACCTGTTATGATTGAGGCACCAATTAGCAAAAAGCTAGTGCAGATGCAGCCAGCAGAATACCCTTGTTAAAAGTTTCATATTAAAATCTCAGCAAGGTAATTTGTTTTTGTTCCCCACTGCAAGCTTTAAAGCAACTGCCTTGATCATTTTGACTCTTAGCTGCCTTGTCAAGCAGACTCTCATCACAAATGCATTTGCTCCCACCTCCTACATACTGTGGTGCCTACAAGCAGAGTTGGTGGCTGTCCTTACTGTGCATTTGTATTTCACACAGTCATCCCAGAAGCGACTGGCAGAAAATTTCTTCCTAATCACTACAGTCAGGCCATGGATCACACACTGGCCAACACCCATGATATTCCCTGTGAAAAAAAGAGAGAAAGGCTATCACAGCATGGCTGGTATGCCATGATCCTGGAGCATCAGCGTTAAGTGCCACTAGCCAAGACAGAACCAGCCTTCATCCTGAAATCAGCAACAACTCCTGCCTACCTGCTGAGTGGTACAGCGGGAGGCAGTTATAGATTATGTCATGGGGGGTCATTCTGTAGGCGTAATAACCAAAAGCTGCTATTCGGTAGTATCTGCAAAGAAGCAAAGAACATACACAAATGATGACCATATCACTCATCTTAACTATGGCTAGATTAAATCATGTCCAAAATGGTCCCAACTGAGTTGGGAGGGTGGGGGATCCAGTACTTTTAGGCAGCCCTGTAAAATTCTCAGTATTTTTCAAGGAGGAATATTTCTGCAGAGACCATTTGCAGCTTTACTTTTTCACATGCCCATTTTGCCTGCTGCTGTTCAATTAGAGCCATCTGGAGCATATTCTTTTCTCTCTGGAAAGGGATAGTGGACTACAATCAAGTTACCTGATTCTGATCTTTATGCAGCCACCTCAGTGTAATTGCAGCTCTTCCCAGCAGCCTGATCATTATCAAGACTGTTTAAAATTAAACCCACTAAAAATCTGCCTAGCTACTGAAAGAGTTTGTTGCTCCCCTCTCCTAAAGCACCTACATTCCAAGGAAATTCCAAGCACTTCTCATTCCACTATAACCATGATGGTTTGGGCCAGGACAGTGATAAAAATTTCCTAGCTGAAAGTAAACTATTAACTGGGGAGCAAGCTCTTTCTGCTCTCTATGGTTGGGATGCAGGAGGCAAGTGAATGCTGAAATAAATATGCTTACCCACAGGGCCATTATGTCACAAAGGAAAGCAGGAAGGAAAAATTTCACACACCTTTGATTTTGCTGGTAAACACCACCAGTGCGCATCATCAGAGGCCCATACAGATTGTATTACATTACTCCTACTATCTTTTAATAATTTTAGAGACATAGAATAAATAGTTGTAGGGATGTCATAGGAAATCACTTTTAAGACAAAAAAACCCACAACCTAGTGGCACCTCTCTAATATTTGTATGTACCATATCCAGAAATGAAAACACTTTTGAAAAGAGGCAGGTGAAGATCAAGTGCCAAGGACAGATATATTGATGATCCTCACCTACTGTGTACCACAATGGCAGCCTTTGGCATTCCAGTTGTGCCAGAGGTGTAGATGTAGAACAGACGATCTAGGAAGAGATTACAAAAAAGAAACATGCATAACAGCAGGAATGGAAATCCTTAAATCTAGGGGTCAAATCCAACCCTCAGGGGTTTTCCAGAAGGCCATGTCCCCTTCCTCTGGCCTTAACCCCTTTCCCTCAGCAATCATTCAATAGTTTCATGGCTTCTGTGCTGTTTTCCTCCTACTCTAAATAGTCAAATTTGACTACTTCTATGGCTCAGTTAATGGCAGAAAGAACTCTAAGCTAAAATATGCTGGCATTTTGGTCCTGCCTTTTTTGACTTCAGCTGTTTGGAATAGAAGATAACACCTCTAAACTAGAACTTTGATCTTGTACTGGAAAAGGTTCTGTACCCATGTGTCAGAGCCTCCACTTCGATATATTATTTCTACCCAGTCTGGAAATCAATGCATCTCACATTGCATTTCACATCTGAAACCACAGGACAGACTGATAATCAAAAAGGCCTCTATGCCAGCAAACCATGCCTAACAACCCCCCTCCCCATGTTTTCAGAGGCAGTTTTGCTCTTTGAAGCAAGCACATGGCCCTGAGGGTACAGCATTTCAGTTTTCTTCCTGAATCAGGTGCCTGGCTGAGAAATCTCGTAACATGAATCTGGAAGAAAGGTCACACAAAAGCTGAGCCTACAACAGGGTGTGCCACAAAGAAGAAAGAAATTGCTTTTGTCCTCCTAGGCCCCGTGGGCAAATATGTGATTCACCAGAGCATGTGTTTGCAAGGAAACATACCATCTAATCCCTTGGTGGGAACCTGAGCTGGAGAAGATTTTGATGCCTTAGCCAGAAGAAGGTCTAAGTGTTTGCTGTCTGGAGGAATGGATTCAGGTCTGAAGTCTCCAGAACAGAATTTGACCATGTTTTTCCCCAGAGCACCATTCACTTCCGATATTGCTGCAAACATAAAATCAGCTTTCATTAGAAGCAGCTCAAAAGAGTAAATATTCCAGTTCACTAGTGTGCAGAATCCCATTGCAAGGAGATGCTAGAGCACAGCTGGCAGGCATTTTGCTATTTGCAGAAATCAATATAAACCCACATGTGAAACTCTGTTTAATGTACCATACACACAATAGTACTCACATTATGCTAATCATGCACAACACAAGATCCAAGTTAGTCAGAGTACTTTTCTGATATGAAATTATCTTTCACAGCATTCTCTTGAGGAATCTTTTCTCTTTTAAAAGTTGCATAGCGTCACTACCCCCTCTTCATCACTGGTGCACATGACTTTCCTATGACTATCTGACTATGAATGCCTACCCACTGCTGCAAGGCCATAGCACACAAATGCACCTAAGGTGTCAAGTTAGGATGCTTTAATTTTGTTAAAATATTTGTACCCTTACATTTACATGAGGGTCCTTCTTGTTGTAACAGTGCTTTATCTTTTCATTTGTTTTATTTATCTATATTCCATTTTTCAGGTATACAACCTCATTTAACTATTTTCAAAATGCTGAAATGAACAGTGGATTAATGCAATGTTGCAGAAAGAAATCACATAAAAAAAGATAAATGTAGTCAAACTAAGCATTTTTAAACCAGATGTATTTCATTAAACTAAGCATGCTAAGATGGTGTTCATATTTAGTCAAATAGAAATGAGACTAGGTAAACTTTTTGGTGGACCAGGTTCTAAAGGTAAGCATCACAACAGAAATGGCTGCATCCCAGCTCACAGCCATATACACATCAGTTCTCCTTAAATGGGCATGGAAGTATAGAAGGAACTCTGATCAGAACCTTAATATTTGGGCAAATTTGAGTGGAAAGAGGATGCCTGAGGTATTTTATTGTTGTGTTCTATATATTTGCTGTTTTTATTTCTTCACTGAAGGATGCACAGAAAAATAAAAATAAAAGCATTAACAATAGGTAAAGGTAATGCAGGACTAAAACTAAATATCCTCTCAGAGGGAGTGAAGGACTGCTTTCTGCTATGACCCTTGGCACACATCCACCCTACTGTAAGTGTTCCCTTGCTCTCAAACATACTGTCTCCCTCCTGGACATAATCCATACCAAGGAAAGAGTAATGGGAAATTGTTCTGAATGCTAGTGCTAAGAAAAACCAAAGGTGTGTCAGCAGTATATTAAGAAGAGCCATGACATGAAAGATACTCCAGTTCAATACACAATAGTAAGAACAGGTTACCACAATTACATTATTTATCTTCAGCTGGGTATCTGAGAAGCAAACAGCTTTCAGGTTTTCTCTCCACAAAAATTAATCTCTTCTCACAACAAATGAGTTTGCCTCAAGGGCCACACAAGAACTACTTAAAGGGTTATGACCCAAATGCACAGGAGCCTTACCTGCTGAAAGTTCTCCACCGAAGATGATGGCTTTTGCCCCTGAGGTTTTCACGCAATAAATCAGTGCATCAAGACGCAGATTGAAGTTGATGAGGGCTGCCTCAATGCCCACTTTGGCCATCCCTAGCCAGAAGCCCACAAACTCAGGTCGACTCTCCATAAAGATAGCAATTACATCACCAACACAAAAGCCCTGATCGTAGAAGAAGTTGGCTACAGCATTGGAAAATTCATCTAGATGCTGGAATGTCCATTTGTCATCAGTAGCTTCATAGATCAAGGCCACTTTATCTGGATGACGGCGGACCACATCACAGAATATCTTTGGGACATTGCTCTTGGCTTTCCGGTGACAGTACAATTTATATTTGACTTGGACAAGCACTGACAAGCCCCTGCAATGAAGAGAGGACCATCTCAAGTTATTATAACACAGATCATAATGCTCCTGAGTCCAAAAGGAAAGGATGCAACCTCTCAGCTTAGTTTCATCCACCATCCCTCAAGACACAGATTCTGATTTTACACATATTGCTTTTATACTAGAGTTTCTTGTATTGGTTCAGACCCAGTGTCTCAAAATTAAATCTACTCCTTGTTAAGATGATTAAGTTTCTGCATCTAGACTTCCAGATTCTACTATAAGAAAAGTTCTCTGCCATTTTTCTTATTACACATCATTTATTCAACAGGTTTATTTTTACTATTTTGCACATTTTTTTCAGACTTCATTAGTCCTGGGCTTTGGGGATTTTAGCAAGGTTGCAGAAATTCACACACATCTTTACTAGCATTAAGGACTAAAAGCTTATTTAAAAAAAAAAAGCCTGAAAAGTCAAAATACTCAGAAGTTTAATTTTATATCTGATAACACTCTGGATTTGTGAATGAGTAAATCAGTAGCGCTCTACTAAGGGGTTGCCCGATGAAAGTAAGAATATTGAAAGAAAAGAATGCTACCCCTTTTTACAGCTATAACTACCTTCTCTGCTGTAGAAAGGGACAGCCATTATTGCTTGGAAAATGTCATCCTCCAGCTCATGGGGAGGAACAGTGACAATGTTTGGAGCCAGTGTGCTTTAATTTGACACAGGATAGCAGAGAAAAGTTCTCACTCTTAGCTGGTGTTCAGTGAATGTGGGGTGCAACATTCCCTATAAAATCAGGCAACTACATTAGGTCTATAGCAGCCACTTGAAACAGAGGTCCACATTGGCCTCCTGCCTACAAGCAGCCAATTATATGCAGTTAACATGAACAGAACATTTTATTATGATTACATTTCTATCCTTCCCTTTTTTCTCTTGCAAGGATTCCAAGGTGGTTCATATAATTCTCCTCTTATTTTATCCTCACAATGGCCCTATGAGGTAGTTCAGGCTGAGACCAGCCCAAAGTCACCATGGTCAGCTGGGGACTAGAAGCTGGATCTTCAGACCCTCAATCTAACACTACTAGCTCAGAATTAGAATTAAATTACCATACCTTTATCAACCCCCACTGGTATACACAGAAAAATAAAACGTATTTGTAAAGACTGGTCTTTGGCTTAGAGTCTTACTCCCCCCCCCACACCCACTTTAACACTTACAGATTATCAATTTCCCCTCACATCTGTGGCTATGTCCCTGTTTGATAAAGAAGTACTCTGATCAGGCAACAAAGAAAAACGTTCAGAATGTGTTTCACTTTCAAATGAGCAAGAGGAAGTGCCACAGCTCAGTGGGTACAACACATGCTTTGCATTCTGATGGCCGCAGGTTCAATCTCTTTGGCAGTGAGCCTGGGAGCCCAAAACCTTGGGAGAGCTGTCATCCATCAGATCAGACAAAACTGAGCCATATAAACCAATGATCAGAACTAGCCTGAGACAGCATTATATATTCATTAGGTACTGAACATTAAATAACTACTGGAAGTGAAACCTGTTAAAAATTAGAGAAGCTTTTTCCCCCCATGAGACATGGTGGGGCCTCCATGCACACCACAGCCATGCACACTCCATGCACACCACATCCACACCACATTCTCTTTTTTAAGAACCAACTATTGTGTTTGTCTTTCTGAAGAAAATTTGTAAAACATACAGCTTATGGTGGCACCAGAATTAATGCATTTCAAAGAAAGATACATATATAATCATCATGTGACAGACCACAGAAAACATTTGCCTGCCTATTTTGTGCATATTGAGGCATGTGGATGGTGAATCAGAAAGGGAAAAAAGGAGAGTGAAGAAAGGAGAGAACACTTTGCATCTTAATGCTGTATTTTCAGTCTTTATTCAGAACTTGCGGAGCAAGCAACCAATCCTCCTTGTCCTCAAGCATCTTTAAAGCTGATTTAAAGATAATTAAAACTGCAATCACGTATTTCAGAAATTAAGCAGGGAAGCTTTGGTAATAAACATTAAAATTTCAAGAGGGGGAAACCTATCTGAACTATTTAGTCTTCAGCAAGAAAGCAGCAAAAAAGCAAGCAGCCCAATCCTAGGGATATTTACTCAGGAGTAAAGCACACAAAGTTCAAATAAGTATACACAAGATTACATCTTAAATCATGTTTATTCAAAAGTTAATCCCAGTGTTTACTTCTTAGAAAGTCTGTTTAGGACTACAGACTTACCTAATATCTCGACTTTTGGTCTATACCAGACCTTGAAGTCAGTTTGATCTGTAACAATCCAGAACTTAGGAAGTATTGCAAGAGTTCTGCTGATAGCAGTAATTCAAGATATAAAGATGAAGAATTCTTTAGATAAAAATTTAAGTGAGGGTAACTGATCTTTGTTTTTTAAATGATGTAGAAGAATTACTATTTAATGGACAATCCTGGTGTCTATTAATGAGGGTATAATTAAACTCAAGCAAAACATCTTTTAAAATGTCACATCAACAATGCAACAAGCACAGAGAGCTTTGGCTGTGGGACAGTATAGAAATGAAACAAACAAACAAGTGTGATGTACTTAATGCATTCCATTTTCCGAAGTTCACAGAAATAGCAGTAAACTTCAATTTGCTGTTGATCAAAGAGGAGCTTGGAAGAGTAAACTGCTGATACAGATCAATGACCACTTAAAAACCGCACATCCTTCTTGACCATGACTGTCCCAAGCAAAGCCTTGATGGACTAGGGGAAGAAAGGCTGGATTAGTAATAGGCTGTTAGCATTTCGCAGGACAAGCTGGCCTGTCAAAGTGACCCTACCCTGAGCATTGCCAGGAAAGGAACAGAAGAGTTTTTTCAAGCATTAGCTATACTTTCCATATTCTTAGCAGGGCTTCATTCTCCACTGTTATTTCTCACTTGCCATGCAATTGGGAAGAAATGCAATTCCAGAGGACACTGACAACCAATATAAAAATTGAAGCATCCTTTCTGAGTGCAGCAGCTCCAAATCTCGAAATCTGAGTGCAGGAAGCTCCAAATCCAACAACATAATCTCAAGGATGCAGAAAATAGGTACTGATCTCAATTACAGAACAAGGCACACATGAGACTGTTAGAGCTCCCTCACAGATTTCACATCTCTAAGAGGAAGAAGCCCATATATGCATAAACTACACACAGATTTCATACTATTTACAAGGCATATATTATCCCAAACAGAAATGTGGACTTCACAATACTTCCCTCCTCATGCCTTTAAATTTGCTACTGTATATGACAGAAGTTTCTCTTCCAACAATCCTATGAGACAGACTAAGTTGAGAGAGAACAACTTTATCCAAGCTCCCCAATAAGTTTCATTGCTGAGCAGGAATTGAACCCAAGTCTGCTCAGTATTTCAGGTTGTATAGTTCAGAATCCTTACCTGCCCCACTCCTAACACCTGCAGCAACCTGAGAGGAGATTCATTGGGGAAGTGGGTGATGTTTAAATTTCCCTGTATACTTTCCTTATCCAGAAGAAAAGCAGTTTGGAAATATGTTTGAACAGACAGGTGGGTGGAAAAAAAAAATTGAGCAATCTGCCCCTACATCCTAATTGCTGAGCTCTTCCCAGTCCTAGCCTTCTGGGCATGTTTTTCTTTAAAGCGGTTAGGATAATATCATTATAATATATAGTTAGGCCATTTCTTATCTGAATAATTGTATAAATTATTATTTGAATTTTATCATTAATGTGTTATCTGTTTCAACTATGTATTTCAATATTAACAGGGGTGAATTTTTGAGGTAAAGGGTGCACACATCCCTAAGATGCAGGTAATCTTATGATACTTTGCTTCTGAAGGAATCTGACAGATTTCATAGTAGGAACATTTCTTTTTGTAAAGAGCCACCTAACTCAGCCACATCCAAAGATAAACAAACCTTCTGATGCACTGACTCACCTGCCTCATGCATGCACAACATTTAATATACAAAAGAAGATGTAGAACATTGTCTCATTACTGCCTTTGTACTTTGCAGCATCAGCAAGCAAAAGCATTTTATTACATGCTTTCACACCAAATTCCTTTGTGTAGTTAACAAATACCACATTTAGACAGTGATCAGGGCAAAAGAACTTAAGTATTTATCATTTTAGGAGAGCATTAGTTCTTTTTGGCAAGTTGGAGTTCACATCCTAAATCCAATTAAATATCCTAGTACTGAGGCATATGCAGATTTATCATCTGTGGCAATAGCTATATTATTTATGGAAACAGCAAACCAGTGTATTACTACATGAGGGGAAGTTGTACTTACAGGAGATCTCTCAAGGCAGTCTTGAAGATGATCCGGAGAAATGTCCAGCCACCACTGCCAATGTAAACGCCCAGAGCAGCTGCAATACTCCATGGCCATGACACACCAAAAAAGCGCATGAGGCCAAGTGAGCCAAGTGAAGCAGTGCAAACCCCAATCATGCGCATTCTGGAAAAAGAGATATGCTTTAAGTTTAACTACTAATTTAACATTTGTTTTGCTCCAACAGTGTATTAAGTGTGCTATACAGATGAGATTCATCAGGGTGGGGTTGTCACTGGCTATACAAGAGAGATAGGGCAAAGGTGAAGGAAGCACAGGAGAGTAGATAAAGATACTATAAGACAGGGGTTATCAGAGGCAGAACTTGTACAAATGCCAAGACAAATTTGGAAAGACTTTCTAGAAGGAGCTATGCTATCGTAATGCACTTTGTTGCTACCACTGAAATCTATCTAAAAGCTCAAACTGATGCATTTTGTGCACCTCCTGAAAGTCAAGATCACAAGTGTATTACCATAATAATCCATTGTCTTTCAAGTAAAATAGAACATTCTGGATTTAAATGAGAAACCCTTAAACCACTTAGGCCCACATAAGAGACTGCTGCCTCTTATCCTGAATGCCCAGCCTGACCAGCAAACCTACTTAGGAAAACCATCTCCACATACTCACCCAAAGGATACACACATAGGAATTCTCAAGGTCTGCCCATTAATTATGGAAAGCCACTAAAGCTCAAGAACCTTACTAATGTTTATAATATAAAACTTTTCTTCCTGGTGAAATTTAAGCTAGCCAAGGTAAAAATTTTAGTCTTGGATATTTATTGATCCGTTTTTAGTCCAGCTTTGTTGCCCATAAAGAATCTTAAGGTCTGCAGAAGCACATGTTTAAATTACAATTACTGAAGAAGGGATTTGAAATAGGAGAAGCAAGATACTTAATGAATAGAAGGGAACAACTTGTCCCAAAAACAGAAACAGTACAATAGCAGGCACAAAAGCAGGAGCAGCAGATTTTACTCTGAAAGCAATAAACCCCAACTTTCAGCAATATAGCTTTATGTGTTTCATATACAGATCATGGTAACTTCTCTTTAAATATTTAAAATAAAGAAATCTGATTATTTACAAATCATAAATTATTCTCTTCTCCTCTGCCTAAAACTAATAGGCAGCAGAGATGGTAAGTAAACAAAAAGAACTTACAGGGAAGTTAATGGATCATCTAACAAAGTCAACTGTGGTCCAAGTGCTGGTTTTGCCATTTAAAGTGTTAAAACAGTCTGGACTAAGATCTGGCTTGCAGGTTATGGTAACAAGTACTGGGTATTTAACTCAGGAGCTGCTAGAAATGAGTTGAGCACAAATCATATCCAGTTTGAATTTCCCATTTCTACTGCATGATATCTGAACCCAGAACCTGACAATTGGTGCTTACTCTCAGCTGCCTGGTCATTCCCACTAAGCTAAATAACCTGGAAACACATAGGCCTTGTGTTGTTCATCATGCTCTTGAACCTGGGTGATCACAGCATGCAAAATGGATCAGTGTTAAGACCTGCACTAACTAGAAGCGTGTGTAAAACGCACTATGAACCCATTGCCCATATTTCTTCCCACCCCCATTTGGCTTGTCTCTCCCAAGAATCCGGAGTTCCACATTTCAACATCATGATAAACAACACAGGGACAGAGTGTCCCTGGCTACTTTAGCTGCTCCTGTTTGCAGCAGAAAGGACTGAGCAGCCAGGACCTAGCACACTTAAACCCATTCATGGCATAATATGCAAATTAGGCCAATGTGTGGTCTTGACTTAACTTCCAGGATATCTGACATGCTGTCATCACCTGTCACACTGGAGATTAAGCAGTGACCTCTCCATTAACTAACTTTAACTTCATCCATCACTGAGGCAGATGCTGTAATTTTTTCTAGCACAGTATTTGACCTTATTTGCACAGACTCCACATGACAACCCATCAATGGCAGTTAACTGGAACAGGTTATACCCAAACTACATTCTAGCCTGACAACCCATAGTTTCTTCTATGTTTTGGTTAAACCCTGCATGTCATCTGAACCCAGGAGAGCTAATTGTGGGTTGCTAGAATCAGCTACAGAATTGCCCAGCAAGTATGGCAAAAAGGCCATGTTGCTTGCTTATCATGATCTCATCAGTGACTGATGTTCTCCTGATGCTGAAACAACATTTTGAAAGACCCATCATTCATTCCTTTTTCTTTTTTTGGTGCCTCAAAACTGATCATTTTTTTTAGACTAGTGGGAAATCTACTGAGCTAATCTATTTAAGACTAACGTCCTGCTATGGAAAGGGATGAGCTTCTTGTTCTTCCTCCAGTTACAGTTCCAATTAGAAAAGTCAAAGGGAGGAGTGAAATCTCATGTCATTCCTGCCCAGTATTTGATTGTGGCATCTTTTGTCCCACTGCAACTCAGATGATGGGCACTCTAGCATTTCCAGAATGCAAAAGAATATTAATCTCCAGCCACTCTTATTTGGTGGCTGGCAGAAACCTGCTTAAAATAGTTTTCCTCTTCTTACCTGTGAGAATATAAGGATTCCTAACCTTGGAGGTTGCCCCTGTCTACAATCCAGTTTTGTCTCTTTATGATCTTTCAGTTTTGAAGATGTTCACTTACAAAACCAAGAAAAAGGAGCAAGATTAGATGAGGAAGTCTGTCTCTGCTAGGATGCAACAACCTCTATGCCAAATTTATTTTATTTTATTTTATTCATTCATTCATTCATTCATTCATTCATTCAGGAAGCTTCTATGCCGTCCCATTCGCTGAAGCTTCGGGGCGGCTCACAACAATAAATATATGTCTGAATCTTTAGCCTTACCTATTATGGTTTTCCACCAGGCCTCGAGTGAGCTCTCAGAATGCATGCACTACTTCCCTGTTTTTGTTTGTTTCTACTAAGGCAGCAAAATAAATTCAGCAGGGGAAGCTCCTTGCTCTAAGAAAGGTCTGCAGTTGACTGGCAGAGTAGCTGCACATGTAAGAAATTAAACTTGGAATACTTTGCATCTCCACATAGGGCTGGAAAAATAGTTCTGCCTGCATTCTGAAAAGGGGCTGCCAGTCAATAGAAGACAGCAGTGACCTAAATGGATTAAAGGGCAGACTTGGCATAAGGTAAGTTCCTAGGCTTGAGAAAAATAAAAGTGGGAGATTCCCTCCCACCCTAAATAACCTAGGTGATAGTTTCCAGTTTGCTGCTCAAAAGATGTCAAGTAAAGTTGAAAAGAGACATAGCTCCTCAGGCACCCATCTTCAACTGCAAAGAAGGTAAACCAGTGAAGTAGAAGATGACAGTTACTCTTCCAAATGACAGGGACAAAGACTTTACAGTGCAATCTTAACAAAAAAAAATGGCCTTACAACTCCCAACAACTATATCTTATGCACTTTGTCTGCTGGCCGGATTCATCCTATTCTTCGTTGTGGCCTCTGTGCATCACACATATGGGTGCTGCGCAGTGCCTAAGGCCGGAAAGATTGCAAAGCTTAACAGTTTTTGGCGGGAACTCTGCACCCCTCCCCCTAACAGTATAAATGGAGCAGAGTGCCCACCATTTTCCCAGTCTTTTGTGACCGCCGTTTGCTGTGCCTGGAGCCTTTCACCTCTTCTTTTGTACTTGTTCTCTAGATATTATGCCTTTAGTTATTGTTAGTTGTACGATTCCAAGTTCTACCCTTCCCTGTTTGAAGTTCTCTTCTTATTACCCCCTCTCTGTTTTTTTTAAATATATATATCCCATTTCTTCTTCCACTTGCTTTCTATCTTCTTCTTTCTATGGAGCCCTGGAACTATCCGAATCAGCCTCAACCTACCTCACATCAGTACGAGGCTATGTATCGAGTTCAGGAGCAGGATATCCCATTCCTCCTGCATCATCTGAGGCCAAACTCGATAGTTGTGGAGTTGTCCCAGGGTCGCAAGTCAAGAGGCCACACTATACCCCGCAATAAAGAGGGCCGCAAGATCAACATGTTGGCTCGCTGGATCTACGCCACTATAGGACTTGGCCTCCGCATCTTGAACTACGAAGCCACGCTGGGCCAGTATCAATATTTTTTGATGCAGAAGCTAGAAAATATTACTGCTTCACTCCCAGACCAGCAGAAAGACCTGGCTCATATATTCATTAAGGAGGCCATGCAGGTGGCGGTCCAACAGCTCACCACGGCGAGACACCATGTCAATTCCGACTCCAGGGCTCTGGTAGGTGCAGTCTCCCTTCATCGCCATGCCTGGCTCTGAAATTGCAATTTTCCGGAGGAGACCAAATGCCAGATTGAGGAGATGCCCTTTGATGGCTCAGGGCTCTTCCATGAACGGATGAACCACAAAATGAAGTCCATACATGAATCAAGGATGACCGCTCGTCGGATGGAGGTTCCAAACCAATCCTGACCTAAGTGGTCTTGGTCCCGTCCATCTTACAGATACCAGCCATACTCCCAATTTCCGGCCCGTCAACAGTGTCAGCCCCGTCAACAACGTTGGAAGCAACAACAGCGCTTCCAACAAAACCGCCATCGTCCCAATTCCGACAAACGCCAAAATTGACGGGATGGGCGAACCTCTCCTCTCCTCCTCAACCCACCTTCCTCTCTCCCTTTTGGGGATCGACTACAAAGTCGACTCTCCATCTGGGAGTCCATCATATCTGACCAGTGGGTTTTATCCATTATTCAGCACGGATACAGAATTGAGTTCAATACCATGCCCCCACCGGGACTGATCCGATTTACACCTCAATCATCGGTCCTCGTTAACGAAGTTCAACAACTTCTTCATAAAGGAGCAATTCAACAGCTTACACGCTCTGAGGGGCTCCACGGATTCTATTCTAGATATTTTACTGTATCCAAACGGGATGGTGATCTTCATCCGATTCTTGACCTATGTGACATCAATAGGTTCATCAGAACCAAAAAGTTTTGGATGACCACCCTTCAAAATATCCTTCTGTTGCTTAGGAGAGAGGATTGGTTCACTTCTCTGGACTTGAAAGATGCCTATTTTCATATTGCCTTTCATCCATCCCATAGGCGTCTTCTACAATTTACTGATGGTTCCAACCTGTTTGAATTCAACATCCTTCCGTTTGGACTAGCTACTGCCCCCCAAGTTTTTACCAAATGTATAGCCCCAGTGTGTGCACATCTTTGGCTCCAAGGGATTCAAGTGTATCTCTACCTGGATGACTGGCTGATAGCTTCCCTATCTCGGGAAAGCCTTCAATCAGCACTGAGAATTACTTGTACTCTTCTGGACAATTTGGGACTTTGCATTAACCATGAGAAATCGTGCCTTGTTCCCTCACAGGTCATCGACTTCATTGGAGCACGTCTCGATTCCACACTGGCGAGAGCCTTCCTTCCACCGAGTTGACAAGACAATCTGTGCTCTTGGATCCATCGAGTCCAAATGGACAGAGCTGTTCCAGTGCTCTTCATTCAGAAGCTCCTTGGCCACATGGCCTCTACAGTTGCCACAGTTCCCCACGCCAGGCTACAGATGAGATCACTCCAGTTATGCTTCAACAAAATGTTTCAACCTCAACGAGACTCGCCTTACCGACTCCTTCGTCTTTTGACTTCTGTCCTCGTGGTGGACAGTGCGACACAATCTGATCGTGGACATTCCATTCCGTCTGCCTCACCCAACCCTTACTCTCTACACTGACGCAACCCTGACCAGGTGGAGAGCCCTGTGAGCCAGCCTTCGAATGCAGGGCACCTGGGACCAATGGGAGTCCACCAGGCACATCAATTATCTTGAGCTCCTGGTGGTCTTCAAAGCACTTTGCTCGTTCGAAGGCACTCTCCATTGACACATTGTACAGGTTGCCTCCAACAACATTGTTGCTGTATTCTATATAAACAAGCAGGGCGGGACGAAGGCCACCCCTCTAGCCTGTCTAGTGCTGTGGGACTGGTGCATCCCCAGAAACAAAACTCTTCTCGCAGTCCACCTGGCTGGTACCGACAACGAGGAGGCCGATGCCCTGAGCAGGCAAATGTCAACGACCCACGAATGGGAACTGGATCATCCAACCTGCCGTCGCCTTTTTCACAACTGGGGCTATCTGGACATAGACCTGTTTGACACTCACATGAACAGGGTCTGCAAAATGTACTGCTCTTGTGCCGGCATTGGTCCAGGATCGACAGGAGATGCCCTTATGATCCCCAGTCCAACACATTCTTTTATGTGTTCCCTCCGATCCCACTCATAATGAAGGTCATTTCCAAGATTGTCCACGACAGTGCTACGGGGATTCTGATCATGCCTTGGTGGCCCCATCAGCCATGGTTCTCCACTCTCCTCCATCTATCCGACAACACCTTTCTTCGACTGCCTCTCATATCTCATTTAATAACCCAACAAGATGGGGCTGTTCGCCATCCAGACCTTGCTTCACTAGGTCTAACGGCCTGGCTCATCCGGTGAATCATGAAGTCCATTCGGTACCGACAGAAACAATGTCTGTTATAGCTGCCAGACACTGTCCTGATACAGCACCTGTCCCCTTAGCCTCAAAAGACTCTACATTAGACCTGAGCGCTCTCCATCCTGATATCCAGTACATTCTTCAATCTGCCCTAAGACCAGCAACTCGGCGATCCTATGTGGCCAAATGGAGACGCTTCGCATCTTTTGCGGAATCTAATTCTTTTACTGCTTCCTCAGCCTCTGTCGAAAACATCCTTCAATTTCTCTTGTCACTCCATCAGTAGGGACATAAACCCTCATCGATCAAGGTTTACACAGCAGCAATTTCCCACTACCACGGACAAGTACAAGGCTCTTTGGTATTCTCCCATACCATCATTCGTAGGTTCCTCAAGGGACTGCAGAACCTTCATCCACCAGTTTGTCAGATTATTCCTACCTGGAGCCTGTTGGTTGTTCTCCAAGCATTCCCTCAAGCTCCCTTAGAACCCCTGGCAACTACTGACTTATGTCTCCTGTCTTGGAAGACTACCTTCCTTGTAGCTGCCACTTCTGCCAGAAGGGCTAGTGAACTCTGTGCACTTAGGGTAGTCCCTCCTTACCTTAACTTTCATAAAGAAAAAGTTGTTTTCCGCACGGATTAGGCGTTTTTGCCTAAAGTTGTGTCACCATTCCATATCAACCAGGACATTGTCTTACCTGCTTTTTTTCCAAGGCCCTCCACTCTGATTGAGCAGTCCTTGCATTCCCTTGATGTTCATCGCTGCCTTGCCTTCTACAGGTCTCGTACAGAGTCCTTCCGTAAATCTAACCACCTATTTGTGAAATACTCTGACTATGATAAGGATTCTCCCTTGAGTTCACAAAGGTTTTCGAAATGGGTTGTGCAGACAATCGAGCTGGCGTACCAACTTGCCAAGCTTGATTTACCTCATGCCCAGAGGGCATTCTACAAAGGCGGTAACAGCCTCCTCTGCCTTTATTGCTGGGATTTCGATCCAAGACATTTGCAAGGCTGCCACATGGACTACTCCTTGCACCTTTGCCAGGCATTACTGCCTTGATGTGCGTGCCAGACATAACAGCTCCTTTGGCCGGGCAGTCCTTTCTGTTGTCCTTCAGTGACGACACCGCCCACCTCTGGGTCTGGTAAGCTTGCTAGTCACCCATATGTGTGATGCACAGAGGCCACGACGAAGAAAGGCAGGTTGCTTACTTGTAACTGTCGTTCTTCGAGTGGCCATCTGTGCATTCACACAACCCACCCGCCGGCCCTGCTCGGTGTTGGTGAATGGGTTATTTGGTACCATGTGCTTCTGGTACCGCAAGAGCTTTCAGCAATATCTCTCGCTCTGCGAGGGGGCGAACGTTCAGTCTCCAGTAGACTGGGAAAATGGCGGGCACTCCGCTCCATTTATACTGTTAGGGGGAGGGGGTGCAGAGTTCCTGCCAAAAAACGTTAAGCTTTGCAATCTTTCCGACCTTAGACATTGCGCAGGCGCAGCACCCATATGTGTGAATGCACAGATGGTCACTCGAAGAACGACAGTTACAGGTAAGCAACCTGCCTTTCCAGAATACCATCCTCTACTGATGGAGAATAACCCTTCATGCTTACAACATTCTATTTTTTAGATTTATATTATTCATTCTAGAGTCATTCTGAGGCTTCCTTGACACAGAATTGCAATATTTTGGTGCAGTGTACCTATATCACTGTATTCAGTCAGTATTGTGCCTTCTACTGTAACTAGTACTTCATGTAATGTAGAAGACTACATGATGTATCCACTAGAGTTTGGGACTTGGGCCAAGAAGACCCAATATCAAATTTCCGCTCAGCTATGAAGCTGACAGCGTTCTTACTTATGTATTAATGTTGGTAACAGTCTTATCTGCTAAGAAGACTTCAAGGCAGTACACAACAATATAAAACAATCCAGAACTAGTCACTATCATCATCTTGCATTTATATCCCACATTTCTTTCTTTTACCAGAAGCTCAAGGTGGCATATAAGGTTCTTCTCCTCTCTATCCTCACAACTCTGTTAGCCGGAGAGGCAGTGACTGGCCCAAAGTAGTCTGCATGGCTGAGTGAGGACTAGAACCCAGATCTCCTGAGTACCAGTCCAGCGGGTTTAATCACTACACCACACTTGATCTCTACACTAGCTACCTTGACCTACTTCACAGAGAGTTGTTACATGGATAAAAGTTCTATGAACTCCTATGTATGCTACCCTGACTTCCTTGAAGTAAGATCAGGATACGAATATTTTACAGACTTATTGTGAGCAATTGTTCTCAGAGAGATAAATCCCCTGCTTACCTTGGTTGGTAGCCCAAATATTCTTTACTATTATGCCTCAACTTTCCAATCCATGATTAACCCTTATAATATTGATGTCTGACTGCTCTGGCTTTGTATTTTGTATGGTAAATGGTCACACATGGAGAAAATGAAAGAATTTAATTCCAGGTGCAAATTCTTCAGCTACACCACCAATTCTTAAAGTGCCCAACCATTAAAATATGACTGCTGTATGAAGTGTTGATGCATGTATTTAGCAAAATACTAGAACACAGGAATGCCCATTCAGATGTACTAGCAGCATATTCTGATCAGACAAAATAGAGCACTTCATATGATCCACAGAAGATCCACAGTAGAGTTAAGGGGAGAAGGCAAAGACAATATTGGAGCATTGCTCCCAGCTGGATTTCTCCTTTCTCACCAGGCTGTTTACTACCAACTGCCCTGTAGTAAATTTCCTGACCTATGTTTTGGTAGTTAGACACTATGACTTCATTACTGTATTTTTATTTTACTTTTAAGCTGTCTTGGAAGATTTTTATCCATAAAAGGTAGAATATAAATTACCATTAACAGTGACTTACAGAATTCACTGCTGAAGGCTTTTTGCTTGAAGCTGTTTCGTATTCTTGAACTATTTGTGTCCTAAAGAAAGTAGCTGCCATGTGCTCAGCCACGCAGTACTGGTGAGAGGGGCCATCTGAAGGAGCCACTGAAGGGAGCCATTGAGCTAGCTGGGGTGAGATCAGCAACTACACAACTCCATATGCAATCTGCCAGACTCAAAAAGATTACAATGCAGGGTGAGCAAATGCAAGCAACCATCAGGCAGTTTTGTGTGTGAGTTTTCTGGGGAAGTCTAGGAAGGTGGCAGCAACACCAACAGAGAACAAAACAATTTGGCCACCTAAGGAGCTTAAAGGGCCAGTTTTGTGCTATGCTTGCTTTTTCTTTTTGAGAAAGTACAAAATGACACCTGTAACATGTGCAAGATGGTATCCCTACTGGAAGAAAATCTGTAAGTGTCTGAAGTGCAAACTTCAGGGAATGAGGAAAAATGAAGCATTTCATGAGAGAACACAAGTACCTGTGAGAGGTCAACAGGGAGTAGCAACTTCTAAGCAAAAGAAAGAAAATCAGATGATGTCAGAATCTGGGCTGCTTTGGTGGCCAGACCCACCACCACATTTGCAGGATCAGTTCTGATAGTCCTGGAGGAAAAACTCTATCAGAGCAACTCTTCCCTCCAGAACTAGCTTCAACAATGCAGATCCTCCTGTTTGCTGTAGTGTCTGGCCTGGCCCTACTCCACCCCTTCAGTAGCACAGGTCCTTCTGTTTGCTGTTGCTACCTGGCCTGACCTGTTCCTGGTTCCTAATGTGTCTCCTGCCATGCCAAGTAGCCTCAGCAGCACAGGTTTGCCTGTTTGTTGTTGTACCTGCATCTTGCCTGATTGCCTGCTCCTCATTCCTGCCTTTTCATGTTGCCTTGGTGTTGTGCCTACCTCTTGGCTGACCTATGTCCTGCCTTGCCCATATATCCTGCCTCACCATGTTTCCTCAGTAATGCAGGGCTTACTGTGAGCTGTGTTCAGCTCCTGCATGTTGTCAGACCCTTGCTACATTTGGTTCCTGTTGTCTTGTGTATCTTTTGTGCCATGTTCCCTGCCCTGTTAGCCTGTCAAAGGTACCTGCATCTCTGTTTGTCCTCCTAGTTCTTGGCCCTTGACTTGTTCCTAACCATGTCCTTGTTCTGCCCTCATGCATTCGTCTGGTTCCTGACCCTGGCCTGTAGCATGACTAGCCTAAATTCAGTAAGACTAGAATTAAATCATGGGTTTCTACATAGTTTGCATGCATGGCTGCCTTACCCATAGGAAGAGGAACTTCATTAAAATATTCCCAAACTGGGTTTCTTTTACAGCCTGCTCCCATTATAGGTTTTCTTCTCGAGAGAAAGAATAATATGATAAGTCTCAGGCTATACATAAAAAGATCTGAAGACTTCTAGAGTATTCTGCTCAAAAGGTTTGACTTAGATTTTTACTACTTGCCTCTCCCTCATCACACTTAGCTTCTTGTGCAGATCTATTTCACTTCCAACAATCTTCTTCTGTTCACTGAATTTTCTGAAACATGGAGAAAGCTAGGGAGTTCCAGAGAAACATCTACTTCCGCTTCATTGATTAAGCTAAAGCCTTTGATTGTGTGGATCACAACAAATTGAGGCAAGTTCTTAAAGAGATGGGAGTACCAGACCATCTTATTTGTCTCTTGAGATACCTGTATGAGGGTCAAGAAGCAACAGTGAGAACTGGACATGGAACCACTGATTGGTTCAAAATTGAGAAAGGAGTTCAGCAAGGCTGCATCCTGTCAGCCTGCCTATTTAACTTATATGCAGAGCACATCAAGAGAAAGGCCAGGCTGGATGAATCACAAGTTGGAATTAAGATTGTTGGGAGAAATATCAAAAACCTCAGATATGCAGACAATACCACTCTAAAGGCAGAAAGTGAAGAGGAACTAAAGAGCCTCTTGATGCGGGTGAAAGAAGAGAGCGCAAAAGTTGGCTTGAAACTCAACATCAAGAAAACTAAGATCACGCCATCCGGTCCTATCACTTTCTGGCAAATAGATGAGGAAGAAATGGAGGTAGTGACAGATTTTATTTTTTTGGGTTCCAAGATCACCGCAGACAGTGACTGCAGCCAAGAAATTAAGAGACGCCTGCTCCTGGGGAGGAAAGCTCCGGCAAATCTAGACAGCATACTAAAAAGCAGAGACATTACCCTGCCGACAAAAGTGCGTATAGTCAAGGTTATGGTTTTCTCAGTTGCAATGTATGGCTGTGAAAGTTGGACCATAAGGAAGGCTGAGCGCTGAAGAATTGAGGCCTTTGAATTGTGGTGCTGGAGGAGACTCCTGTGAGTCCCTTGGACCGCAAGGTGATCAAACCAGTCAGATCAAACCAGATCAAACCCCTGACTGCTCTTTAGAAGGCCAGATACTGAAGATGAAATTCAAATACTTTGGCCATCTAATGAGAAGGAAGGACTCACTGGAGAAGACCCTAATGCTGGGAACAATTAATGGCAAAAGAAGGGGACAGCAGAGAATTAGGTGGCTAGATGGAGTCATTGAAGCAGTTCGTGTGAGCTTAAGTGGACTCCAGGGGATGGTGAAGGGCAGGAAAGCCTGGAGGAGTGTTGTCCATGGGGTAGCGATGGGTCGGTTGCGACTTCGCAACTAGCAACAACTTAACAGGCAAGGAGTTGATTCTATGTACATAGATTTGCAAAGCCACAATGAGACTAAGGTATCTTTCTGAACTTTGTATGTTTATTTTGTAGCATTTTTGCTGTGAAGAAGAGGCATGTGGTATCTGCAGACACAAATTCAGTTTTGAGAACTGTAAAACATAGAAACAGAGTGCGTCAGAAGGGGCCTCCCGGGCCATCTAGTCTGACTCCCGGCACCAGCCAGCTCCGCTCACAACATGCCCACTATGTGCATGTCCAGCCTAACTTTGAACACCCTCACCAATGGGGCCTCAACAACCTCTCCTGAAAGCCCATTCCACACCCTCGGGGTCCTAACTGTCAGAAAGTGCTTCCTGGCATCTAAATGGAACCTTGGCTCCCTGAGCTTTGCTCCGTTGGAGCGTGTCCTGCCTTCCTCTGCAGGGGAGAACAGGTCTATACGCATCTCCATGTGACATCCCCTCACATACCTGTATGTTGCCAACATATCCCCTCTGAGTCTCCTCTTCTCCAGGCTGAAGAGATCCAGTTCCCTCAGTCTCGCCTCATACCCCATCCCCTGCAAACCGGCCACCAACCTTGTGGCCCTACACTGCATTGACTCTAACCTGGCTAAATCCTTTCTGTAATGAGGGGCCCAAAACTGAGCACAATACTCCAGTTGTGGGCGCACCAGAGTCATATAGAGTGGTAGTAATACCTCTCTCGATCTAGAAGCCACACTTCTGACTATGCAACCAAGGGTGGCGTTCGCCCTCTTGACCATCGCATCACACTGTTGACTCATGTTTAGCCTGCAGTCAACCAGTACCCCGAGGTCCCTTTCACAAGTGCTGCTCTCCAGCCACTTGTCACCTAACATGTACTTATGACACCTATTCCTATGCCCCAAGTGCAAGACCTTGCACTTATCCACATTGAACGCCATCCTGTTGTCTCCTGCCCACTTCCATAGTCTGTCCAGATCCGTTTGGATCCAGAGTACCTGCTCCTCAGTTGTGGCCACTGCTCCAGTTTTAGTGTCGTCTGCGAATTTGATCAGCAGACTGTTCACCCCTTCTTCCATGTCATTGATGAAAAGATTAAACAGGATCGGTCCCAGGAGAGAGCCTGGGGGGAGCCCGCTTGTCACTGGCCGCCATCCTGATGATTCCTCACTAATGGTTACCCTCTGCTTTCAGTCAGTCAACCATGCCCTAATCCACTGGACAGTGCTCTGGTGTATCTCAAAACTCCTCAGTTTCTCCACCAGGATATCATGGGGCACTTTGTCAAAGACCTTGCTGAAATCCAGGTATACCACATCTACTGCATCCCCTCCATCTAGCCATCTCAAAACCTTGTCATAGAATTCCACAAGGTTTGTCTGGCAGGACCTGTTTTTGCGGAAGCCGTGTTGTGTGGCTGTCAGCTTCCCTTCCCTATCTAGCATCACTAGATCAAAAACCATGCATCTGTGATAAAATCTTCTAGACAGAAAAACTTACAGAAATCTCAGGAAGAACATAACATTATGAATGGATAAATGGAATTCATTTGCCAAAAAATTTAAACATTGCATGAATATATACCCTCATGCTACATAATTAAGAACTAATCCTTATTTCATGATGAATAACCTTTGGACTATAATGTAACTTAAATAGATTTTTCCTCAAAAAGCATTTTATTTGTAAAAGATCCAAAATATATTTTTTAAAATTTATCATTGATTTTTATCCATCCTGGTCTTGCCTAAAGTTCTGCTGCCTGGGTGCCTCTGTTGCTCTTATCTTGTCTCTGGCTGCTCATATTGCAGCCCCAGGTCCTGACAGAAGCAGGATAGAGACATGGAAGAATGTCATCTGCTAGAAGAATTCTCTGTTATTGGAGCTGGGCAATCAATTCCAAGCCCTCCCCACAGGCATTGGTTCTGCACCATTGAAAAGAAACAGCTTTCCCAGGCTCTCCAAACCACAAAGCCAGTCTCAAACAGCCTCTGTGGATGGAAGAAAGCCTGTAGCTACCTCAAAGAGAAAGATGTGTAGTGTAAGTTGTTGACTCCCTATAGAAGGGATAGGTGTGCTGTCCTGATATGTCACTATGAAAGGTATTTTCTCCCTAATGCACATATCCAGAATGCAATGGATAGCTTGACAAGTCTCATCGAGCCCACTGATCAGCATTCCTTCCTGCTGATCCTTGCAGAAATAAATGATGCTGTTAGACATACTTCTGAATGTATTTTGACTATAAAACTCTAAGTAGGAAGGTGAGAGACCCTTGGACACAGCTAGTGTTTCATCATTCCAGCCTAATGAAAGTCACAACCAGGCTGGTAAATAAAGGAATCCTATTGGCATAATATATCTTGATTTTAGGAGCAATTTTTGACAAGTTGCTTAGGATATTCTTGTTGGCAAATTAAAATGTAGGCTAGACAATCAAACTATCAGGTGGATTTGTAGCTGGTAAACAGATTATTAAAAGAAGTTACTGTAGCTTATTTAAACTGCAGTGCAGTTACCATAACCACCACTTAAGCTGAGTTTCTCATGTTGTCCAAATCCGGGCAGCATGGTTTGCTGGAAAGGGGAAACCACCCTCCAATAGTTATGGATTACTGGAGCATGTTTACCTCACCAACAAACCACACTGTCCAGATTCAGAAGACAAAGCAAGTCACACCCTAGTGGTGATTACAGAAAATGTGTTCCACATATGCCACATTTTAAATAAGCCACGGTAGCTTATTTTGATCATATGAACCAGCCCATATAGTACTTATGACAGGCCCTTCCCTCAGCTTTGAGAAAAGTGATAAAATGGGTACCACAGGTTTCTGTCCAGGCCCAGCCATGTTCAACATCTATGACTCAGACCATGGTTCCTCAAACTACAGCCCGTGGGATGGATCCGGCCCGCACGGTCGTTCACCGCCTGCATGTGCGTTTGCTGCGCAGGTGGGGAGGTGGTGGCTCGTTTGCTTGGAGATGGTTTTGGACTCACTGGGAGATCTTCGAGTGAGCGAGCCACCGCCACCTGCCTCCCATATGCACGCGCTCACTGCTGCCTCGCAGCATGGGTGGGGAGGTGGTGGCTCGCTCGCTTGGAGATGGTCTCTGAGAGAGCGAGCCGCTGCTGCCACCTGCCTCCCCTACGAGCGCGCTTGGAGATGGTCTCTGAGCGAGCAAGCCACCACCTGCCTCCTATATGCGTCTGCTCGCCACTGCCTCGCAGCACAGGCAGGGAGGTGGTGGCTCGCTCGCTCAGAGATGGTTTTGGACTCACTGGGAGCTCTCCGAGCGAGCGAGCCACCACCACCACCACCACCACCACCGCGTGCACCTGATGCTGCCTCGCGCATGCCCAACAGCACCTCACTGGCCCATGCCCCCAGGCACTCCCACCTCACCAGCTTGCAATGGTCAATGCAGCCTTTCAACTGGCCCCCTATTCAAAAAAAATGAGGACCCCTAACTTAGACAAAAGAGGAGACACTTGCGAAATTTGCAAATGATAGCTGTGTAATTAATAGCTTACAAGAAAGTAGCAGGATAGAAGATGATACTGGGACAAAACCAATAAAATGAATTTTAACAGAAATAAATGAAAAGTTAAGCATTTACACAGGAAGGATGAGATATACTTGCCTTAAGTGCATGTAAAAAGAATCTATAGATAGTCAGGCAACATGTTGCTCACTAGTTGTTTTGAACTGCAAGTTCCATTGACACCAGTCAGCATGGCCAATGGACAATATTATGGGCATTGTAGACTGCTCTGACTGCACTGGTACCCCTAGTCTGGTTCTGAACAGCTCATAAACTAGAATAGGTTAGCAGTAGCAGTGTGATGCAGTGAAACAAAAAGGCTAATGTAATTCTTTCAATAGCAGTGTAGAGTCCTGATCACAAGCAGTCATGGTTCCATTTTATTCTGTCCTGGTCAGGCATCGCTCAGGGTATTGTGTCACGCACCAGTGCTCACAGTTTTAGAAGGATACTGGCAAAAGGGAATGTGTCCACAGTAGGGCAGCAAAAACTGTGAAAGCCTGGAGACCACATTCTATCTGGAGAAGTGGAATATGTTTAACCTGGAGAAAACACAGTTCAAAGGTAGTCTAATAGTCATCTTCAGGTATTTGAAGGGCTGTCACTTACACGATGAAGGTGCTCCAGAGGGGAAACCATGAGTCAGTGGGTTCAAATCAAGTAAAAAAATGCTTGCAACCAAATAGAAGCACTTCCAGAAGGTGTGGGTTATTTGACAGTTGAACCAGCAGTCTTGAAAGATGGTGGATTATACTTTGTTGGATGCCTTAAAAAGAAATAGATGGCCACCTAGTTTGGCAGCAGATTTCCTGCATTAATGGGGTGGACTAGATGACCCTTTCAACTCTATGATTCCCAGATGCAGTAATAACCATTACATTAAGATTTATTAATCTTCCATTCAGGCCCTACTTATAAGCCTTCCAGAAGACTACTTGTCACATGCTTGTTGGCAACTAGATGGACCTTTGGTTCAATCCAGCAAGGCTCTTAAGAAAACATTAAGGTTTTTTTCCCCAAAGTCATCTAGGATCATGCCAATTTGGCCATCAATATACCAAGGATTAAGTTAATATTCATATTTCCATACAGTCTTGTTTCTACCAAAAATATATCTCTGGCAGATGCAAATAACATCAGGCATATCATAGCAATTTTTGTCAGCATGCTTTAAGACCGTGAAGAGAAGAAACAGACCAGTAGAAGATTCAGGATAGCAACAGGAACAACAATATGTAACAAAGAGTTCATAATTTATGACATAAGAGGAAAGGTTGGAAGACTTGGGTTTGTTTATTTTAGAGAAAAGATATAGAAGTAGTACACGGTATCACTTTGCAAATATCTAACTGCAATAAAGATGACATGCAGCTGTTTACTCAAGTCACATGGAGAAAACAAGAATCAAGTTTAGTCAGAACAGATTTAAACAGGTTAATAAGAAATGCTTTTGAAGCACAGACAGCCAATGGATAGGTTACATGGGGGAGTTGTAGAATAACTCCTTGAGGTTTTTAAAAAGGAGGTGTACATCTACCTACAAAGGAGCCAATACTGTAGATAACCCTCAGGGCATGAAATTCAATACTGTAATCCCTTTGTCTGACAAGATTACCTCACCCTTAAAGTGGCACCAACTTGTCCCTTCTGATATATCACAAACTTGATCACAAAGGCCTTTTCCTACTCCCCTTAAAAAAAAACCCTTGACAAGTATATATGATCAAGGAGGATGCTAAAGACACACATGGAATTTAAAGTCTCACTGCTCAGGGAGCTCCTACACTCAGTGCTTTCCACCTGGCAAGTTACTGTACTTTTAAAAACCTGACTTGTTTGAGCAAGCTGGCAGATGGCAAAGAATCTAGCATGTCAGAATATTATCTTGCCCTAAGGTTTAAAGTTACTTGCCCCCCACCCTCATCATGTTCCAACAGATTCTTCCTCCTGGAACTCCATTCCCAAAACAGTCACTGCAGAACACACTTTTTCTTCCAAGGGTTCCCAAAAACAAACCTTTGCCAAATTATCCAACAAGTCGTGTTCCTAAGATCACCAACAGACCAGGAAAAAAAAAAACAAAAAACTTTCAGCCCAGCCTGCTCCTGTGACTAAATATAACAGAAACGAGACACCCACTTTCACAGTCTTGCTAAAGTCTTGTGAGAAACCACGGTTAGCAACCGACGAGATTAAAAGAAAAGGCTGAAGCCGGGCTTGCTCCTCTGCCTTTATAACTATCTAAAGCAGGTGGCACGTTCCACGGTATGAATATAAGAATGTATCCCCAGTTAAAGAATGCACATGCCGCTGCCGTTGAAAAGATCAGTTCCAGTGGCTGTTTGAGAAGTTGGCAACATCACGGCCCCCAAACTGCCCAAGAGATATTCCAGTGATTCCTACGGCTGGCCTGCGATTCCCACATATCCTTCCTCCCGCAACTCAAGTCCTGCCGTCCTCCTCACAAGCCAAACAATCCCCTACCCCGTCAATACCTACTTAGTCCTTCCCTCTCCGCCACCCCCTTTGGCGCCAATCAGCTTACACTAGCCCCAGAAAAACCCAATTCAAAGCCCCATGTAACCCCTAATAAAGACTCTCTCATTAGCCTAACAAAAGCAGCGGAGAGTCTTGCGGCCCCTTAAAGATTAACACGTTTATTCGGGCACAAGCTTTCGAAGACAGCCCACTTGCACTGGACGACTCAAGCAGCGCCCACGAAGGCTTGTGTCAGAAATAATGTGTTAGCCGTTAAGCTGCCACAAGACACTTCGCTGGTTTTAGTGTCACGGATTCACACAGCTACGGAAACGTTTCAGAAAGCGACTTTTCGTCAACCACATCCACCTCCGTTACCAGGGCGATGCCACCACTACTCTCTCTCCGGTCCTTCCCATCACGTTGCCAGGTAATTCCCAGCCGCCGCTTCTCCTCCCCTCGCTGCCAGGGTACTGCCATTGACGCCCTCCTCCTCCGCCCGCCCTCAGTGTAACACACCAGCGCCGTAACTCACTCGTCCAGCTGCGAGCTCCGGCGCCTTCTTCACCTTCAAGCAGCGTCTCCTAGCGCCGCTTCTGAAAGCGCCTCCCTCGACTCATGAGGGAGAGGCGGAGCGCAGGAAGGACGCACCGCCCTAAGTGACCGAGCCGCGGCGAGAAGGCTACAGCAGGGCGAAGTGAGGCCAAGGCATAGAGAGGAGAGGGACAGAAGGGTAGAAGGCGGGACAAAATTAGACGCCTCTTGGGAATGCGGCGGATTGCAAGACCGATTGACCACAACAGGTCACACCCCTGCCTGTGCTCTCCCGCCGCTATCTGGAATCGTGCAGGGGCGTCCAACCACGGACGACCTCGTTTATGACGTCGGGCGAGGAAGGGTTTTATCCGTGCGGCGCGGGGGGGGGGTTAGGGAAAGAGGAGCGAGGGATGGCTCACAGGCAACATTGGAGGGATTATAGATTCAAACGTGTGCCCGCGATACTTTTGATTGACCGAACAGAAATGTTCTTTTTCTAAACTCATTTTTAGTTTTAGAATGTTTTCGAGTTTAAAACAAACCTAAGGCATACAACTCTTGTGCTCAGTTCTGGTCGCCTTACCTGAAAAAGGACATAATTGAGTTGGGAAAAAAAGTGCAGAGAAGGGCAGCAAAAATTATGGGGCTTGAGCAGGCCCTCTATGAGGAGGAGCTGCAACAACTGGGACTGTTCAGCTAGGAAAAAAAGGCGAGTAAGGGGTGACCTGGTAGAGGTGTTTAAAATAATGCATAGTGTGGAGAGGGTGACTCACCTCCATTACACCCAAACTAGGGATCATCCCTTGAAGCTGAGTACTTCTTCAGACAGCCTATAGTTAAATTGTGGAATTAGCTGCCACAGGAAGTGGATATGACTGCCAATCAGGATGGCTTTAAAAGGGGACTGGACAGATTCATGGAGGAAGAGGCTCTCAGTGGCTTTCTGCTGTATCCCTCATCAGAGGCAGCAAACCTTCATGCACCAATTGCTGAGGAGCTTGGGCAGGCAGAGGTTTTGCACCCATCCTGTGTGAGGGATCCTGGGCAGCTGGCTTGCCATGGTGTGTTTGCCCTGGAGTGCTGGACTAGATGGACCTTTGGTCTAATCCTGCATGGCTTATGTTCTAAGGCACTGCAAAGCTTCCAAATGGACCACTGAGTTGAGCAAAGTAATGGTAAGGCATTTGCAGAACTGGCAGCCTTGTGCATAAAATGGCAAGCTTCTAGCTTTGGCCTATCCATGTTCATTTAGAAATAAGTCCCACAGGGTTCAATAGGACTTACACTCAAGTCCAGTGAAGTCTGCATAGGACTGCAGCCAAAATTTCAGCCTATGGTTTTAGAATGGGAGTAGGCAGCTTTGTGGTGTCTGTAAGCCTGTTTGGCAAGTGAAGAATGGGCTTACAGACCAGTTGTCTGATAAAGTGTATTTTAGTTTCCCAGGCCTTTAGTCTTTGTTTTTAAGGGTTGGTGGCTAGCTGGGGCATGCTGAGTTGTGCGCCGTTTATCTTGCCTAAACTTGCCCGGAATTGTGTCTTAAATACCTTTTTAGAACTGTACACTGCTGCTGACTCTTGTTTTGATGTATACTTTGGCTCGATATTGTTTTAAACTTCTAATGGGATTGCATTTTATGCTGCATTATTGGGGTTTTACTTTTGTGAACCCTCCAGGAGCTTGGGCTATTAGACAGTATATGAAATATAGTAAGTAAATGTGATTTTGGTGTAAGTTGGACAGGAGAAAGTTAATGGTCCAAGCTGCTGGCCAGGTATGACTGTGCATGCCTTCTGCTATGTCAACTGCAGACTCTGAGTTGCCATGGGGTATTTTAACAAATTACTTCTTGATGCAGGATCATTTGGTAAATGTTCCGAATAAGAAAAGTCAGCCAAAGAAGGAAGTGGAACTTCCCTGTGCCCAGCTATGGATGAGCTAATCTAGAAGTGCTTCATGCCTCTACCAGTGGAAAAAGTGTTGATTAGAGGATTTTGCCTTTGTGAGCCAAAGGTGGGCAGAATTATAGATCAAAGGTTACTGATAAATCTCCACAAGATGTGTAGTAGAGCACAAAGGTTTATTTTTTTGTTGTCTATTTCTTTATCATATTCCAATTTTTCTTCTGCAAGGAAACTTAGGGAGCTTATATAATCCTCCTCACCCTGTTGTCCTCACAGTAACCTTTGGCTAAGTCTGTAAAATGGCACAAAGTCACCTAGTGAGCTTCATGTTGGATGAGGATTAGAACCTGCATCCAGTCCAGCACTTTAATTTTTATACCACACAGGCTCTCAGCAAAATGGTTCCTCCTCCTCAGAATGTATGCCATTCAAATGAAGAAAGCTGGGGCAGGGTGAGCGAGCAACCAGGAGTAGATTTTTGTGTTGGAAGAGTTCAACTCAGTTCTGGTATTGAAATCATTTTTTAAAAATCTAAGTTTTTTGTAGTGAGCTCTGATTGGATTCTCTCAGGATTCTGGCATCTGCAGGAAAGGGGCATCTGCAGACAAAGGACAAATACAGTTTTAAAAGAAAAAGATGCAACAAGGTAACTCATCCCATAGGTATGCAGAGCACAGAAATCTAGGTGGGTGTTAAGCCAGAACAGGGTACACTGTGTTATGAGTAGCAACAAAGGATTGCACATAATGGCCCTGCCCAGTGTGTGCCACTCCTTTCCTCTCAGTTCCAGCCTTGCTGTGTTGAAGAGCTGTTTTCCTCTTGTTTAATGGAACTCAAGTAGAATTCTCTGCATGTGTCCCCAGGTCTTTGCAGAGCATGAGTGAGCAGAACTGCTCAGGCCTTCCCTTTCACCACATCAAGGTTGGAACTGAAGGCCCTACATGGTGGAGTTTGTGGGGTCGTAGCCTCATGCCTATACCCATGCATTACTGGGCGCTGTTTATTCATATGTAATATCTGAACAGGACTGGTGCTTATTGATTGGCTACACTAAAAAAAAGACGCAATGTGTTGTAGTAACATGTGTGTTTTTCCCCAGCTCTTCAGCCTAAAAGACCCCAGAGCAGCTAGTTCAAAGAGGAGGAGCAAAATGGAAACAATTTCTCAACAGAGGGATGAGCCCTTAAGCTAAAAGCATCTTGGTTGGGGAGAATCTCAATTGTAAAAATGAATGAATGTGTTACCTAAACTGAACTTTATTTTCCAAATGTTACCAACTGTGATCCCGAAAAAAGTTTTTCAAGACAGTTAAATAGTTTTATTTGGAATGGCAAGAAACCAAGAATCAGATTCAAAATATTACAGGACACAAAGGAGAAAGGAGGTCTTGCTGTACCTAATTTGAAGTTATATTATTATGCAGCAAGCCTGGTCTACATTGCAGATTGGATTTTAAATGTTAATGATAAACGAGTAAAGTTGGAACTGGCTGATCTTGAAGATGTAATACACAATATTTTATGGGCTAAAACATCAGTTAAGAAGGCTCTGATCATAAATAACCATGTGCTAAGAGATGGTTTAATAAAAATGTGGTATTCCATGAGGGAAAAAAATAGTCCTCCAATTTCCCCCCTGATGTCCCTGGTTGAAGCATATGGAAAACACTCAAGAAGATGTTATTGACCAATCAAGACAAATTAAATCTTGGCAACAACTGAAAGATGATGGAAAAATATACAATGGCTTGTTTATCATCAATTGATTTCAAGACTGAAGGGGAAAGCTCAACCAGAAGAAGGCATTTTAAGAGATCTGACAGATTTTGAAATGTTGATTACACAGCGGAATGATCACTTACTGGGAAGACTTTACAAACTGTTATTACACTATGATACTGAAAGCCACTAAGATAAGAAACATGACAATCTGGAAACAATCTTGGTGAAGAAATACCATCTGGCCAGTGGGAAGCTCTTTGGAAGAAAGACATTAAGTTCACTGCTAGTCAAGCATTAAGAGAACATTGGTATGTTTTATAGGTGATATGTTACTCCCAAAGATATTGGGAATATAGATGAGAATTGTAATGCAAAATGTTGAAAATGTAACAAGGTGGATGGGACCTTCTATCATATGTGGTGGACTTGTGAAATAGCACAAAAATTCTGGAAATTGATACATGCAGAAATGCAGAAAATCTGTAAAATTAAGTTTCTGATGAGTCCCAAGAACATGCTTTTGAATATCATTCCAGAATAACCTTTTTAAAATATGTCAGAGTTATTTAAGTATATGACTATGGCAGCAAGAATCATAATAGCTCCAAAATCGAAATCACCAGAGCCCCCAACCATTGAAGAATGGAGAAATAGATTAACAGAATATGCAGTGATGGCAAAGCTAACTAATTATGTAACTAGAATACCAGTAGAGGAATTTAATGAGAAATGGCAATTTTATTGTGCTTAGCATGTATAATGGAAGTTCGGGGGAGTTTGGAAGGGAACAAGGAAAGCATTAGAATTTGAACTGGTTAGAAAATCTGTTGATGGATAGAATAATGATTCTTTTTTCTTTTTTGCAAACTCTCACAGAGCGTGGGAAGATATGAAGAGAGTTGGTTCTGGGAGCTGCAGTATATGGGCTGTGTTTGTACTTCTCTTGGAAATTTGGTTTTTAACTTTATTTTGTTCACTTTAGTCTGTTCTGTTTGTGTTAGTTTCTCTTTTGTTCTGTATTTTTTTACTATGTAATTGTATATGTTGGGAAAATTAAAAAACCAGGGATGAGCTCTGCTCCCTATCTTTCCCTCTGCATCAGCCTGATAGAATGGCAGCAGCTGTTGCTAAATGACTGTGGAGGAGAGAGAAACCCAGTGGGGTTGGTTGAATAATAAGTAGTGAGTGGACCTGTCTTCACACAGTATTGCCCTTACTTTGATGCAGCAAAGCCTTCAAGCAAAGTTACATTGTTCCCACACTGTTCAAGTACAGCCATGCTCATGGGCACTTCTGGGGGTACACCCTGTCATGGTAACCCCTTATAGCCCCCTGAGAAGCTTGTCCAGCTATTCCTTCTGAGCAGGGCTGCCCCACAGCAGTGGGGAAAAGACAGCCATATAGCTCTTTCCCTTGGCCAACTCCCTGGCTTCAAAGAGGATTGCAAAACTATGGGCTGGTGAGTAATATGTGCCACCTAGTGATGGTTAGTGGTACTACAGGCTTCAAATGCATGGGCCTATGTTTGGAGTCATCAAAATGAATTAGAACCATACAACCTTGATGTTGTTTACCAGAGCTGAGCACGGCTGTCAAAGACAGAACATTTTGAAGGGTGTTCGTTCATAGGGTTACCATAAGTTGAAGATGACTGGATGGCATGAAACAGCAACCACCACCTAGGGTTCATACCCTCGGTTCCTCTTAGTATGCATGCCAAGTTTCAGGCATCCAGTTTTCACAGTTTAGAACTATGGTGTTGAATTTTATTCTGTGCTAGAGAAATCAAGGGAGTGCACATTTGTCTTCAGGACCGGAGCACAACGATGTACATCAAGCTGAGAGAGATGTGTTCAGGGTCACCAAAAGACCTTTGGGGAAGAACAGATATAAATCTTACTTTCTTTGACACAAGTCTGGTGTTAAGACTACAATTCTATGGGCTTCTGACCTCATCTATGAGGCCATGGAATTTCTTGGTGTTCCATCTCCAAGATCACAGGATCTGAAGGCTGAGCCACACCCCCTTACAGCCAGCATGGGAATACCTGTGCTGGTCACAACTGGGCCTTGGAAGAGGAAAAAGTGTGCTGAGTGGGGAGGAGGCTTGGAATGCTGACTCCAGTCAGCACCCCAACATCCTTCCTCCCCTGACATTGCCTACAGAAAATGCAAGGCATGGCGGGGGGGGGGGGGACGACACAAGGCACTGCATTCCTCATCAGCTTCTGAGTTTGGAGACTTTTGAGCATTTGCAGGGGGGGCATGATAGGATTGTACCCTAAAACTAGCAATGACAGATATTCTTTCTCTAATGATTAAATATTAACTGTATTGAATAATTCAAATAAAATGATGTTACCACTAAATATAGCCATGAGTCTAGAACTATCATGATGAGGAATGCAATAAAGATTGCCTTTTCATCATTTTGCCCAAAACAAAACGCTGGTTTGTCAATAATTTGCCAGATTAAAAGATAACACCATAGCACTATTTTCTACCTCAAGTGTCGCACAGAAGCTACTTGAAATCCCATTACCTTCAGTACTAAACCAATTGCTAATTTGAAAGTTACCCAAGGCAAACTCATTGTTTTTTTCTTTTCAACATGATTTTTGCCATTGATTTATTTTTAACAGGAGGAGATGAACATGGTACTTTAATGGCGGGGGGGTTTGTCATAGTTGTTTATATGTATAATAATGAGCTTGTGAAATCCATTTTATAATCCCATGTTATCAGGAAAGCATGGAAGCCCCAATGTAAATACGTTTGCTTGAAAAAATTCCTATGGAATGGGAGTTATCCACTTGAGTTTTACCAAATCATCAGCCTTTCAAAATGAGCAAATGCTTTCAAATGGTGATCAGGGCTGGCAGGAAGAGGAGGCAAGTTTGGGTACCTGTCAAAGGCCCACAGCTTAGTAGAGGACCCTGGGCTTGTATCTCCTCTTCATCATTGCAACCTACTTGTTCATCTGCCTTGTTGTTTGGTCAACATAATGGTGGTGGTGGGGAGGAGGTGGTGGTGGTCACAATGATGAGACAGAAAGGCTGGTGACAACAGCAATGGTAAGGCGTCCATTAGGGGTGCCTTGCCTAAGGGGAACCCTTAGGAAATGAATTTCTTCCATTATGACAGATGGAACTGTGAAGAGTGTAAAACAAAATAGCCTATCTGTGTTTCGGAAGATGGAACAGTCCTTTCAATAAAATGAACTATATTTAGTGCAAGGTCCTTGATTAGAAAGGCACCAGAACTTTACAGCTATACAACCATAGAAGGTTGACATGCTCAGCTTCTCTTCCCGTTCTGTTCAGGATGAACTTTGTTCTGCATCAGGGGTCTCAAACTCGCGGCCTGCGGGCCAATTGCCGGGACGGGCGGGGCACGGGGGAGGGGCCTTGTGGCCTTCAAAGTGCCAGCGGCACGGCCCACCACCCCCGTGGTGGTGGAATACTTGATGTGGCCCAGCCTCACTCAGACTCTACTTCCAGCGGCCCCCAGGTAAGTTGAGTTTGAGACCCCTGTTCTACATGATGTTCCAATGACCTTTCCTCTACTTTCAGATCAGCAGAAGTACTTCTGTATTCCTATTTGCGTAGTCCCAAAACTATTGTAAAAGAGCTCACAGGAATGGTTAGGTGGAAGTGTTTTCCCACCTTTAAAGGGCAATCCTCTGTATGTTTAGACAGAAAAAAGACCTACACTTTCCAGTATGCCCAGGAAACCCATGCTGAGAATTGTAGATTTTGTTTGCTGTCTGAACAAGCATATGATTCTGCCTTTAAAGTATCAAATGGGTAAAGTGCTGCAGCACCCCCTGTATTTCCTTTCACATCATAGCATCCTAAAAAAGGCAGTTCTTTCTTGCCAAACTTGAATGTAGTGCAGATAGTAGTATGTGTGTGGACCTGAAAGAGGGTTTTAAAGCGAATTCCTGCTCTTCTGGATTTTTAGGACATCCCTGCAGTATAATCCATTAAGATCCATCAGAGAGAGCAACCATAGAACCTAATGTCCTCCTGCCTTTACTGCTGTCAGATGTTTTACCTTACCATGCAATAATAGTTTGCTACCAACACTTTTACTGGATAATTCAGGTGCTTGGAGCTAGAAGGATACATTTTTTTTATATTGACCCATAATGCAGGACTAGCAAAAAGTGGACTAGTTAGAAAAACTACTAGGTGAATCCAAAATTGGCTGCTAAATTGGACACAAAGAGTACTAATCAATGGCACCTTTTCAAACTGGAGAAAGGTAACTAGTGGGATGCCACAGGTTCAGTCCTAGGCCTGGTGTTCTTCAACATCTTTATTAATTATTTTGATGAGGAAGTGCAAGGAACAATAATCAACTGTGATGCAGCTGCAAAAAAGGCAAATGCTGTTTTGGGATGCATTAACCGAAATATCACTTCTAAATCATGAGAGGTAATAGTTCCCCTATACTGTTGACTAGTCAGACCTCATACTGTGTTCAGTTCTGGGCACCAAGATTTAAGAAATATGCCAAAAAAATAGGGTCCAGAGGGGGACAATAAAAATTATGAAGGGTTTGGAAACATTGAGGAAAGACTGCTAGATAAAAACCTCGGTAAGGATATTATAATTGTCCTATTGGTTAGCCCATCATCTGATCTCCTGGTCCTGTATATCCGTTAAGCAGGTTGCAGTCCTTTTGGGGTAGGGGGGCAGTAATTCATCTATCTCTGCTGATGGAACTATTGTATAGCTCACCCTGAACTGTCAGGATAGGGCAGACTATAGGTATCTATATGGAATGTTATTTGTTCGGCGGTTTATGTTGATCCTATGCCATGAATTTAGTGTTGGTTGCAAAGGCTTGGATTCCAACTTGTAAACCATTCAAAGAGCCAATGTGGTTATGAAGGACAGTATATAAGAGCTTGTATAAATAAATAACTGAAACTTGCTCTTTTTGGAATGGAAAGGTTTTTGATCTGTGGAGCTCCAGCTGGCAAAAGGGAGGAGATAATTTTCCCAAATTCCCTCCATCCTGCAGTATTCTTGCCATCTCCCACATTGTTCCACAAGGCCCAAGCCTCCCCAAGCAGATTTTCAGCAGGTGCAGATGGAAGAGGGAATCAAACAAAAGTCTGCTGCCCCCTTCGCTTTTCACCAGCAGGGCCATTGCATAAGCAGATTTCATGCAATTCCATTTTATCCTCCCCGGAACCTTGTGATACAATTTCAGCTAAACATGTTGTTTGCACAAAGCCTCCCAGTAAACCTCAAGTCTCAGCAGGGGATTTCAAACTGATAGCATTGTTGATTTCAAAAGACAAACATTCGAACAGAGAGAGCACTGATCTGGGAAAAGGATGGTGCTGGTTATCACCACAATATTCTGTAAGCCCCTGCTGGTTAACATATTGTGCAAAAGGATGTTGAATTTTTATTCATAATAGGGAACATGTGGCCCTCCAGATGTTAGTGAACTGTAGCTCTCATCAGCCTTAGCTAGAACTACTGAGGCTGTGGGGTGATGGAGTTGCATTTGGAGGGCCACACATTCGCCATCCACTATTCTAGAAGATTAACAACACTTGACAGTGGCTGTTTTGATGGCTCTTGCAGGTGGCTTTCCCTTTCCAGCATGTACTACTCCCCACTCTCTCTTCCCATGCCAATGGAAGCTTCCTTTTCATGGCAAATTCCAGCAGGGACAGCAACCATTGAGGCCAGGGCCAGGCCCACCAGCAGGCAGAGAGGGTCAGTGGGTCAGCTTGCCCAAAGCCCTGATAGCCCAGAACCAGCAGCTTCAGGCAAGCAGAGTGGGTTAGCTCGAAGCTGCTGGTTCTGGGCTTATCAAATGGCAGTAAATGGTTGATACTACCACATCTTTACTCCCAGTACAAATGCAGAGGAAGAGGTGGTCGTAGGAGTTTATTTTATTCTTTTGCTCCAAGTTCCCAAATAACTTGACCAGCCTTGGGTGCTGTACTCCTTTGCTGCAGGGTGGAGTGCCTGTATTTGCTTAACTGCCCCAGGCAGCAAGGTGATTTGGACCAGCTGACTAAGGCCAAAGCCCTGGAGGAAAGAGTTCAATTCCTGATGTGTTTCTTAATTAAGCTCCCCAGGGACTGCTAATTACATTGGTAAATGTACATTTTTCCTAACTAGATATGATCCTCCCAGTGTTTGGATTGTTGTTACTGGAGATAGAAGATTTCCAACAAAATATACAATCTACACAAACTAACAATAGATGGATAATGGATGTGGAGAGCAGGGACCAGCTTCAGCAGGTCCCAATGTCATTTCCACCTGCCTCTCTTCTGGGATTCTCCCCACAGGACAATTGAAGGCCCTGGGCTGGGCGGTGGGGGGCAGTTTGGTGTGGAGGCAAATCCAGCTGGTGCATCCCCTGATGGCTTCCTCAGCCTGATTCTGGCTCCCCAGTGGAGGGCAGGAGGAGAGAGGTTGGAATTCAAGCTGGTGCATGTGTTGCAACTGATGTCACACATCACATAAAAGCTCCAACCTGTGTACACTGTTGTACAGCAATGTAGTTTTAGACCTTGGACCACAATGGGAGCTTCTTTTCAACTGCTCCAGGAGTTACTTCAGTTGTGAAGTGTGCACTTTTTTGTTCTCCCTGCCACCACTCCATATTTTATCTCTTTGTGCCTGAGATGTTAGGACAAAACATGTTTACCAATGCTGATAGAAGAAATACTCTGAGCTGGCATAATTTCATATTTAAAACTTACTTAGATCATTGCACCATCATGACTTCAAGAATGACATGGAGTTTGCCCACCAAGGGCTGACCAGCTTGCCACCGCCACAGCCATCTGCTGTGCTTTGGTCATCTGGGGCCCAACAGCAATAGGGCCCTGAGCTCAGCCCTAAGGTCCAACTCTAGCTCTCTCTCTACCTGTATGTACAATTAAGAAAGGCAGTGTGGTGTAGTTGATGGATTGGGATTCAGGTGATTTGGGTTCTAGTCCCTGATCAGCCACAAAGCTGACTGGGAGACTTTGGGCCACTCACAGACTCTCAGTCCAACCTAGGAGGGTGAAGGTGATCCTTCTTTGATGGCCCTCCACTGCAGTGTGTAACCCTTTCTATTCAGAAAGGCATTTAGCCTGTGTGTTTTGACACTTATACACAGTGGTATTTTTAATCTTGATTTTATCTATTTTTGAACTTTTATTATGCTTTTATAATATTATTGTTGTTTTATTGGTTATAATGGTTGTAAACTGCCATAGACAATTTATGGAAGCGCAAAAAAGAAATAGTTTAAATCAATACATTGATTTGTTTGGGAGGTGTGCAACAAGTTGTCACTGCTCTGTCCAAGTAAGAATGGGATTGCTAGAGGATGGTGCAGAGAGAACAATTATTTTTTATATCATAAGAATTATTGCCTGTCCAGCTAGCTGTTAGCAAAATAAATAGATTTCTGGCAAGCAGTGCATTGATCGTATTAACTCCTAAGAGCTGCTTTAAGACGATTAAGGTACTGATTCTTTATTCTATTAATAGGTAGGGAGGTAAAACCCAGCAGGAAGGTTATTCACATCAGCAATTCAAATTATAGCAGCAAAAGAGATGTGTCTCACTTGATTGTGAAGGGGGAACCACATGAAGAATGACAGAAGGCTCTTTCAGATGGTATGAAGCCCCTGATGATGTGGGAAACTTGTGACTTTTCATTCTGGATGTGGAGATGGCTTCCAGGTGAGAAAAATCTGAACCAGAGCAAAACATGAGTGTCCTAGTAATTCAGCAAGGAAAGTATAGACTCCCCATCCATGGATGGTGACTGAATAGCACTGGGAAGGTATAAGAAATCTGGCTGTGGCATTACCTCTCAAGAACTTAACAATTTGTGGTTATTTTTGTCATTGCCACTGTACTTTTTGCACAGCACTGGCCTGACCTGACTGGCTTTATGTACCAAGAAGTATAAGGAAGCCCTTGATCTAAACACATCAAGGAAGGGCTTGTGCAGCCATAGCTGTCCCCTGGCTGCTGCCATGCCATGGCTGGTAGTTAAGGAAGCAGCCGTTTCTTGCTCAAAGCTCCTTTGGAGCTGGATTAGGCTGAGAGAGGATGGCGGATCCCAGTTTGCTTCATAGTGGAGTAGGAATTCGAACCAAGGTGTTGATGCTCCCCATCCAACACATGGCTCACTAAAGGCTCTTGTTGGCCCAGCTTTTGGGATAAGAAGCCTGGGCAACACATGCAGCTGAATCAGTTGAAAGAGTTTCAAGGTAGCAGAACTGATTGAAATTGTACAGAGGATGGAGGATTTTTAAATGAGTCCTTACATTTCTTTTTTAAAGACTCTGCAAGTAGAAAATAAGCACAGCATGAAACAGATTGGACTCGTGATGTACCTTTTAAGGTACAGATTTTTTAAATGCCAGGGGATTTAGAAATCAAGAGACAACTACTACTGTAAATTAAGAAGTGGCTTTAGTGTAATGCCTTTAGTGCCATCCTAAAAGCACCTGGATACAGCCCTAAGATTCTAACTATCACTCAAATGTCTATCAGGCTGGGCCAGGGATAAGCCAATAGATGGCATGAGGACTGTATGTTGTTTGCTTTATTTATGTGATCCTGTAACATTCTAAAAAGATCCTAATATGATCTTAAAGATAATTGACTTTTCCAGTCTGTGGCTGCATACCCTAAGTCAGAGGTAGGCAACTGGGTTCCGTCCAGATGTTTTAGACTAGGTCCCATTAGCCCTAGCCAGCATGGTCAATGGACAGGATCTATCCGTGTTGTTGTCCAGGACATCTGGAGGACATCAAACCATGTTGCCTACCACTGCTTTAAGTCTTTAAAGTGGGCAGTGGGGTGTATGTTTAAGTAATAATGAAAAATATTTTAAGAATGTACAATGAACATTTTTAGAAACCTAAACTCGATAATGCCAATTTCTTGTTTTCAGTGCTGAAAGTGATGCATGATCTTTACTGATCTTAAGGAAATTGATATTTTAACACAATGACCCGCTTGTAGTCATGGCTACCCTTTTTCTCAACAAGACCCTGATAGTGAACAACAAGGATAATGATGAGTTAGAACTGGAACGCGAGCTCATCCGAGCACTGGAGAACAAGGTGATGCTCCTCTACTTTGGCTCCAGTGAATGTCCTGAATGCAAAGAGTTTGCGCCCATCCTGAAAGAATTCTTTGTGAAACTCACGGATGAATTTTATGTGGAGAGGGCATCCCAGCTGGTCCTGGTCTATGTGTCACTGGATGAGACAGAGGAGAAGCAAAACAAGTTTTTGAAGACCATGCCCAAGCGATGGTTGTTTTTACCCTTCCAGGATGAGTTTAAGAGGTAAGAATTCGCAAACTGAGACCAGGCGATGCCCATATTCAGGGATAGTAACCATATGCACATGTATTTAATATGCATCCTTTTTGTCAACGCCATTCATCCCCTGTAAGGGCACCTGTAACAGCAACCTGAGGTGGGAATATTTCTTTCTATTCCTAGAAGGGAAAAAAATCCTTGCACCCTTGAGATATACTGGACTACAATTTCTACCATATCCTCCAAGGCAGCCATCTACATCTCTGTTAGATACCAGCTGCCTCTGCCCCTTTCCAGTAAGGAAAGCCCACAACAGGATACCAAGTTTTTGCTCCCCACACCAAGTTTCATGAAGTTCTTCTTGGTATAGTTCAAGGGACAAGTTAAGAAAAGGGAGACAGGCTTCATTTTTAAGTTATCTGCTTCTGCAGTGCTGTTGCTGACGAAGTCATGGAAGTAGCACTCAGTGTCATCAGATCTGACAATATGAGCTAAGGACACATATGAGTATGATTAAGTAGGTGCATTTTTGGTTAAGTTTCATAGAATCATATAATAGCAGAGTTGGAAGGGGCCAAGAAGGCCATCAGGTCTGGCATTAGAAAAAGATATCTTGACCTTCCTGTTTAAGTTTAAAGAAGGGGAAATGTTAAAGGTTTTGTACTGAGACAAATGTTTAAACAAGGCAGAGCCAGCATGATGTAGTGGTTAAGAGCATGGGACTGTGACTCAGCCATGGAGCCAACTGAGTGGCTTTGAATCAGTCACAGACTCTCAACCCAGCCTACCTCACAGGGTTGTTGCTGTGGGAATAAGGGAAATGCAGGAGGAAGAGAATGATGTAAGCTGCTCTGAGTTCTTTGAAAGAAAAAAGGTGGGATATAAATCTAATAAATACAAAAATAAAAACTGCATACTTGCTTTTATCAACTTTATGGGTTGGATTCCCCCATTTTACTAGGTTGTATGCAATGGAACCATTTGGTTGAGCATGCAGTTATGTGTTGGTGTGTAGCCAGTGTGCCATTTAAACATTTTAAAATATCAGACACAGTTAACCAGCAGAAGATTACAGGAGATCACTCTTCCCAGGTAGCCAAGATCTCTGTTGACCAAAGCTTTATTTACAGGATTGATCAAGTGAAAGTGAGCACCTTATCAGTGTTCAGTCTCAGTGCCTCAATGAACTCAATGAGGCTTGCTTCTGAGTAGGCATGTGTAAGATTGCTCTATAATACAACCAAATATAGTACAATGAAGGCATGGTCATCTACCATATATGTTTTGGGTTTTTTTCTTTGCTATTTTTCTATTGTTTCTGTAGAATGAGTACTCTTGTAATCCTGCTTTCCCAGAGTAGGGAACAATACATTATACTCAACATTGGCTTCTAATGATACTCAACATGGAGGTTCTAATATCACCTCTGTACCAAGTTCCCCCCTCCCCAATTTCCCTGCAATGAATGATAATTTAGTGCATGTCATAACTCTCATGTTGTGCATTCCCCTCCTTTTTTTCTGCAGGGAAATAAAGAGTAAGTGGGCCCTACATACTGCAGGGAAGAGAATTTTGACACAGAGATGCCACATCTGGGGGCCTCCCCCAGATGAGTATTATGTTCCACTACCCCCAAATACAAAACTATACAAGGGAAACAAGCAGTCATCCATTTGTTAAGTGACTATAGCCCTTTTATACCTCCTTCTGCTTTCCAAATAAAAATAGTCTTACCTGTCCCCAGCCCACATCAAGCCTCTATTCCAGTCCTTGGGAGCCTGATCTTTTCCACCCCTGTTTTGTTTCCTAGGGAGCTGGAATTGAGATTTTCTGTGAAGGACCTCCCAGTAGTTGTGGTGTTGAAGCCAAACGGAGAGGTCATTGTTGCCAATGCTGTGGAGGAGATCAAGCAGACTGGCCCAGCTTGCTTCAAGAACTGGCAGGAGGCAGCTGACCTGGTGGAGAGGAACTTCCTCTTGGCACAGGATTTCGACAATGTGGCTTTGAGGAGCGTCACTGATCCCATCTGTCGGTTCAAATACAAGCTGGCAAAGAAAAAGAGGAAGAAGAGAAACAAAGATGATGATGGGGGTGCCTCCCCTTAATAGGGCAGGCCTTCCTTTTGAAGCTCCATGTAGGTGAACTTGGCTGTTTCCTAGCCCATGAGCAGCACCCTGTGTCTCATGCACATCTGCTGTACCACCCACAAATTGTTTCTGAGCACACGTCTTTGGAAATTCTAAGTTCTTTGCTTTCATAGCGTTTTTAAAAGCTTGTTTCCGTCCCAGATGATTATGAAGATAGTCTTGCAAGTGTGTAGGCCATGCCTAGTGAAATCACAGGATGAGTTCTTTGGTGGTGTCGAGGTACACTGTCAGTGCTGTGCTTCGCACTTTGCTGCCTCCCCAGAAAAGCCGAGGCACATGTGCTCCATTGCACACTTTTTGCAAATAAGCAGCTGTGCCCTCTTGCATGCTTTATGAACATCACGGACCGCCTACTTCCATATGTATTCATTTACACTGTTTATATATTGCTTAATCTAAGAACATCTCTATGTAGTTTATGTAAAGACTAAAAACCACAGCTAAATACATACCCAATCCAATATAATGAACAGTTCTAACTAACAACAAAAGGAAATAGAGGAAAATAAAATGAAGCAGCATCTTAAACAGTTACAAGCCAGAAGGTGCTTAAAACTTGGCATATTTTCTGCTTCACTAACTGCATGGGGGGGGGGTACCACCACCGAGGAGGCCTGTTTCCATAATGCTGCATGTTGATATCTTGCTTGTTGCAGAATGGCCAATGGGGCCTCTTCCAAAGATCTTAAAGGTCAACAGGGTGCACAGCACAGTATGCTGGTCCTGCGTTATCTAGGAAAAGGTATGTCTGCAACAACAGAACTGTGAACATGATAGCTAATTGCAGGCAGTGCCATTCTTTTAACCCAGGGGTAATGTGTGCATGGCTGATTGACTCACTGAGCATCATAGCTGCTACCTTCTGTACCATCTACAGCTCTCACGCCAGGCTCAGGGGAAGCCCCATGAAAACCATATGACAGTAGCCTAATTGTGAGGTTTTATGTACCTCCCCAGACACTGGAATCTTTCACCAAATCACTGCTTGGGCCTCCTATAGCCACTGAACCCAGATCACCATTCGCCACAGGCAGGATCTTTCCTTGTAAACCTCCTAGCAAAAGCTGCCTTGCTTCTAAAATGTCACGTTTTCTATAGGGTTTAATTTGGGAATTACTATCAGAGGGTTTTATCTTCTACTATATTTTATCATTGATTATTGTATCTGACCCCTGTTTTTAGACACATATGGTATGTTTTGTATTAGTGTATTTGAAACCAGGAACCACCAAGAGGCAGGAGTGGGGAGAAAGAAATTTGGGATCTGCCCATTCTTTCCATTGGATTTGCAATAGACCACCAAAGGTTCTTCAATCCCAACTGTTAAGCAAAGGGAACAGTGAAAAGCCTCCCCCTTGCACAAAAGTTGCACAAAAGCTTGACAGGGCAGGGGGAACAGGCAGTGGGCTTTTGAATGACAAGATACCATTCTGGTACTGAAAACAAACTCCTGGGTTCAACATGTGCTCAGAGGCACCCTTGAGCCTTTATTCTGAGGGAATGTGTCATTCTGTCCTCTTGCCCCCAGCCAAAGCTACTATTGCAGCAGGTGGACCTTAAGGTTTTAATACAAAACAGTGCTGGTTCTGCAAGCCTGAAGTCTGCCCACCATTGTCCTAGAAAACTTTGGACTTGAAGGACCATGCAAAATGTGCAACATAAAGACAACTCACCAAAGAAGTAGAGAGCCAGTATTGGATTGGGACTCAGAAGATTCAGGTTCTGGTTCCCATTTACTGGATGACTTTGGGCCAGTCATGGATTCTCAGTCAAACCTACCTCTCAGGGTTGTTGGGAGGATAAAAATGGAGAGGAGGCGGATCATGTAAGTCTCAGGTACCTACCAAGAGAGTAAAAAAGAGGATCGACATATAGTAATAAATATGTCAAAAGGGAGATGGGCCTGTTTTCAGAAGTGTTGCTACTGAAAAAAGAAAGATTGACCATTGCCTCAAGCAGCTGAAGGAGACCACTGAGAAAGAGGTTCATGGTGGTGTGGCTGAGGAAACACGGCTTCTGCCAACCTGCATTCCCACCTGGCCTTTCCTGGAACTTGTTTGGTAATAACAGAAGAAAAGATGGAGGCATAATACACAGTGTGACATCATACAAGGACCTTCCCTACTGAAACATGTATTCATTCCATACAAATACTTCTGTCTTGTGCTTCTGTGACAAGGGCCCTCCAGTCTAAATCATTCAGAGCATGGCGTTCTTCCCCTGAGCTGTGTTAGAATGAGGGTGGGTTATTTCTGTGCCGTGAAAAGGTTTGCCTGCTGGTTCCTGCGTACTGGATCTCAACCAAGGGCAGGAGCAGGCTGGGCTCAGAGCATGTTTTGTTTTGTTTTGTTTTGTTTTTGAAGCCAGGTAGCAACTTGGGTTGTGCACTTCTTCTGAGTTTGGGCTGGCCACAGGTTTGTTTTTTGTCTGGCTTTGCTCAGGCACTTTGAACAGTGGCCTGGCCTTGTGACATGAACCATTGTGCCAATGAGAAGCATGAATCTCTCTTCAACTTACTCAGTGAGGCCCCGTTCTCTGAGCATCTGTGACTCCATCCATAATGCAGCGTCAATGATACAGACCTGCCTCACAGGACTGCCATACAGATTATTTCAATTACTATTTCAATCCAATAAATAAAATTACAACCAGAGTATTGCATGAAGCACTCTAAATCTCCCAAAGAGGCCTTCTTACTCTTAGGGTTGCTTTAAAGCAGGGGTCCTCAAACTTTTTCTTAAGGGGGCCAGTTGACAGGAGCCAGTGGTGGGTACGGGCTGCCAAGGTGGTGCCAGTGGGGGGGCGCGGGCCGGTGAGGGGTCAGGGTGCACATGCTTGCATGCGAGGCAGGAATGTGGAGGGCACATGGGGCGAGGTGCCAGCTTGTTCATGAGGAGATCGTTTTCTCCAAGCTAGTCCAAAACTACCTCCTTGTGAGCAAGCTGCTCACCTGCATGCTCACTCAGCGAGTGCAGTTAAATGGGCATGGCGGGCTGGATCCAGCCCGCAGGCCTTAGTTTGAGGACCCATGCTTTAAAGCAAAGGTGGACAACCTGCAGCTTTCCAGATGCTGCTGAACTTCCACCTCTGGTCCGCCTCATCCCACATGCCCACTGGACCAGAATGATGGGAGCTGCAGTCTGGAGAGGAACAGTTTCTACTGCTGCCCCTCCTTGAACCATTAGCAATATGTGATGCTAATGTTTCTACGACACATACACATCTCAGTAAACTGTACAACAACCCTATGAGACAAGGCAGTATTATCCCCATTTCACAGAGGCAGGGCCTGAGGCTGAGAGACAATAGTTTACCTGGGAGTTTGTGCTGTGGGATAATGTGAAATGGTGGGCTTCTTAGTTCACAAATTGGTCTTTGAGCCAGTACGCAAACTGACTTTGCTGAATGAATTGCTTTTAAGATGCTGTTAAAGGAGCAGGAACCAGGTATCAAATAAAAAAGAGAACCGTGTTGCCTACCTCATGTGGTTGTTGTGGGGATAAGACTGAGAACAGGAGGAGGAGAATGATGTAAGCTGCTTTGAGTTCCTAAGGAAAAAAGCAGGATAGAAATCTAAGAAATAAATAAGTGATTCATTTCCCCTTTGTATTGCACCAAACTCCCTGAAAACTTTTCCTAGGCTGTGGGACAGGAAACAGTTAATAAGAAAGTATAAAGGCTTCCTCCTGTATAGAAATACTGTGGGAAGCAGCCTCTGATTTCATCACTCCTGCAAAAGGAATGTGGAAAATCCGCACTGCCCGACACTCCGGTGTGTGGAACCTGAATGGTTCATCCATTCCCCACAGACAGGTGACATGTACCGACAATTCCGAAAGTAGGCTTTGGACTGGATTTAGACTAAGGGAAAGGCAGACTCCAGTCGGATGCATTTGGATCTCCTGGGGAATATGGCTGCGAATGAGTGGTGAGATTACCATTCAGTTCTCCAACCTGATTGACAACAAGTAGGACTCCTCTCTCCAGATGACTTGATTTCTCAATTCAGGGCACACGTCAGCTCAAGAACCTTATTGTTACTCTACAGAGAAGATTATTTCCACTTTCTCTTGTTTTCAAAGCGCGCGCTCTCTCTCTCTGGAAAATGTGGGGTATTCCCTGGTGCTGGGTCTGTATTTCACAGAACTATCAGGGTGGGCATTTTGTCTGGAGGTCCTTTGCCCTTCTCTTCCAAGGCCTGATGGATGACTCCCATTCTGAAGCCAGTCCTGATAGATGCCCTAATTGAACTTCACTCCCCACCATGAAGGCTCCACAGCTAATCTCAACAGACTCTGGATTATCTAGGAAGTTGTTAAGCCCTTCCCAAGCAACACAGAACCTCAGGACAGCTCAGCAAGGAAAACCATGCTGAAGATGCAGCTGGTTGGGAAATAGCTGGGCATATGTCTTCTCTCGGAGGCCAAAGCTTGAAGGATGTTCTAGGTGCAAGGAGTGAGGGTGGGTTTCTTCCATGACCAGGTGTGAGGAGTGATCATGAACACAACCAGAGGCTGTGATGACTTTGCCTGCCTTTGTGATGGCCAGCACCCCTCACTGGACAGTGGTTTTTCAAGTTCAGGGTTTCTGAGTGCTGTTTGGGCTTCTGCACAGATGACTGCCTCTGAAGAAGGCATGGGGTGTGTTAAACCTTGCCCCATTCAGCTGCTTCAAGTCACCAGGCACCTACGAGACATTGATGAGAAATTTCGGCATTTCCGAGAACTTTTTCAGCACAATGGTAAGTATTGGCAACCATTCATTTATTCATGTGTCACAACCTGGTGCTTCCTCCAAGTTGCTCAGAGGGTGTTGAAGCCTCATGACAACCCTGTAAGGAGTGGATTAAGCCAGGAATGGGCAAATTTAGCTATTTCCAGTTTGGTGTGTTTTACCCTTTTGCTTTTCCTCACTCATCCATGCATTTTGTTTTGGGAAACACTTCCCCAAATCGATTTAAATGACCCAAAACTGCATTGCCTCATTGGATAGCAAAGTTGTATTCCATATATTATTCTGAGAAGTTCACATCAGGCTGTTTCATTTAGGGCTTCACAAAGATCAGATTCTGAGTATCCCTAAATTAAGCTTGGCCTTCTCTAGGCTGCCAAACTTGGCCTTCCCAAGGCCCCTGAGGGTTTTAAGTTATGGTTCCCACAATCAAGCCTGATGTTAGAACCACTGATACCATGCTGGCTTTCTAATTTAAACCTAATTTTACTTGGTTAAGTCAACTTCAGTAATTATTCTCAACCCCAATAATCATTCCATACCCCATAGATTTATCAGAATGGGGAAAAGATGCCGATCTTGTAAATTCCCTACACTAATTAATATACCAGTTCATTATGCAATTCTTGAAGCAGCTAGCCTAGCTTTAAGCAGCAGCTAGCACTGGCTGCTTTCTGAAGGGTCATAACCATAAGTTAAAACAGGCTCACAGGTTATCCCATTAAAAAGGAATGAAGTCCAGTTAAACAGCTAAGATTGCAGTGGCCACAAGCCAACAGAGATTTAAGTGCTCTCAAGACAAATTAAATCAATGGACTCAAGTGCACTTAACTTTGCACTGTGCTGTGGCCAACTGAAGTTACAGCTTGCAGTTCTCTATGTTGTATAAAAAGGAGGAAATCAGGGTTCTTGCTTGTGCATAAGTTTGACAGACTATTCATATTTGAGCACTCTGCAGAGAGAGTTTTCCTAGATAGTAGTACAAGCCAGTATTCCCTGTCCCTACTCCCTTAAAAATGAAAAATGCTGTGGAAGATAGTAATGGTGTAGGATTAATTTGTGACCTGTTTACCAATTTCATATGAACTTGGTCAGATAATTCAAGTGATCTATTCAGAAACCTAGGATTATATCACAGATGCTGCAAGTCCCTTAAGTAAGTGGCTGGATTGTGACAGGCTTTAAGGTGGCCCACCCTAAATCCACTCCAAAGAAAATGGGCTTATAGCTGACCAAAGCATGTTCAGGTTCAGACTAGTCTCAAGTCCCTAATGAGAAAGATGTCTTGTGAGCACAGCGCACAGGGAGAGGGCTGCTGATTTCCGCCTTCTGTTCCTATTCGTTTGTTTGTTCCACATGTGAAAGGTCATGACTCACAAAAGAGATCATGGCCCTTCCTTCTTCACTAGTGGAACTTCATTGTCCTAGAGGAAGGGCTGGGGTGAGTGGAGTAGCTATAGATGGGGACACCACACACACACATACAATCAGGATTAGGGTTTTGGGGTGAGGGCTGAAAGTGAAGTTCAGGCATTTTCTTCCCCTCTGCTGAGCCATCAAGATGGATGTGCAGGGAAGGAAAACATGTAGTTGTCATGTCAAAGTTGTCAGGCTGCATTTCCTGTCATCCCTCATTATTATCTTTGCTGTCTAGGGCTGATGGGAGATGTAGGTCAACAACATCTGGAGGGCTGCATATTTCCCACCTGTATTGTATGGATACAGTGACCAGGATCAAAACCACAATGGAGGTGATATTGGAGAAGAGGCTTTAACCTCCTTCCCTAGCAATCTGGATGAAGCTTTTCCTGCTATCAACTAGACCAGAATTGCTGCAGTGGGGAGAAAACTTTATCCTCCATCCCCCAAGGGTTATGATGATTCTGTTTCCCACAGCCTGGGTTTTATTTTATATTTCATCTCAACAGCTTGGACTAAACCCTAAGAATTGAAATGATGGTAATGATACATCAGATACAAATAGTTTTAACTTATTGCATTCCATGATTGGTCCTATATTGAATGTTCCAACAGGGAAGAGAACATGTTGTCCAATTCAAGTTATGCAATATGTTCCAAGCGATATGTTCACATTAAATATCTGTCCTGAGATGACCATGAGAATCTGGCAGTTATAGGAAAGCTGTGTTCATAGTTACAGATTCAAGGCGAAGTCATATTAAAAATATCTGATGTTGCTGGTAAAAAATAAAGTACATCTTTTTTTTTTTTTTAAACCCCTTTGTAAATATTGATTATCATCAACATGGATCAGAGCTGCAGTCTAAGAGCTTTCTGGAACAGGGCTCCTGTCTTGGTCTGACATGTAAAAAGCCAGTAAGGAAGGGATGAGGCAAACTGGTGTGTGGGAAGGGGGAGTTCTTGGTATTGTCACCCACCAGGGATTCTTCAATATTATCTTCCGCCCCTCTTACAATTCTAGTTTGTTTTCTTTGTTTTCTGAAGTTCTGGTTTATTGGATGTGTTCTGTTTAAAAACTGTCAAAAATGCCTTTTCCTAAGCACACCAACATGCACACTGGGATTGCCCCACACTCCCCCAGAGCTAAACATTTTCACAGGGCAAGCCTATATGTATCTATTCAGTCCTCTTGAGTTTAATGGGGCTCACTCCCTGGTAAGTGTGTATAGGGTTCAGCCTCCAGCTGTTAACATTTGGGGAAGGTTCATGACATGATGGGGCACATTTCCCAAAGAAGATAGGCAGCTTCATGGTAGTAGTTAAAGAAAACAAGCAGCTGTATCACTCAGTGAGAATATTGGTACTTGATCTACCGTTACATAAATATTACACGGTTGGGCAATGTTGGACAGAACATCTGGAGGGCCACACAACCCACTCCCATCAGCCCTCACCATTGGCTGTGCTAGTTAGGACCAATGAGGGATGCAGAGCAAAACATATGGGGGGCCAGAAGCAACTCACCCCAGCTGTGGAGGATGTGCCCTATTTCGTTAATATGAGGAATACTGAATTCAAGGATGTCAGTCTGTCATCTGTAAGGAGAGCTGCATGGTGCTCTTTCACTCTAAAACCCCTCCTGATTTGGGAAGGACTGAGGAGAAAAGCATTGAGACTTCAAAGGCACTGTTGAGAAGCACAGGACTGCTTCCAGCACAAATGTCCAGAAACAGTCACCAGATGGCACTCAAGGACGGGAGACCCAGTTCCTCCCTGCTTGCAGACACAACCCCATTTACACCACACTGTAGGCATTCACAATAGTGGTGGAGGACATGATGAGCATGGCCCTAAACTGTTTAGAGCTTGAAAGGCCAAAAACAGTACCTTGTATCTGGCTCAGAAGTAAGAGTAGTACAGGAGTAATACAGAGTGGAGTAATATAATCAGAACATCCGTTTTCCACAAGCATTCACATTCTGTGTCTGCTTCCATTTCCAAATCGCCTCCAAGGCAGCCCTACATAGAACACATTGCAGTAATCTAAACTGCATGTAGTCAAGCACATGTCCCTGTGGCCAGGCCAGCTTTCTCCAGTGGCACAGACTAGTCTCAAGCCTAGCCCTCCCTTCCCTTCCATTTTGCCTCATGCACTTCTTGGTGCAATTGGCAGCTGCCAACCTCGTCACCATTCAGGTGGGTGGAAAGGAGGTACATGCAACTCTGTTCAGACAGTGTTGACAATTGTGAGAAAACTACCCAGGATGCTCATTATAGGGGATGTGGGGGTAGGAGGAAGTGGGTTCCATGATTTACATTGACATCAGTGGAGAGTCCCTGTTTTGCATGGATTGAGGACCTCTCCTTGGTTTGCCAGCCGTACCCTGTTCTGATGGTGTTGTACCAATGCTTTAATAAAATGCACATATATAGGAGAAGCCCCATTGACAACCATGTGCTTCCAGAGAAGTCCCATTGACAACCATGGATTAAACTACCATGAGTTAGATTACAGTTGCTTTGGTCTCAGTATTTTAAAATAGGTTAGTGCAGACCTAAAATTGCATGGTACGTTGAAATTTGCCACTATTTCAAACTTTCAATGGGAAATTACAAATGTGAATCCTGAATGTTGGCAGTTTTTAAATAGTCTTTGTAAAAATTTGGTAAGCATCAGATATAAGCTAAGATGTCACCACCTCTGAGTAATTTCAAATACAAAATTCCATTGCATGTCAGTTATGGATACAGTCAGTATGAAAAGCATTGTGTGAGAGTTGTTGTGGAGTGGTGGTTAGTGCTGGACTGGGTACCTGAGAGATTCAGGTTCTAATCCCCACTTGGCCATGGAGCTCCCTGGGTGATTTGGACTTGTCATTTATTCTCAGCCTAATCTACCTCACAGAGTTGTTGTGCTCAGGATCAAAATGAAGTGCAGGAGAACTATGTCAGCTGCCTTGTGTTCTGCTCAAGAAGGGGGACAAGCAGGATACAAATGCAATTGTCATCATCAAATACTCCCTGCAGAGCTGGGAGCAGGGGCATGAGGGTCCCTTAGTGTTGGGATTAATAAGGACAGTTGCTTTTGACATGCATTCCCAAGACCTTCTGACTGGGGAGGAGGAAGAGGGGGGAGAGCTGGAGGGGGCCTCAGAAGGTGGGCCAGTTCCAGATGCTGAGACAAGTGGGCAGGCAGCTTCTGAGAATTAAGAAGATGTAGCAGGAGAGGGATTGCAACAGGGGAATTTCTCAGAGACAGATGAGTCGGGCATGTCTCTCAACCTCATAATGCTCCATTAGCAGAGGAGGGTGGCCCAGTTAGAGGATCGGTACGCAGAGAGGAGAGGTGCTCATTTCCAAAAGACCCCTGCCAAAAGGATGGGTCCAAACAGACTCATAAGGAGAGTTCCAAGAAATATATATTGGACTGGGTTCAACGAATCACTCTGTGCATCCCCAGAGATTCATTCTGGGGGACTGTGCTTCTGGAAAATTCTTTGGTCAAGAAAGGACTTTTCACAAGAAAGGTCTGTGGCTTTCCATGTGCAAAGGGAGGAAACCTTGCTCAGAACACCAAGATAGGATACAAGGGGCGTTCAGTGTATTCTTGGTAATGGGTTGATTTGCTATTGATGTGGGTAATTTAATTATTTCAGTAGCTAATGACACTATCTGAGGTATACATGCAAAATTTCAAATAAGTGTGATCATTAGTTCCCTAGTAATTTTCAGTGAAAGACGACTATAATGACTGACGTGACAGTTGAAGAAAATTGAGCACCACACTGTGATTAAGTTCCTTACAAAACAAGGAAAAAGTCAAAAAATCATTCATGAAAAGATGGTGGCCATTTACCAGGACTCTGCACCTTCATTATCTACTGTTCAAAAGTGGTCGAGTGAATTTAAAAGGGGCAGCGAAAGCATTGAAGATGACCCTCGCTCAGGCAGGCCAGTTACTGCCACTATGAAAGAAAATGTGAAAAAAAAAATTGAGAAACTTGTATTGGAATATGCCTGAATAAAAATCAAAACGTTAGCAGAGATGACAAACCTGTCCGTTGGTACCATATTTACTATTTTTCATGACCATCTTAACTTTTCAAAGGTCTGTGCAAGATGGGTGCCATGAATGCTCTTGGCACCTCAGAAACAAGTGCGAGTCGAGTGCTGTCAGGAGATTTTAGAGCTCTGTGGTGAAGATCCATTGAGTATTTTCTACCGGATTGTTACTGGAGATGAAACTTGGGTTCATCACTATGACCTGAAAGTAAGCAGGAGTCCATGCAGTGGCATAAAAAAGGTGCTGACCCTCCGAAGAAATTGAAAGTCACTCCATCGGCCGGAAAAATCATGGCCACAGTGTTTTGGGACTCAAAGGGAATTTTATTGATCAAGTACACAAAAAAAGGTGAAACCATAAATGCAGCATCTTATGCAGCCACTCTGCATAATTTAAGAGAAGCAATTAAAGAAAAAAGGTGGGGAAAACTGACCGCAGGTATGTTGCTTCTTCACGACAATGTGCCCGTTCACATGGCGCATGTTTCGAAGGCTGCTGTGCGAGACTGTGGTTTCGAAGAAATAAACCACCCACCCTATAGCCCAGACCTGGCCCCCAGAGACTACTACCTATTCCCGAATTTAAAAAAAGATCTTCATGGAAAGCGATTTTCTGACGATGAAGAGCTCAAGGTGGCAATTAACACACATTTTTTTTAGACAAAGAGGAAGGGTAGTTTTTAACCCTTTAAGTTAATTGCTAGATGTAATAAGTGTATTGAAGTTATGGGGGATTACATTGAAAAATAAAAATTATTTCAATTTATTATTCCTTTTTCTTCATACCGATACCGATAATACATTGAACGCCCCTCGTATATCACAGACCATGAATGGATGCAAATGAATAACAATATAAGCAAGAAGTAGGGTAAAACATGTTACATTAGAAAATTATTTGTAAAGTATAGAAACAGAGTAAGTAGAAAATAGCCAGAATATATTGGTCTGGTGCCAAAAATGTGTTCATTCAGAAAAAGTCTTTATGCTATTTAAGACTTTTTTGTATAAACAGATTTTTGGCAACTGAGGAAAGATGTTTTGGCCATTTGCTATACTGTTTTGTTACAGTGTTATAAAGTGTCCAAGTTCACTGGTAGTTTGAAGTTCAGGATTATGCACCTTGATGTTATTTGTCATGAGGAAAAGAAACTACACATTGTGTCTATATGTATGCATATTATCCTGCTCAGAAAGAAATCCCATCTTAAAAACTGAGTTTTCCTTTCTGACATATCAGCTCATCTGTCAAAAAGCAGGTACCCCCATAAAAGGGGTAGCATTTTGGGATACTTGCAAAACTTAGAAAACACTGCATTTACATGATTTTCCTCTCCCCTCAAACCCCAAATATCTGCAGTGAAGGCAGTAATCTATAAGCAACCCACTTTTGCTAACAAACTTCACCTGGGGCTTTGCAAGCATCTGACACCTGTCAAATGCTTGAAAAGGGGGCTTAGATAGCATGGGTACCTGACTCTCCTTTGCTATTCCTGCATAAGTGGGTCATCCACAGCTGTGAAAGGGTGGTGATAACAACAAACATACAAATCTTCACAATTAGGAGTAAGAAAATAAAATAATAAAATAAAATGAATTGAATTGAATTGAAAATGGGCAAGTAAAAGGACCTGCTAAAAGGAGAATAATTTTTTCTCCTCTGATCTCACTAAAGTCAGGCAAACTGAGGCAAGCCCAGGAAAGCTCGTAGTAGTAGTAGTAGTAGTAGTAGTAGTAGTAGTAGTAGTGGGGGTTGGGGGGGGGGGGAGTGACGGCTGTCCGCGGGTGCTTCTTGAGCTCTTTCGGGGTCACTGCTGCCTGACACCCCAATGGCAGCAGGGGCAGGAGCATTTTCCCACCCTTTGCATGGGGCTCCCAGTTTGTGTGCAAATGTTTTAACAATAACTTCTGTGAGTGCAACTATGTGTACTCTCAAATGTAAATCAAATGTTGGCAGCTGCAGTCAGCCTCTCCAAGGTGCTGCTGGAAGGATGGCTTCTGGTTGCCAAAGCAGGGATTGTGAAAGGCTGCTTAACAACCACCGTTCCCAGTCCTGCGGGGTGGGGGAGGGATTAAAGGGGAAATCCCCACAGTAAGGAAGGGGGATGCCTCTGTCAGCCATCCACAACTGCCACTGGGCACTTTGTGGGCAGCTGGCACTGGCAATCACTAGGCAGATACTAAGCAAGAGGGCTTTGCCCTTTCTGCTGTGGTGCAAGGGATTTCTCTTGGCCCATGATGCAGCATGTCATCCATATTCAGACAACACAGCAACCCACTGTGGATCAAACAAACCCTACCCACCACAAGCCATGGGTTGACAGGATGGCTTATAAACCAGGCCCATGTTTCCTTTTCTTACAAATGGAATATATTCCCCAGAGAGATAAGCCGGGCACCATCTTTATTATCCTTCAAGCCCCATATGAAAATACTTGGACTCACCAGATATTTTAAAAATTAATAGTGAGAGAATTTTATATATTTATATTTTAATATTGTATTGCTGCTTCTACCTTGTCGGATTATATGAAATTACTACAGTTTGTAATTTTATTAGGGATGTTTTAGTGTTTTGTGCTTAAATTGGGTATTTTAGTCATTGTATTTGTGGTTTTAATGTTGTAAACCACCCAGAGAACCCTTTGGACTAGTGGGACAGTATATAAATGCAATCAATCAATCAATCAATCATTCAATCAATCAAGGCTGAGGGAACACCTCCCTTGTAATGGACTATTGGGAGTCAGCAAAGGGATGCTTAGCGCTTCTTCCACCCCTGCCCAAGCCCACAAGGAAGGATTGTTGCTCAGTGGCAGAGGAGCACCTGCTTTGAAGTCTCCAGGGAGGTCTGGGGGATGGGGAGACTCCTGCCTGAAACCCTGAAGCTTGGCTGCCAGTCAGTGCCAACAATAATTGGCTGCCAGTCAGTGTCAACCCCTGGTCTGAATCAGTAAATAATAGCCTCTGGTGTACCTTTGATTCTTTCTTGCCAATGCCTCAAGGACGTTTTTAGAAGTTTTTTTCTTCCATCAGGCTTAAAAGGGGTACACCAGAGGCTGGATATCCTCTGGCCCTCAGCCAGAGGATATCCAGGGGAATATCTGTGGGTACAGGAATAGTTTGGGACCCCTTCCTCCAACTGAGGCCCCCTTCAGTGCTGCAGTTATTCTCTTAGCAAGTGTGCATTTGGAAACCTGCATCTGCCAAGGTATAATGTGTCATTCCAGAGGCATGCATGGGCTTTTTTGTGCAAGAAGCCCCATGCCCTTGCTTATCGTTTGGTTGGCTGTGGGAAATCCTCCCACCTGCTGCCACACACACCTTGGCTGGTGAAGGGAAAAAAAATGAAGTCTGCATATTGTCCTTCTGCCAAATAGCAGATTTCAGTTTGTCTTCTGTTGCTTTGTTTGCAGGTGGCCTACTTTCGGGCCCTGTGGAAGCTCGCTTGGCTGACTTGCTCCAAACCATCTCCTCCTTTCTCAGCAAGTATCCGGCCTTGAACAGCCACACCATCCAGCCATCTACTGCCTCCCTCATCACCAGTATGAACAGTAAGTTTCTCACCCTGAACACCGGCAAGCTATCACGCATGGCATGTTCAAAGTAATTTTTGAGGATAGGTGGTATGATAGCATAGAACAGAACATGTGCTCACCTATAAACCTTGCAAAGGAACATTAGCAGTGCGGCTTGTCCTGCTGCAGCAATGAAAGAGGTGATATTGACCAGAATTCCCACTTTCACACATTACTTTATGTGTCTTCATTGCATTTATGTGCAGGACTGCCTCCAAGGAGCTTGGGGTGGCAGTTAGGTAACAGTATTTTACCCCACTTGTCAAAATTTGATAACAAGGCAGTTCTGATCTCAGACTTATAATCAAAGGGGAAATTCAAAACCTTTCTGAGTGTGAGAAGACCCACTGGCCAGATTCAGCCTATCACAGGGGCAAAGGAGCTATTGTGGTTTCCTTTCCCCACCTCCTGTGCGTTGGTTGTGTACCATGTAATTTGCCTAAGTGCCCTTACGGTATGTGGCTTCCTGTGTCATCTGAATGCAGGAAGGTGCATGGAGGGGGCACTCAGAAACCAGCCCGGCCACCACAGTTTTGTAGACCCCTCTCTACACTGCAAACTATTTATTTATTTGTTACAAACTTATTTAGTTATTTATTACAAGCTTATTTATTTATTTATTACAAGCTTTTCTATCCCATCCCCTACAAATGTCTTGGGACAGCTTATAATAAGCCAATTTCAATGGGTCCAGAGGGCATGGGAAGCTGAACGCCATGACGGGAGTTAAGCAAAGCACAGAGCGTGCAATGAACATGCCATGGGCCCAGGGATCATGCAAATTCAGTCCAAGCTTATTCAAGTGTAAATAAAAGGAATGGTGTCCCTCATTCCCTACTGGATCACACAAGCACTGGTTGCCAGACCTCTCTTGTGCAGATGTGATGCCAGTGATTAAGGGCTTCCTGGGTCAAGTTTCCAAGAACATTGGGTTGCTACTTCCATAAAGGTCGCTTAGATGTCCCTTAAGCTTTCTGTTGGTCTCCTTTTCCCAGCAAGTACATGCTTTCTTTCTTCCTAAACAATTGTAGGGAGGTCCTTAGTCACTCTGGGGCTGGGGCCTGTATTTAAAGAGGAAGTTGTCACATGGTCTGTGGTGAATGGAAACATCCTGAGAAGAACAGCTGGGCATCTACACTCTCATGTTCAGTTATTCACCCGAATTTACCTCAGAGTGTGTAACCATGGATCCTCAAACTAGGACCCACAGGCCGGATTCAGCCCACCATGCCCATTTATCTGGCCCGCCTCAGAGGATCTGGACTCACTGTGTCTGCACCCGATGCTGCCCACCTCATGCATGTGTGCAGCAAGGCAGTGGCTTGCTCACGTGGGGGTCATTTTGGACTCAGTCAGAGAAAATGATCGTGCAAGCAAGCCACAGCCTTGCCATGCATGCCTGCCACTGACTCACTGCGTGTGCCCACCCCTGCCTCACCATGCGCGTGCATGCAGATGCGCTGCCCCCCGCCCCCTCACTGGCCCACACACACCACCGGCACCTTTCAACTGGCCCCTGTTGAAAAAGTTTGAGGAACCCTGGTGTATACCCTGCTCTGTCCCTGCTTTGATTTGTCTCAGGCCCAATTTTCCCATTGTTTATTTGGTCTGGTTGCTGCTGAAAGGCCAACTTGGATCTAGGGTTGTGTCAACTGGCTGGAATGAAACCCGCCTTGATCTGATCTTGCACTTTTTAAAATAGCCACTTTATAAGGCATGTGAAGCTTTTCCTTAGCAGTTTTCAGGCATTCAGACTGTGTATGAAGAGAAGGTATTGTGGGGACAGGCATAATTAAAAATGGAATCAAAACTAAAATTCCCAGAATCATCCAGCCCTTACAAATCTCTTGTGCAACCATACTTAGAATACTCTATATGGTTTCTAGTCATCTCACCTTTAAAAAAATGTGCATAACCTAGAGTTGGAAAAAGTGCAGAAAAGGGCAACTCAACTGAGCTTGCAAAAGGAAGCTCTGCTGACCTATCCAATTTGGAAAGAAGCATTTCCTCCTCATTTCTGGTGTTGCTTTTTGTACTTCTTGCCCAACAGACCAACCATGAGCACATCAACAATACTAGATACTGCCTGGGAAAACAATGAGATACAAAACAGAAAAACAGAGCCATTAAAGCAGGAAAAGCATTTTTAAAGCATCACTACAACTATCAGCTGAAACAAATTACAACTTATTTACAAGTTGTAGGCCAAAGCCCCTCATAATTGAAATTATCTTTGCCTGCTGACAGAAAATAATCAGAAATGAGGCTTAGCCAGGCCCTTGGCGAGGAGTTCCAGCCTGGAAGCAAGACCAAGGGGTCTTCTCATCAGCTCCCATGAGACTCACTTCAAATGTTCTGGAGGGATTGAAGGGCCTCTCCTGAGGGTCTTAAAAATATTGTTTGATGGATTTAGTACACAAGCTGGCTTTTGCAGGAGGGCACTGCCTTCATTGCTCCCTAGACTCTAGTTTTCTATGTGCAATAATTTTTATAGCTGGAGAGATGGGCATTTGGTCACTAGATTCCCTCACCACCTTTTGTTGTTCATGCAAACTTTTAGACATTGGTTAAAAGGTATGTGTTGCAATATAGAGCTGCTTGGAATTTCACGTGGAGTTTGATTTGTTCCTGCCCTACTGAATCTGGGCAAAAGGCTGCCAGATAGCAGCATGTTTGCAAATACATTTTGGGAGGTTGTCTTTTTACCAAGACGTCTTTTGTGGTTTAGAAAATGCAGAAGCAGTAGCACAAAACCCAGCTTCCTCTTTCTGGCTTGCTTTTTTGCCATATCGGCTTATGATTATTCATACAGTCTGAACAATGGGGGGCATCTAGTTTGCTGTGGCTTAACCCAGCCTTAAATCCCTTTTAACTTTCTTCTGAGAGGTGATTCTTCCATTGCACAGTGCAGTGCCAAGAGGCTTGTAAAAGTCTGCCGAGGCAGCCTTTCCAACCTGCTGCTCTCCAGCACTACAACTCCCATTGACCCTAGCCAGCATGGGCAAGGGAGGATGAAAGCTATCTCCATACATCTGTAAGACACACCAGGCTGGGGAAGCCTGTGCTAAAGTAGCATCCATCATGTTTTGAACAAGTGTTAAACATTCAAAACACGTTTGGAACAAGAGAAGGCTGAGAGGAAGGCACTGCAGGAAGCCCTGCAAATGTATAGTCACATGATTGATAGACACCCAGGAGCTGGTATGAATGCAGGATTCAGCACTTCTTTTTTTAGCATCATTCTGCCCATGACGACAGCACAGGTAGCTTTGAAACCATGTAGGTGTGAAATCTTGTGTGTTCCACCTCTTCTTGCTTATCAGGGGACAGTCCCTAATTTCTGTTACCTGTCTCTAGTATATTACTGTTCATATTTGGTGCATCAACTGGAATTGAGGGGTAAGGGCACTTGGAGCACAGAGTCCCAATGCCAAAGTGAAAAGGCCATTTTTGAAAGTTGAAGCTCGGACTCTGAAAAATCCTGTGGCCCTGTTGATGCTGCCTAGGGGCCACAGGAACTCTTTGGCTGAATATTAAGCTCAAATTTGGGGGATTTTGGTCCTGCCTCTTTTGCCTTTGGCCCTGCCCACAACTTGGTCCCTAGAGCTCCTCTGAAACGAAAGTCATCCCTTGGGCTGAAAGAGTTTCTACACCTCTCATGTAAAGGATGGATCATCCTCGTTTCAACCTTTGCCTCTGGCAAAACAGGTCTTACAAGTTTTGGAATTGTTTTAACCCCCTTCAAAACCTGCTTGATCAACACTGACTGTGGTTTACCCATGTGCACAAAAGTGTGTCTGCGTCAGGAATGGGTGGAAAGTAGACTGCCGTTCACTAGCAAATTACATGATGCTCACTGGTTGTGGCAATCCTCACAGAGAACACTTAGATTAAATGGGTCTTGGCTTGATCAGCCAAGGCACACATTCTTAAGCAAGGATACATATCCCAAATAGCTTCAGATTAGATAAAACTTAAGTCAGCCTTCCCCAAACTGTTGTTGGGCTTCAGCTCCCTCCATCATCAGGCGGCATGATTGGGGGGATGTTAGGAATTATAGTCCAACCCAGCTGGAAGGTACCAGATTGAGGAAAGCCACCTTAAGTGGTAAAAGTGCCAGGAGTGAAAACACTTCAATGCTCTGTGGGGTTTCTGTTACAAAGCCTGCCCAAACTGGGTCGACTCATCCCCTGATCTACACTGTTCTCAGCCTTTTCAGACCTTTAACCCGAACTTGCATCTTATATAGCAGGTATCTATATAAAGGACAGGGACTGCAGGTGGGGCAGTGGTTTAAACCGCTGTGCTGCTGGGCTGGTTGATCGAAAGGTCACCGGTTCGAATCTGCACAACGGAGTGAGTTCCCGTTGCTCTGTTGTTCTGTGCACTTCGGTGTTTAGCCATGCCGGCCACATGCCCATGGAGACTGTCTGCGGACAAACGTTGGCTCCCTCGGCTAGGAGACGGAGATGAGCACAGCCCCCTAGAGTCAGGCATGACTGGACTTAATGTCAAGGGGAAACCTTTACCTTTATATAAAGGGCAGCTTTTGCAACCCACCTTGTTCCAGTTTTCACCCAGCATGTAGTCCCAGCTCACCCATTGTCAGAGCGCAAGACTGATGCATTGTTAGGAGTGATGCCTCTCTCAAACCAAGAGGCAGGCTCCTAGTCTCTCAGCATCAGTACTTAGCTTTGATCTGGGGATAACAGGAGAAGCCAACCTGATGGGCCTACCGTAAGGATTTCTGTGATCTATGACACATTTTGGAAATGCACTATGGATGTTGTTGGCCTGTGCCAGGTGTACCCCGGGGTTCCCCCCATTGGAGGTAACTTACAAGTGCATGCACACATGTGTACATCCTGCTTTTCTGTACCCAGCAGTGTCCAGGTGGCTTATAAAACAAAGCTACCAGTTATAAAGCAAGTTAAAATACAGTTGCAACCATAAAAATTTCAAACATAGCAGCAAGCAGTATCATAAAACTTCTCAGACTGCAGCTAAAACTCTTTTTAAATGGCCTGCCTAAATAAGATGCTGTTAGGACCCTGTTTAAAACAGGTAAAGACCCGCCCCCCTCCCCCCGTGAGACAATTCTACAGTTTTAACCACCACAACGGAAAAGGCCCTTTTTTCCTTCCCCTCTCCCTCTCCAATTTTTTTGATGGTGAAAAGGGCCTCAAAAACCAATAGGCATTTAGTGTTAGAGGAGGTGATGCAAATACAGTGTTCTTCCAGAGTAGACACTCACATCTGTGAGATTCAGTGTGGTTGCAGGGGATAGCACAGCGAGTTGGGTTGTCCACGGGCCCTTTTTCTTGCACAGTAAAAAGTATGCAAATCAAAGGGACAAATCAGTTTCCTCACACGGAAATGCTGTCAGCAGGAAGCAGCAAAGTCTGAGTGGCTGCGAGCTCACAGACCAACAAGGCTCTGCAAAGTATGCCAAATCTATGGAGTCCCCTGCCAGAGCTGGAGGTTTTTGAGTCATCCAAGGATTTGGGCTGGGATTCATACCGGGAACACCTGCTGAGGACTTGGCCATGGCAAACCCTGAACCTGCCGGTAGGTGAAGCAAACTTCTGATCTCTTTAAACAACGAGTAGAAAACGTATCTCTGGGGTATCACAGGCCATCCCCAGGACTCATCTGGAGCCTGTTGTAGGTTTTTTGTAGTTATCCATTGGAGGATAGTCTCTTTGGAGTTCAGTCCATAGTCATAAAGCCTGGATGGTGCCAACAATTTATTTGAGGCCAGAGAAAGGCTTTTCCCCACCTCAGAGTTGAAAGTAGTACAAAAGAAGCATTGTTACTTATGGTGAATAGTCAGTGTCTTCTGTGATGAACAGGTTTTTCAGAGAGTCAGCAACCTGCAAAACCTGTTTGGCCCAAGGTAACAATGGAGCAAAAGAAATGAGTGTGTATAGCGTGAAGAAAAATGTCTCTGTAGGGCACCAGCAGCCATTTGTCTCCAATCCATTCAGTCTTTAAAAAAGTAGATTCTTAGAGTTCAGTTCAGCTGTTTATAGAAAACAGGAATCCTATTGTATCTTTACTGTATCCTCAATTGGAAAAAAGGCTCAGAACATAGTTGGAAATATTTGGCATTTATGGAAAGGGGCATTGCATATTTGGGGTCCAAGCTTAGCATTTAGAAGGCTGACACTTAAATTATCTTCTGAACATTTGAGTCATTGATGTGTGTCTGCACACCCAAGTTTGAATCTCTCCTAAAGCTTGAGAAACACATATTTTAAAACCCTGATTTTGAAAGATTTGCATTGTAAGTATTCACTTTGTGAACTGTGCCAATACATTTCTGTGTCTACACAATGTTAGAAAATGCTCTTCATATTTCTTTTAGCACTTTGATGAATAGTTTCAGTGGAAGGTCTTTACACAACCTATGGGGCACCGGCAGAGTGACCCATCCACTGTCAGCCATACTCAAGGCTTAGCAGATACTTAGCAGATCTTTCTATTTTCTGACCATTTTTGCCTAACTTTATGCTTCTGGGCACATGCCTACCTGTGGAACACAAAATCTTAGTAGTATCATAGAGATGAAAAGGACAGAGAAATCATGCTGTCCACTTCCTGACTGAAGGCAGGCTCTCACATCCACTGAGCCCATGTCAATACTACAGCAATCGTCTGATAAACTAGCTGTAGTTTACGGACCACTGTGCTGTGGCACAAGCTCCGTCCAGGAGCAAACAATATGCCTTGTGGAAGAAGTGTCCACATAAATCTCAAAATAAAAGATCCGGGGTGTGCAGAAGTAGATCTCTGGATGATTTTGCTGTTTATTGGCTGGGGTTTTTTGGCTCCCAAGTGTTTCACAATAGCAGCAGCAAAATGACTCATTCTCTAACTTCAGTTATGCTGCTGACCATTTGAGGGAACCTATGAAGACCATTTGAGGAAACCAGAAGAGGGTATGTGTGTGTGTGTGTGTTTGAAAGGACCACAAGCTCCATTTGTTTTGGTATTTAAAGCAGATTTCTGGGCACAGAAATATTTAATTTCTTGTGTTGGTGTTTTTCATCAGATTCCAACTGGTGTATCTCAAGGTTCTAAGTAAAGGTGGTGGTGCTGGTGATCATGATTATATAAGTCGTCCACTCTTTCTACTCAAGAAATAGGGCTAAGCATCATGCTACAAGAGAAAAGAAGCATATACACATGGGTTGCTAAGTGTCCATCAGATGTGCTGAAACTTCATTCCCAAATATGAGGTCTGAAAGTGATGAAAACTCTGCTTGCCATGTTCATAGGAAGCCCTTAACTATGATCCCTTGGAGCCCCTTGGTAAAGGCACCAAGGAAGGGGGAAATCTTCCAGATTATTAGAAATGAAAGGAAGGCATAACCCAAAGCCATCACAACTGATCCCCCTGTAGCCTGCTAGAGAGCTTGGTGTATGTGACGCTGACTGTGAAAGGGGTCTCCTGGACCAATGAAAGGGGAAGACAGAGGATGGATGGTTGGAGCCATTTGAAATGGTGTTGAACTGTTGAGGAATGGGTTCTTAATTGATAGATAAAGCTTGGAGTGAAGGTTTAAGAGCAGGTACAGAACAACATCTCTTAAATATAAACCTGTGTTCATTGACTCCAGTTTATGGTGTGATTTTTCATGCTAAATGAAGGGCTTTTGAAAAATGAGCACACCAAGATATCCAAGAAAAAAATATTTCTGATTTCTGTACAAAAATGAATAAAAACAGACTGAGATATTTTGAGCTCAGGCTAGATGAGATAAAAAGTACCCCAAATTGCTTGGGATCAAGATTTTTTTTAACAAATTTTATACCAAAAGTTGCCTATGAACCTGGGGGTTTCTATTCTGTGATGGAGGGTGGGGAAGTGTCTGTGGAGTCTTGGCTTCAAGGTCAGTCTCAGTTCCTCATCTGTGAAATGGCAACCTTCATCAGAAGGCTGTTATGGGAATGAAGGGAATGGAAAACGGGGGTTGGATCCAGAAGCTGCCTTCCGCAAGAGGAAGGACTTTGCTCAGAGAAGTCCCTTGCAGCCTGTTTTCTGGGGATCCCACACACAGCACAGCTCACCCCATTCAGCAGGATCTCCTGACTGCCCTGTGTAGCATTTTCAGGGCTGCTGTGAGAAGGAAGGGCCAAGAAAGTCCTTTTCTGCCACCACAGTCAATCCATTGTACATCTGATCAAACCCTGAAAGGCATTTACTTTTTATACTAAATGGGTATAGATAGTTCTTTCATGTGAGAGAACAGATTTGTGCGCCCTGTTGACTCACATGGTCAAGATGGATGCACCAATCCCATGGTGCTACATGAATGAAAAGTTGTTCTTGATGCCCATTCAGACCTCCATTTCATCAATTTAACTTGCAAGGCAAGGAAAAGTAGGCATTGGTTCTCTTTCTTCATTGTGGATGTTTTTAGAGTTCGCTTGTGCCCAGAAGTTCCACTTCCCTTCAGGTTCCCTTCTCTTACCTCATTTCACAGAAAGTGTTGAATGCTTAAATAACTCAACATCTTTCCCTGTCTGGGTTAGAACATTATTTCCGGTAGGGGCCTGACACATGCAGAATAGATGTTAACGCTGCAAGCGAGAGTAAAGAAAAAAGCGCAGAGTGCCTTCCTGCATTTACAAAAGAGGGCATGGGAATTTTTTGTACAAATTGACATGCAGTCCATTCACAGATTTGCCCAACACTGTAAGCCTGGTTGGTTTAAATTAGCCTGGGACTCCCACTCTGCCCAATGAACAATGAGGAAGGGTGGGGATCACGAGGTACCTCTTCCACCTTTACTGCTTCTGCCAGTAAGCTAAGGAAAACCATGCAGCAGCAATGAAAGCTTAGTAGGGATGGCAGCCACCATAAGGTGCCCAAGCCACACTTTTGGTGGTTGTCAGTGATTCCCCTGCCCTGAATTTCTGCTAATGTTGTATCTGGGGATAAAAATTTGCAATGTGAGTGATTTTCCTGAGGGTAGAACAAAAGGCAGTGACTCTAAATAACAAGGAGCTAGTTTAATTTAGCTGTTTTCAAGGTACCAGCACTCTCTTTATTTAGTAGTTTTTGGAGGTTCATTGATGTGTTTGGGATCAATCAGCAGCAGAGCTAGAAAATCAGTGACCTGCACATGGTGACATTTGGGGAGAACAGAGAATAAATATGGAAATGAGGTGTGGGGGGACCCCATAGGCAGAGTGAAAGGGATGAAAAAATGTGGAGGGAAATGGTGTGGATATTCTATGACAGATGTGCATAGCCTTGAACCTGGGGATCAGATTCAGTCCTCCTGGTGTCCTGATAAGCTTCCCAGCTCTGTCCCCACCCCACCCCCATTGTTTGGTAGCTTCCTAGCTTTTGCTCAGGTTCTTTCCACTGCATTCTAAAAGGTTAAAATACCTAAAGCTTTCAAACTGGCAGCAAGAGCTTTAACCTACAATATATCTGTATTTTTGTCCCTCCGCATTTGCCTTTGGCCGTATCCTGAGAGTGTCTCTGGAATGGAATTTGGCTTTCAGGCTGAAAGTTGAAGAAAATGTGTCCAAATATGTACCCTTGATTTGAAAAGAGAGATTATATAGGATATGGTGTATGCATACAAGATTTACATGAATAGCAATTTGCTTCAGAATGTAATCCTTCCCACTCCGGTTGTAAGTTTCCAGGCCTCATGACAGCTCAAATAGGTTTGGAGCAGTAAGAACAGTACCTGATGAAATCTCAGCAAGTGCAAGACAGAGGGAACCAAGGAAAGATGTCTGGTGGCAAGAGTCCGGGGCTTTAGTGCTCTCCAAAGCTGTTTGCCAGTTTTCATTGACAGAAAAAGCAAAAGAAATTAAGTCAAATGGGCAAATACATGCCATTTTCACAATTTGGAAGCATTCAGAGTTTCAATGTTTCTTGGTACAGATTTCAAATATCCTTTGAAAGGTACTCCTTAAGTCACATATATACACAACTGCATAGCCTGTTTTAAGTTTAGCCTTGTATGAAACACTGTCTATTACATAGAGATATGATTATGTATGCCAATTGATCCATATCAAACAATGAAGTAAAGAAGAGCTAGACCAATTGTTTTCCCATGATCAGTCATTGGTAGACATGACATAACTCGCAGGAAGGGGAGGAATATATTAAACATTAGCAGGCGAAGTTGTAAACATTTCCTGACTTGTGTGCTGCCTAAGATCACACTCCCCTAGGTGTCAGGATCTTGCTTTTCTGACCTATAATCTGGCTTTTATTAAACCTGCTGATGCTTGTTTTCCAAGACCTGCCAAGCATAGCTGCTCCTTGCTTGTGTTAACACAACACACTAACCCACCATGGTCTATAAGACACAAGTGAATTAACGTGTCATCTGAACTCAGCACTCTTCCTGAGGGTGATCTATAAGCCCAGGTGTGGCTTAGAAACCACCCCTGCATTTATTTTTTATTATATTCCACCTTTTTTTTCCTTTCAAGGAATTTAAGATGGCTTACTCCTCCTCTCAATCTTATCTTTACAACAACAGCCCTGTGAGATGGCATCTGAGAGTCTGTGACTGACCCAAATTCATCCAGTGAGCTCCAGGGCTGAGTGGGGGCTAGAACCCCAATAGCCTGAGTCTTGGTTCCACACTCTTAACCATTACACACTGCCTCAGTTACCCATGGCTTGTTCTATGGGTTAATTAACCTTGGGTTAACCTTGGGTACTATGGGTAAATTAACCTTGTGGGTTAACATGTCACCCCAATTGAGGTGACATGTTAATCCATGGACAAGCTGGCCAGAACAGTGAAAGTCCTTTGCCACTGTGGCCAAGGGGCTCCACTAGATGACAGCTGGCAAACTGCAGGTTCACCTGGGCTCCTGCTGATGTGGGAAGTACAAAGGATTTTTCATGAGTGTCCTTGCTCTCCTGCTGGCATCAGATGGAGCCTCAGGAAACCTTGGGTGCCACAGTGTGCTGCTTCCCCAGGTCCCAAACATGACACGGTGGAAGATGCCTCATGAGGAAGCAGGGCCAAATGGCAGGATCCTGCCCATCAGTGCTGTCACCAGCTGTGATGGTAGGTGGGGAGGAGTGGCCCTGCTTGTTCTTTTCGCAGCAAAGAGAGGAGGAAGCAGGGGTGGATCTCGCTTGCCTGCCACCACACTGCAGCCATCATCAGCAGGAACAAGGCGCTCCATTTGTCTTCTTCTCAAGGAAGGCATACACAGTGCCCCAGCATCCCAGCCCCATTGGGAGCAGGGAGAATAGGGATGGATCCTGCTGAGATTCTCTGGAAGAAGGGAAAGGAAGAACTGGGGTAGAGGGTGAGCCCATTGCCTGCCCAGTGCACTTCAGACACATGGGCAGGTGTGGCTGCCCCATACCATGGTCCCAATCCCCAGTTGGGACATGGGAAGGAGTGCAGACAAACACCAGCTCGCCCCACCAGTTCCTGGGTGATGTGGCACCCACAACATCTGGGGATGGAGGACTGCAGGGTGGTCCAGGGTGGTCCCAGTGTGGTCCCAGGAAGACCCGGCCAAATATAGCTCTTGGCCACTGGTCAGCCAGGATGCACTGCAGCTAACAAGCAGGCCAAGGGTTCAGGCAGCTTCCACACTGCTCAGCCAGGCTACGCCACCCCCGAGCTTCAGAGCCCAGCCCCAGGGGGACCTTCCCTTCACCCCCTGCTACAGGTTCCCCACACAGCACTCCAGCTGAAGTCAGCAGAGTGGGATTTGCTTAAGCAATCCAGCTCTCTGGAATTGGCAGGAGAGCTGGATGGGGAAGCAGATGACATGGGCTAAAAAGGCCAACATTCTGCCACTTTCTTCGTGCTCCTGCAGTGTCCCCCAGGATACTGCAGAGGAATGGTGGGAAGGGACCCAAAGCCCTGCTGTTCGCAGGTAAAATTCTCATGGGAGTTAATGTGTCATGTGAACTCAGCCTTTGTGTTTTGAATGGGAGGTGCAAAAGGGTGATGGACTCCCAGTGGCTAGTGGCTGTGTTATCTCCACCAGGCTGGTCTGCCACATTTTGCTACCCTGCTGTGTGTATTCCCACCTGACCTCCATGTGCTGTCTGGATTTGGCAGGTAATAACTAAGTCAGCAGTGGCACCCTCCATCTAGAACTCGGTCAGAGGCTTGCTTAGACAACTAATGGTCAGGAGGACGGTCATGTTCTTTGTATACAGGAAGACACTGGGAGAAGGCTGAGGACTAATGTTCACCACAACTATTTTTAGTAGAATCACTTCTATTCTGTGCACCTTGGGTGGTTATTTTGCCCTTCTGTTTTTTCATTATGTGTTGCCTTTTTCTTGTTATTATGGTTCTTGAATATTTTATTTGTTGCGGGGGCAGGCTGTGTTGTTGGGTTTTTATGTTTTAAATTGACTGCAGATGCTCTGCAGAGTCTGTCAGTCTAGGAATGCAGGGTACACATTTTAGAGATAAATAGCACTCACACCCTTGGCCAACTCATGCCATTTTGAAGGCCCACAATTACACACAAAATGATAGAAGGAGACTTAGAGTGGGTGGGTGGGAGGATGGTGTGCTATTCTCTTTCAAGATCAACTATTTTTCCCTTTCATAGATGTCTCCAGTTATAACTACAATTAGTGGTAACATTAATATTCCACCATTCAGGCCCTCCCAGTTAAAATCAAAAGCCTTTTTCCTGGCTGTTCCTATAGCCTGGCTACCCTTCCTTTACCACAAGTAAGGCTAGCCCCAGTCGGTTACATTGGATCTGATCAAGATTTATACTGGATCAGCCATGCTGGCGGAAGTAGACTTTCTCCAATTCCTCTACCTCCCTGGAAGTGCTACATGGAGAATCAGGAACCCTGCTGAATGGGGTGAACAGCAATATGAATGACAGGCCCCAAATCAGGCAGAGGAACCACTTGTGGGTAGATCTCTTCCTCTTGCAGGGGCAGATACTGGATCCAACCCATTATGTGGAAATAGAGTTCTCACTTCTGATGTGCAGACCTCCAGAATTACAAGGAAGGACAGAAGCCAGCTTTCTGGGCATGCCTTTGTTGACAGCTGTTTGTGACATTCAAGTTACTGCAAATTCTCGAACCGCAGAGGTGGTTGGATTCAGTTGAATCAAGCATGCCTGCACACAAGACAAGAGCCTACAATCTCCTAAAGCCTTCCTCTTACCCAGGCCACTAACCATGACCAGCCAAGGTAAGTTAGGTGATACCATAAAAGATGGAACTAACCCCCCTTCCTTTGTCTGTTGCCTTTTACTGCCTCTCAGTTCAGATACTACTTGACAATCTGCATTCTTCTTTAGTGTGGCAAGGAAGGAAGGAAGCCCTGGCTGGGTCAAAAAGACGAAGAGGCACTGGCTTCTTCCTTTCATCTTCTACTGGGTGAAGCAACCCCTCTAAGGCAACCACATCCTGTTTCTGGGGAGAAGGGAAAGGAGATTTTGCTCCGTTTGTATCATGAACCCCAGCCAGGTTTTAACGTACTTGTCAATATCCATCATCCAGAAGTAGGCAGATGCAGAAGGAGGCACAAATGAAGTAGTTGTTTTCAGAGGTAATCGGTGGGACCATACATCACTGCAGAATGTAGCTGGTGGATAGCTTTTTGTTAGTTCCCCCCCCCCTCCGCTGCATAAAAAGTTACCTGCATACAGTAAATCATTTAGCGTACCAGGAAGAAATACTGTATAACCCTCTTCTTAAAATATTGCTGCTTATTATAAGTAAACCTGCTTCTGAAGGAATGTATGTTATGATCCAGGTTGGACAACATTTTGGATTTTGTCAAAAACCACATAGAGATCTCATTTTAGATATGGTAAATGGATCCAATAAGTAAGCAGAGGAGAACCATCCTTGACTTGCAGAAGCATTCTACAATGGCCTCACTCTTTTGCCTCCTCTCAGGCACACAGTTGCACCGCCTCCACCTACCACTTTGCTCTGGTGCAGGACAGGACCTGGTTAGGAATCTCAGCAGATAAACCCTATGGGGTTGTGTCGCTGCTCCATTGGCTTCCCCAGAGCCCCTGCTGAAGTCCATGTGCTTGCCTGGAGGTATCTGTAGCACGAGGCCTACCTGCATGGACCTCATGGGCCATGAGATCTTCTGGAATCCTGTGCAACTGGGGCCCCAGCTCACATTTATTTATTTATTTATTTATTTATTTATTTATATGTAATTATAGGCCACCTATTATTGCTGAGGCCTTCCTAGGTAGCTTACAATGCATACTAACAGGATAAAAACACATTAAAAACATAACGAATTAAACATCTAAAAACAGTTAAAAGGGGCTTCAGCATACAGGCTAAACATTTAAAAATTTCCTAAAAAGATATGTCTTTGCCTGGCATTGAAAGAAAAATAGAGATGGAGCCAGGCCAATTTCCCTAGGGAGGGAGTTCCAGAGATGGGGAGCAGCAGCAGAAAAGGCCCTTTACCTAGTTGCTACCCTTCTCATCTCCCTGAGGGGTGGTTCTTGTAGAAGGGCCTCCTGGGCTGATCTAAGGGGGTGGGTAGGTATATATAGGTGCAGACGGCCCTTTAGATAGCCAGGTCCCAAGCTGTTTAGGGCTTTATATGTCAATACAAGCACCTTGAATTGGGCCCAGGCCACAACTGGTAGCCAGTGAAGTTATTTCAGCACTGGTGTTATATGGGCCACTCTGGCAGTACCAGTTACCAAGCGAGCAGCCCAATTCTGCACCAGTTGCAATTGCCGGACCGTCTTCAAGGGCCTGTGCATATAGAGCCCTGCCCATGTGGGATTCCCCACAGCCATGCTGAACAGCTGGATGTCAACAGTGAGAAATTACAAGTTGTTGCTGCTGTTACAACAGCAAGGCAGCCAAAGTTGTCAGGACAGCTTGCAAAAGATACTGGATATGGGGTGTGGCTGCACTTCCCCTTCAGCGCTGCTGGAGCTCACATCACATGATTGTGTTATGGGTGGGAAGGGGGGAGGGCGTCTGGCCTGTGGCCATTGCATGGTCATAGGCAAATCACTGCCTTTCAGACTCAGTTCCTCCTGGCTAAGATGGAAATGACAGCACCCCATCAGGAGGTTTCTCTGAAACAAGGGCTGAAGAACAAGAAGTGCTTCATTTAAAGAAAGGCCCAACACTTCACAAGCACTCTGGATGGGCAGTTCCTGCTTTCCTCTGCCCATTTGTCTTTTGCTGTTCCTACCACTGAGCACCTCACTGCTTTGAATCCCCTCCACTCCTTTTCCCATTCCCATTCGCCACTTCCAGACCCCAGTCTCCCTCCCTCACTGGACAGAGCACCACACTCAGTCCAGCTTAGCTTCCTCCCCACTCATTAACTTTCTAGACCTCCCTACTCCAGCTCTACCTCTACTTCCTCTTGCCACCACTGCTCCTCCTTCCTTCCTTGTGGGCATAAGAAAGGCTGAGTAGTAATGGGCTGGATGCTTAGGGGCAAAGCTGCTCAAGGAGGTGGGCAGCCAGAGAGGGCTAAGGACAGGAACCTGGGGAAGGTATAAGTGGTCAGAGAGAAGGATCATGGGAGCCTGCAGGTATGGATGAGCAGAGGAAGCCATGCGTGCTCAGGTGCATGTGTGTGCCAAGGGAGGGATACACATTGGGTCTGGTGGGTCTGGTCTCCCAGTATGTCAGACTGTACATGTTTATTCTTGAGGGCACACATTTTATATATAAATAATACAGACACAGAGAGAGAGAGAGAGAGAGCAAGGGAGGGAGAGAGAGAAAGAGAATATGGATATATATGTAATCATAAATGGTTTCTCCACAGTAAATGTGTCCTGCAAGCTCACACTCAACAGACTAAATAGCTTGATGACTTAACTTTTTGCCCTGCTGAAGAACTAGTTTTTGATGAGTGCTAGTTTGCTGAAATTTCTTTCAGCTTCTGTCATCAGCTGTTTGCAAAACATCTGCAGCTCTATGTACACTTCAGTGAAAACTATTATTTGTTCATTAGATTTATAAATCACATTTATACATTGCAGCCTCCACCTACCAAGTTCCCAGAACGATATGTAATGAAAACATCAAAGCATCATATAACACCATGAAACACAGGAGCAAACATCATATTAAATCAAGAATGCCATTAAACGTATCTGTTACATTTTTATGCTGTCCTGTAGCTGAAGCTCTCTGGGCTGCTCACATCAATTTAAAATAATTTTAAACAAAAAAGCAGTCTAAAAATTTAAATATCTAAAACAACAGTAAGATAAAAGTAAAAACTAGAGTAAAACCACTAGCAGTACAAAAGATTTAAAATTCAATACAGAATTTAAAATAGTGTGAAGAATTCCTGGGAGTATTCCTGGAAAAGTAAGGTGCTGAAAAGAGTACAATATAGTTGCCAGGTGAGCCTCCCTGAGTGTTTATTCCAGAGCTGGGATGCCACAACAAAAAAGGCCTCTTTATGGTTTTGAATGTTAATACCAGCACTTTGAATTGGGCCTGGACATGAACCAGCAAGCAGTGCAGTTGGTAAAGTACTGGCCTAATAAGATGATGTTGGCCAGTCCTTGTTTAAGCTTGCAGCCTTGTTTTGGACAAGCAGAAGCTTCCAGACCATTTTCACAGGCAGCCCCACATATGACACATTGCAATAATCCAACCCTGAGGTGATCTGAGCATGAATAACTGTAGCTAGGCTGTCCCTGTCCAGATAAGGATGTGGTTGGTGTATCGGTCTTAAGCTGAGTGTAACTGTGATGGATCTTGGTCCAGGAGCACCCCCAAACTGTAAATCTGATCCTTTAGTGGGAATGCAACCCACTTCACTCATGCTAGGCAGTGAACCACCCACCAACAGTACCTCTGTCTTGTCTGGATTGAGTCTCAGTTTACTGGCACTCATTCAGTTCATTACCATGTCCAGACACTGATTCAGAATAGTCACTTCCTTACCTGAATTGGATGAAAAGCAGAAATAGAGCTGGGTGTCATCTGCATATTTTTGGATCATCATCCTCCTGCCCATTCAAGAAAACCGGATCAAGAGTGTGTCCTCTTGTGTGTGTTGGGCCAACAACATGTGGAAATGGCATGATTTTTATAGTCACCATGAAGTCCTGAGCTGCCCCAGATACCACAGCCATGGCATGAAAGCTGAGACCTTCTAGCACCATCATTCTGGCGGTGAAGAATAACAAACATTTTAATAGAGTGAAAGCCCAACAAAGCGATGCAGTCTTCACTATTCCTCTGAAGTTATATTTTTCCTCCTCCTCTCTCACTCTAGTTGTCTGTTGAAATGGTTCATTGTTCCAAGCTACTTAGCCAAGCAAGAAGCCTCTGTTCTATGTCTCTACACAAGATCTTTAGGAATGAGGAGTAAAGTGTCCAAATCAACTGTCTTTTGTTCATCTATTCATTTTCTCATATTCTGTCATTCCTCCAAAGTAGGAGCACAGATCCACTTACTAATGCTAATACTCAAATTGCCAACAAAACAACTACTACAGTTCCACAAATGAGGAGATTGTCACTGATTGTACCCCATTTTAAACCCCCACCCTCCTTACCTCATTTACACTGGGGGCAATGTGCAAGGCATCTTGTAGATTGAAGGGCTCTGCTTGGCTGGTAAAGGGGAGATACTCCCCCAGATAGCTAGAGTCCAAGTCATTAAGGGCTTTATATGCTAATGGGAAGGCCTTAAATGGGGTTTGATAACTCACTAGCAGCCAGTGCCATGTTTTTGGGGTGGGTGTAATATCCCTCCTAGCTCCTTCTACCAGCAGATGAGCTGCAAATTCCAAGACAGCTTCAGCTTCTGCACTGTTTTCAAGGAAATACCCATGTAGACCATGTGGCAGTAATCTATCCAAGATTCCATCAGAGTGTGGACACTTAAATTCAGATTATCTTGCATCAGTAAACAGACCAGCCAAAACTGGGCACAAGTGACCCTAGTTGTTGCAGGTACTTGGGCCTTCAGATGCAGATTAGCTAGAGCTTTGGCAGGTTGGACAGTGATAATGGATGGAAAATCTTCCAGGATATCCAGAAGTCATTTAGGATCCAGCACTCTTTGAAGGTGAACCAGTTTAATGGGTCCCACACTCCTGCAGAGGTTACACTTTCCATTCAATTTAGACTCTTGTTCACATATATCTGAGCCCTGTAAATCTTACTAGCAACATTGGCTCCTATTGCTCCTAGGAGCAACATCTCTGATGATTATGGTGTTTTGTCCCTCTCAGCAGCTTTCTTTGCCTCCTGTACCAGTCCTAGTAAGGAGCACTAGGACTGGTAATTCATCAGAATGTGTGTCACACCAGAAACCCCGAATTTCTCTGTCTCTCAAATGACAACTCCTAGTTTAATTGCATACCCAAACTCTTTCTGTTTTAAAGAAAAGTCTGGACCAGTCTTCTGCTTGTTCTGGTACATTTTTATTGAATGACTTTATTTTATTTCTATACCACACAATAGCTCAAGTATTCTCAATAGTTCGCAACAGTTAAAACCATAAAATATAACAATGTGATAAAGCACACTATAACACCTTTAAAAGTTTAAAATTGCAGTATAAAATCCAAGTAAAAATCATGAGTCCAAAGATCTGAAAAAAATGAAATGCCTGGAAAATCGGTGCTTCACCTGATGTTGAAAAGGTGCAACACAAGTGTCAGGCATTCTTCACTGGGACAATGTTCCACATCCAGGATGTCACAACTGAAAGGACCATCTCCTTAATAGCCATTTGTATCACTTCATTTCATGGGGACACCCAGAGGAGTGCTTCTGAAGATGACCTCATAGTCTGGGCAAGTATATATGGGAGAAGGCAATCCTTCAGGTCACCTGGCTGAAGCTATTTAGGGCTTCGAAAGTTCATGCCAGTACTTTGACTTGGGCATGAAAATAGACTGGAAACCAGTGTAGATCACAAAGCATAATATCAAAGCAGCACAATATGTTCGTATTGATCAGACCTTGTTAAGTCTTGCTGCCCTCTTTTGGACCAGCTGAAACTTCCAAACCATTTTCAAAGAGTGCTCCATGTATAATACATTGCAGTAGTCCAGATAAGCAGTTACTAGAGTGTGGAGAACCGTAGCTGTTATCTCTATCTAGTTAATATTTAATTGATTTAATTATATTAATATGCAATATTTGCATATTTTTGAATGTTTTAATTGTGTAAGTTTTAAATGTGAACTGCCTTGAGTCCCAATCACTGGGAATAGGTGGGATAGAAATAAAGATGATGATGGTGATGAGGACAATGACATTGTTGCTTCATTGGCCTAAGCTGATAAAAAGTGTTTCATGTTACCAAGGGCATCAGTAAGTCCAGTGACAATACTGGTTCTAAGAGCAGCCCCAAACTATGAACAGGATCCATTAGGGGAAGTTTGCAGTTGCCTTCAGAATAGATTGAACATCACTCAGCTGAGCAGACGATGCACCCAGTAACAGTACCAGCTAGCAAGGCTTCTGATTAGCTCTAGCAAATCCCAGAAGCTCTGGGCAATAGGTACATTGATAAAGAGAAATACGTTTCCTCAAATATCTTCAAGCATTATCTCCAATTTAGCCTATTTTTTCCCACGTGTTAATGGGGTTGCAGTCTGGACTAGGCCTGCCTTGAATGGGTAAAACCAGTAAAGTATGCCTTTTTTCCCCTCTCGCCATGCTTGGCCTTGGAAGAACCAGTTGTGAGGACATAGCCAGAATACAAACTCATTGTGGCTTTATGTGAATGGAAGTGTTGTGGCTTCCCCCAAAGAATCTTGGGAAGTGTAATGTGGAATTCGTCCTGAGAATTCTGTTACAGATGCCCAATCATTCCCCACAGGCTTTCTTGGAAGTAGGAAAGCAATTTAAGCCTCTGCTGTGTGTGGCTATGCCTCAAGGTGGATGCCTTGTTTGTACTTGCCTTTGAGCAGCCAGCTAGTTAGTGATTCATACTGTATTTCCTCAATAATCCATGATCCAGATGGGAGTGGGTAGATTTGCCATTTCTTGAAATCAAACTTGTGCTACTTCTGGGTTAGGCCATAGAGACAGAGTAGGACAGACACATAATTCATCAAACAAGAGGAAGTTGATCTCCAAAAAGGACAAGAAATGATGCCAATTTGCATAAGACTTGCATATACTAATTTATAGGTATAGATGCAAATTTAGAAATAATTATTCCAATTTACATAGAAATGCCATACACCTTGCCATTGTGTGGAACAGTGTGACCGGATGTCCTGTGTGCCTTGTGAGTTGTCCAGATGGGCAACATCAAGCCTAGCTTTTCTTTCTGATACTTTATGGGTACAAACTGGCTTGGTCAGCCCTTCAAATGGAGGATGACTTCAAAGTAGGGGATGATCCTCTGGCAAACCTTCGAATGGAGGAAGACAGTGGAGCCATAAGTCAAGGGGTCTTGGAAAAGGCTTGGTATGGATTTTGCCTGGTCTGGGGATGGAGCCCAGTCATTCTGGCAAGCCTAGGGGTGGAACTCAGCACAAATGCAGCTCATCACTTCTGCAACATTAAAAATGACTGAAGGGGTAGGAAGTCTGGGATTCTTACCTCTTTGTTTTCTGGCCACTGATGCAAAAGCAAAGAAAAAAATTGACCAAGCTTGTCATATTTGTAGAACAGTTGGGAACACGAATTATGAGGGAGGACACTTGAGCCCTGGCTTTGATCTGGATTCAGGCCCAAAGCCAAGAACAACCTCCTTTCCCCTCCCCATTCCTCTCCCCTCATCTCCACTGCATTCTCCCTGCAATGTCTTAAGAACTTTGTTTCCAGAAAAAAGGAAGCCAATGGGATTACACTCCCTCTAAAGGACAGGATCCACAGCTTGGGGGTGCTCCTCGACTCAGAGCTGTCTTTGGAAGCTCAGGTGACTGAGGTGGCGAGGAGCGCTTTCCTTCAGCTTTGGCTAATCCATCAGCTGTGTCCCTACCTCAAGGATGATTGCCTAGCAACAGTGACACATGCAGTGGTTACTTCCCGATTGGACTTCTGTAACGTGCTCTATGTGGGGCTGCCCTTGAAGACAGTCCGGATACTTCAGATTGTGCAAAATAGAGCTGCCAGGTTGCTGATGGGGACTGGGCGTTACTCTCACACAACCCCAGTCTGGCTCCCCATCAAAGTCCGGGCTCAATTCAAGGTGCTGGTTATCATCTACAAAGCCCTTAATGGCTTGGGACTTGGATACCTAAAGGAATGCCTGCTTCCATATTTGCCCTTCCGCCCCTTGAGATTGGCAGCAGAGGCCCTCCTCTGGGAACCTTCGGTGAAAGATATTAGGAGACTGAGTACCTGGAGGAGGGCTTTCTCTGTGGTGGCGCCCCACCTGTGGAATGTACCCCACAGAGAGGTCTGCCTGGCACTGTTGTTATTTGTTTTCTGGCACCAGGCCAAGACCTTTTTATTTAAACAATATTTTAACAACTTGTAATATTATCTATTGGTTTTAATTCTACAGCCAGGGTGAATCTAGAGTTTATGTATACTATTTTTTATGTTTATTTATTGTATGGAAGCCGTCCCGAGGCTTATGCGAATGGGACGGCATACAAAAACTCCAAATAAATAAATAAACAGAATGCAACTCTGCAGTGTCTTTGGAGAAAAAGCAGGGATGAGGGACAGTTCAAAAAATGCTGGAAAACAATAGCTGAAGAAAGGGGCAACACCGTCACCCATGTCAAAATAGCCTCTAGACATCAGTTGGCGTCCACAGTTTCCATTCCACAGCTTCCCTGGAATGAGAACAAGAAAATGAGAGGCAGAGCTGAGTACCACTTTAGTTCTGATAGCATTTTAGCACAAACCTCCAGATAAGTTCCTACTGCAACTTCAAGATGTTAGAAAACATGGGGAACAAATTGTAACCTTATGACATGGCCTCCTCCATGCTACAGAATGGAGAAGCTAGTGCAAAGTCAGTGGGGGACAACAGAGTGGTGTAGTGCTCAGAGTGCGAACTGGGACTTGGGGAGATCTGGGTTCTGGTGCCCACTTTGGCCATAAGCTGAGTGAGTGACTTTGGGCCAGTCCCTGACTCACAGCCTAACCCATCTCACAAGGCTGTTGTGAGGATGAAAAGGGAAAGGTGGAGGATTATGTAAGCCAGCTGGGTTCCTTGAAGGAGGAAAAAGTAAATGTAAAGATCAAGCAAACAAGTCTTCTAGTAACACCAGCTGAATTCACTTCTATTGGATACCAAAACCAGCTCAGCCCAGTGCCTGAGATATGAGTTTTTTTTTGCTATCTGATGTGGTTCTTATACAGTTTCACTAATTCCTTTTGCCTTTATATCATATCATATATTTAGTATCCACCTGTTTATATTGTATGATCCCCTCCTCAAAGAACATCCATTGCATGGGGTCATATTAAGTTGCTAGCAATGTTGCCTGCGTGGTTAGTGCTGCATTCTCGCTCTCCCACCACTACCTGCCCCAATCATCTGGAAAAGCTCTTACTCTGAAAGATAGCAGACATAACAGTTAAAGAGAAGTCATAGTGTGTTCTTGACCAGCGATGTGAGCCTGAGGCCCTCCTGGCTTTGCAATGTCCATGAGAGTTGTATAGTTTATTCACAAATGCAGTGTCTTGTTTTACCACTATGCTTCAAGTGCACTGCTTGTCTTGATTTGTTAACTGCCTCATGTATGTTTATTCAGGTATCCTTTCACAGAATCACAGAATAGCTGGGTCAGAAGAGGCCAAGAAGGCCATTGAGTGCAATTCCCTGCTTGCACAGGACACCAGTTACACCATCCCAATCAGATATCTGTTCAATGTCTCTAGAGTGGAAGAGCACACAATATCTTTTGGCAGCGGGTTCTATTGTCATACCGCTCCTACTGTCAGGAAATTCTTCCTTGTGTTGAGCCTGTACCTGGTGTACTGTAGTTTAAGTTCATCGTTCCATGTCCTACAATCTGGGATGAGTGGGAAGAGGTCTTTTCCATCTTTGTGACTGCCTTTGAGGACTAGAGTTAGGCTGAAGAGGTTCAGTTCTTTCAGCCTCTTGTCATAAGACTTATTTTCCAGGCTCTTTGTTGACCTCCTCTGAACCCTCTCCAGATTATCAGGCTCCTTTTAAACCTGGGTGCCCAAAACCAAAAGCTGTATTCCAGGTGAGGTCTGACTAATGCATAGTAGAAGGGAATGAGCACTTTTCTATTTCTGGAAGTGATGCCTCTGTTTATGCATCCCAAAACGGTGTTGTCCTTTTTGCGGCTGCATCACACTGCTAGTTCATGTTTAGCTTGTTTTCTACAACTCCAAGGTCCCTTTTATTTTATGTACTGTTGAGCCAAGTGTTCCCCATCTTATATCGATGCAGCTGATTTTTCTTGCCTAGGTGTAGAACTTGGCATTTGTCCCTGTTGAATTTCATCATCATCACCATCATTACTGCAAGCAGTTTTAAATGCAAACAGTTTCAAAAGAGTTGCAAAGCTGCTTAAAGGATTAGATGAAGATGCTGCAGTCAGTGGCTCAAAGAACTAACCAATAGGAGCTGTCCTCAGCCAACATTTTGTTACAGTATGATTGTTTTCTTCTGGGGAATAGCAGGGTTATTTGCTTTGAGGAGAGTTTCAAACCAGCTATAAATCTTATATCTGCCTTTATCCTCAGCACTCACTGAGCCCCAGTGAGGTTTGGAGCACAACTCAGTGTTCATAGTTCAAGCAGGCTTCAGCCAATCTCAGTTTGAAAGGAAGGCCAGACTCCTGTATAATTTCACTTCGTCAGAAGGGTCAGGATGCGGTATGCATGGTTAGAGTCCATATTTCATTGTTTGAAAAAGGCTTTACTGAAATTTCTTTTTAATCCTTTTTTTCCCTTTCCAGATCTCCACAGCCAACTGAAAGGCACTGAAAGCAAACGCTACAGTGAGATTTTCCGGAGTCTAGATGCCCTAGAAATTTCAATTGGAAATGCGTATGTATCCAAGAAAGTTTTCATAGTGCTCCTCACAAGGCCACTAAATGTCTTGATCTTGTGTTTGCAGGTACATGACTGCAGGGAGAAAGTTTAATGTGAGCTGGATGGTGCTTCAGGCTGCGAATGAGCCAGTATAGATTTGTGGCTCCTGGAAAAAGGGCAGTTCAGCCATGAAAATGACTTAAAACGGTCACAACCATAATTGTACTGCCTTTGCCTAGAATATTATTTTTTGGCCAGAATTGCAGGCTGCAAAGCCAGAGGAAAGTCCAGTGGAGCTCTTTGTGCTGCTAGGCAGACTTTCTCTAAGCCAGTGGTAGCGTCATCTGCAGCATTGTGCACACATGCGCTTTGTAAAGGTTGCATGTTGTAAATTGCACTGCGTGCCTCCTGTGCAGCCATATAGAAATTTGGGCCCCTTAAACTCTGTCCACTTCCCATTGAGAAGCAGATCTTGCAGCAATCATCAGTCGCAAGGGTTACCTGTGTTCTTTAGCTTGTTATAACAAAGCTGTCTGTGCCCCTTCAATCTTTCTTCATCTCATATGCCCCTCTGTCCAGTAAGAGACCCATGTCTGTCCTTGTGCTCTCCCTGAAGCCTGCTTCCCAGAGATCAGCTACCTGCTCTGACTGCTCCCCCTCGTATTTTGCCCAGGTACCTCCTCAAGTTTAGTGGGTGCCCCCCAGTACCTGCAGGCTCTAACCAGGATACATTTCTAGCATGCATCATGCATCTGATGGATTTACGAAGCTGTTACAGTTATATCTTAGTCTTGTGCTGATGTACACAGGAGAACCAGGCAGTTTTTCCTCTAGACACCAGCCAAGCTGAGACCTGCTTGGCTGAAAGAATAGAACAGGTTCTATTTACTCAGAAGTAAGGGCCTGGAAACAGAATTGGATTTTGCAAAGGCATGAATGGTATAATGAAATATGGAACATGGTAATTAATGGTAAACTGATGACAGAAATGAAAATTAAAAGAGGGTTAATGAAAACGAAGAAATATAATGAAATCTGGGGAGATTTTGTAAAAGCAGTACTGATAGAAGGCAAAGGCTGTAAACCCAGTCAAGATTATATGAACTTCTGGAGGGGATATGGAAATAATTGAAGTATATTATATATTATTAATTGTTATAGTATGTGAATGGTGGTAGCATTGGTCTCTGGGGTGGTGGGGGCACTTTATTATTTACCTTTTTATTATTGTGTTTTTGTTATGTTATGTTATTATTGTTGTGATGTATTGCAATTATGGGTTTTTTTGTAAAAATAATGGGGGGAGAGTAAAAAAATAAAATAAAAAAAGAAGTAAGGGCCTGTGGTCAGAGCCTGTTGATTCAGAAGTAAGCACCATTGAGTTCAGAAAGTGTGTTTAGGATTGGAGCCTGTATGTCCTAAAGTGTGGGGAGCTGCTTGTGTGAACAGAGAATGGTGACAGAAGGAGCAAGGCTGTTATTTAAATGTATTTAGCAATACATGCATTACACTTTTATGGATTGGTGTGGCCAAGACATTTTGCTTCTTGAGGTAGAAAAATCCTAGCAGTATTATTCTCCCAGCAAGGCAAACATTTAATATGTTAAATAAAGGCAGATTTGCCATTGCGTAATAGCACCCAAAATCCACCACCAGAGGCTGCTGGCTCTTTCCCCATAACTGATGAGACCACAGGATCGTGTTCAGTCCTAATGGCCAATATTTATTCTGCCTTTAATGGAATTTTCCCAACTGGTTGTTTCTCATTTGCAGGGCAGTTGATTTGCTCAATGATGACGCTAATGACAACGGCATTGGAGTCTCAGATTCAGAGCCTGAAAAACTACAGGTATGATCAAAAGTGATTGGGATGAAAAAACCATTAGCAGGGCTGCCTTGCTAAAAACATTTTTACCCCATCTGAACAGAAGTAGTTGTGGCATCCCTTCCTTTGGATGGACCATTCTCCCACAAGATCTAATCCAGGAGCAATAACAAGCTATTCTGTCTGCACATAATACATGCTGGGGATGTGAGGTGGGGGAATAGCATTGCTGCAGGGAAATATGCACGGCACTGTTTCCCCCCAGCCCTTAACCCTGGCTGGATGTGCAATGTGGCATGGTACTCAGCTTTCCAAGAACTGTAATGCAAAAGACAAAGCTGAGGTTCTGCTCTAGTGGGGCAATGAGAGCGGACAAAAATCTTGCTGCTCTTTGCAATGTCAGGACAAAGGAAAAAGCCTTGCATGAGCAGTCTGGCACGACTTTTGCACAGCAGAGGGGAGCAAATTAATTCTTGGAATTAATACCAAAGAATTAATACTGAAAATAAAGATAACAAAATGGTGCAGGCAAGATGAGAAGTGCATTGTTTATGACTGATGGTAGCCCAGGGAATATCCAGTAGCTGATGGGATACAAACTGCGTTTCATATATTGTATTTTATGTAGTGTTGTAAACTGCTTCAGCAATTGGGAGTATGGAAGTAAAATCACTGTGGTCGTCATTATTGGTACAGGGAAAAATGCTTGCATTTCCTGAAAGCTCAACATTCTATGCTTTGTGCACAAAGAAGGTATGATATCCCAGCAGCATAAGCTAAAAATGAAAGGCTGCATTTGATTTTTGATATTTAACAACAAATGTATTATTTGTTGTTATGTAAATAAGCTTAGGTTTCTGCTTTCACTGATGAGGGGATCTAATGTTTCCTCTTCTAGGTTACCTAACTAGTGGTTAGTATTATATCCATACTGAACAAATTGTGATTAGCCTTAACTGTAGGGGTGCGGAAACTCAAGCCAGGGTTGAAATCCTGGGTTCACCAGGGTTCACCTAGGGTTCACCAGATGGCCATGGCATCTGTCCCTGGCTTCTCCAACAGCCAGTTATTTCTGGGTTTCCCAATATTTTGCAGTTTTTCTCCCTGTTCTAAAAGGTTGGAATGCCCTTCTGGAGACTCAGTTACTGGCAATAAGAGCTTTGAGTTAGAATACCCTTCTCTGACATTGAATCTGGCCCTCAGGCTCAAAAAAGTTATTTGGTGCCTGTTCCTAAATCTAAGAGATATTTTAAGAAACAAATATGCATCTCTTCTGCTTTCTGTCCAGTATGAACGACATTTACAGATTGCACGAAGAGTGAGAGATTTGCTTAAAATACCTTAGGAGAGCCTTTTTTTATGTCTCAGCTATGGTGGACACACAACTCTTGAAAACAAGAGAAAGGGCCTTCTTGGTTGCTGCACCTAAATTGTGGCATTCTTTGGCCCAGTAAATTAAGTTGGCACCCTCTCTTATGGTGTTCCACCACATGGTAAAAACCTTGTTGAGGCAGCTGTTCATTTATCAGATGGATGCATTTTATATGCTACAGCTGTCCTTTTATTTGATTGCTTTTTCCTCTTTGTAAGTATATCATACTATTGATTTCAATTGCTTTTAGCCACCCTGAGTAGTGGGTAAGCACCGGAATGGCAGATAAAATAAAAAAAATCAATTAACACATTTGTTCATGTCCTGCATGAGATGTTTTCTGAGACTGGACAGCAGAACAACCTGGTTACCTTCTTTGTTTCACCTTCAGGCACTTACCTTTATCCCTTCCCCAGTTCCTGGATCAGAAACATATTTTTGAGAGGAAAAGTGTACATCAATCTTGAGATGCATGAATGGGGTAGTTGTGCTAAACTTTAAATGGCTGAGGGAGGTTGCCGAACCTTTTTTAGGGACATTTGCCCATCTCCAAAAACTTACATCCTCCTCCTCTCGCATTTCATTATTTTGCAGATATATGAAAATTTCAGCAAGTGTGATATTGATGTGGAGGCAGGAGATCCAGCAAACATGTCAGGTAGCTCCAATGGAGGTCAAATGAAATGGCCAGTATGGATCTTGGTTTGTGCTGTTCTCAGTTTTCCGCTATTGCACTTGGACGGAGAAAATGGGCAGAGAAAAGGAATGCTGTTTTTTCCCCCTCCCCCCACCCTTCCCCACCCAATTCACAGTTCTACATTGTCCAAAGAACCTGACCAGCAGGAGATTTGGGGCAGACAAAATGCAAAAGTAACTGGTGTGGAATTCTCTGTCGGAAGATGCAGTGATGATAGGCATGAGCTTAGATGGCTTTAAAAGGAAATTAGCTGACTGTGTGGAACATAAAACTCTTGAGTACCAGTTACAAGGGAGAAAAGACAGTAGGTGACTGTTTCATAAATGGTATTTGGGCATCCTGAAGGCATCTAGTGAGCTTCTGGGGGACCCAAGTTGCTACACTGAATGGACCTTTGGCCTGATCCAATATTCCCATTATCAGGTGAGCAATGAGACTTTCAGTGAAAACATCAGAGTAGGCTGTTTCCCAGAGCTGATGCACAAATCTCAATAAAAATCTTTTATTGCAGTAATGCCACTAATTAGCCATAAACCTTTATAGTCCCAATAAAGATCCACAGTAAAGATTATAATGTAATTCCTTGACAAGTATCCCTTCGTGAGCATCATGACAAATCAGCCCCGGCTTCAGCATGCAAAATAAATCCAAATAAGTTCACAGTTCCAGGTTGCCAGTGAATTGCTTTCAACAAAGCTGGTTGCTCTGGCTCAGACATAGGTGAGTGGCAACTAAAGATCATTTTTGGATATTCGATCTTGATAGGGACACCTGATTCTCAGGTGGTTGCTGCATCTCCAGGTGCCTTTGAAACACCCTCCTTCTTGATGATGCACCCAAAGAAGCACCTCTGAAACACCCTCTCCACAGAGACCTCTTCCTGCTCCCCTGCTTCCATGGAAGAGCTCTCCAACTGAGAAGCAGGGGTCTCTGCCCAGGTGAAGTCCCCTGGGAGATAGCCCTCAATGGCGTCCTGAATGCCATTCTCTCCTGCACCTCACTTGAACAGAGTAGGCTAGTGTAAGGGGTGTAGGGCAGGCCATGTGGAAGGCGGAGCCCTGCCATCCAATAGAGGAGAAGGTGCATGGGATTGCCCTCGCCCTCACCACCCACCATTGGCATCTGAGGCAAGTACCTCACTTTACCTAATGGTAGGGATGGCCTTGGATATACAAGTGCCAATCATCAGGCATGTGACATGTTTCATGCAGGAGGGGACCCCAGCCCCTCTGGAAGGTCAAAGCCTCCCAGGAGAGAAGAGGAAGACTGGTAGTTTTGAAGGGTTACACTTTACAGTTAGGAAGATAGGCTGAAGGACCAGCTTATGGGGGTAGAGAGGCAAAATTGTATCCTGGAGAGGCAAGCTGGTGTCAATTCTTGAAAGGCTTGGGGCATGTGTGAGAAGAGAAGAAACTACAGGGACTACCAAGACTGAGGATTTGGTGACAGTTTGCTGGATTAGGGTGGGCTAAGCAGAAACAGGCAGGGGAAGGGCACAGAGTGGAGCCCATGAGCTGTGGATGAGAGCATCACTGACAAAGTCTGTTAAAAGAAAGGAAAATTTACAAAGATTGAAAAGGGCAATGGGTGTAGAGCAAGCCAAAAAGCTGGTAATAATACATGGGGCCCAAGGAGACTAATATTTTTCCAAAGTGATACAGTGACTCAATGGCTAGGACTCCAGCCCATCGCCTGCAGGGTTCATGGTTCAAGCCTGATTGTGGAGACTTGTTCACCTGCCTAATAAGAGGTTCTTATGGTGCTGATGGAACAGTCTTGGATAGTAAGGCTGACTTCATCACCAGATATTTACTCAAACCAATCTGTTCCTAATGTTCTTAGTTGAAGAGGCTGATGAGATGTTGATCAAGTGTGATGGCGGTGTCGAAGCAGCCCTGGAATATGCCAAGATGTGGTGTAAATATGTCAAGGAGCTGTTGATCTGGGTAGACAAACGCCTTACTTATGGTGAGGTTCACTTCTTACTATACCATTTTTTAACCAGACCAACCAATCCACCAAACTCTCCATTCCCCTATATATATCCACCTTTACATTAACAGTCTCCTGTGCAATATATTTTCCAGATGGTAGCCACTTTAGTCCATTACAACAAAACAACAAAGAGTCCTCTGGTACCTTCAGGACTAACAAATTAATAGAAACACAGAGTGAGTCAGAAGGGGTCTCCCGGGCCATCTAGTCTGACCTCCAGCACCAGTCGGCTCCGCTCACGACATGCCCACCATGTGGACGTCCAGCCTATCCTTGAACACCCGCACCAATGGGGCCTCAACGACCTCTCCTGGAAGCCCATTCCACACCCTCGGGGTCCTGACTGTCAGGAAGTGCTTCCTGGCATCCAAATGGAACCTTGGTTCCCGGAGCTTTGCTCCGTTGGAGCATGTCCTGCCTTCCTCTGCAAGGGAGAACAGGTCTCTACCCACCACCGTGTGACATCCCCTCACATACCTGTATGTTGCCAACATATCCCCTCTGAGTCTCCTCTTCTCCAGGCTGAAGAGACCCAGTTCCCTCAGTCTCGCCTCATATAGCATCCCCTGCAACCCGGCCACCAACCTTGTGGCCCTACACTGCACTGACTCCAACCTGGCTATATCCTTTCTGTAATGAGGGGCCCAAAACTGAGCACAATACTCCAGTTGCGGGCACACCAGAGTCATATAAAAGTAAAGGTAAAGGTTTCCCCTTGACATTAAGTCCAGTCATGCCTGACTCTAGGGGGCGGTGCTCATCTCCATTTCCTAGCTGAGGGAGCCAGCGTTTGTCCGGAGACAGTCTCCGTGGTCATGTGGCCGGCATGACTAAACACCAAAGTGCATGGAACGCTGTTACCTGCCCACCGAAGTGGTACCTTTTTATCTACTTGCATTTGCATGCTTTCGAACTGCAAGGTTGGCAGGAGCTGGGACAGAGCAACAGGAACTCACCCCGTTGTGCAGATTCGAACCAGCGACATTTCGATCTACCAGCCCAGCAGCACAGCAGTTTAAACCATTGCGCCACCTGCAGTCCCTCCAGAGTTGTATAGAGTGGTAGTAATACCTCTCTTGATCTAGAAGCCACACTTCTGGCTATGCAACCAACGGTGGCATTTGCCCTCTTGAACACCGCATCACACTGCTGACTCATGTTTAGCCTGCAGTCAACCAGTACCCCGGGGTCCCTTTCACAAGTGTTGCTCTCCAGCCACTTGTCCCCTAACCTGTACTTATGATAGCTATTCCTATGCCACAAGTGCAAGACCTTGCACTTATCCACATTGAACGCCATCCTGTTGTCTCCTGCCCACTTCCATAGTCTGTCCAGATCTTTTGGATCTGGAGTACCTGCGCCTCAGTTGTGGCCACTGCTCCAGTTTTAGTGTTGTCTGCAAATTTGATCAGCAGTCTGTTCACCCCTTCTTCCATGTCATTTATGAAAAGATTAAACAGGATTGGCCCCAGGACAGAGCCCTGGGGGACCCCGCTTGTCACAGGCCGCCATCCTGATGATTCCCCACTAATGGTTACCCTCTGCTTTCAGTCAGTCAACCATGCCCTAATCCATCGGACAGTTCTTTGGTGTATCCCAAAACACCTCAGTTTCTCCACCAGGATATCATGGGGCACTTTGTCAAAGGCCTTGCTGAAATCCAGGTGTACCACATCCACTGCATCCCCTCCATCTAGTCATCTCAAAACCTCGTCATAGAATTCCACAAGGTTTGTCTGGCAGGACCTGTTTTTGAGGAAGCCGTGTTGTGTGGCTGTCAGCCTCCCTTCGCTATCTAGCATCACTGGATCTCTCTCTGTTATGAGCCTTTCCATTGTTTTTCCTACAATGGATGTAAGGCTAACAGGTCTATAATTCCCTATGTCCCTTCTACTATCCTTTTTGAGAATTGGGACCACAGATGCCACCCTTCAGTCCTCTGGAACTTCATCTGTTCTCCACGAGGCATCAAAAATGGAGGCCAGAGGGCGTGAGAGAACCCCTGTCAACTCTCTAAGTACTCTCGGGTGTAACCCGTCAGGGCCTGGTGCCTTTGTAATGTCCAATGCCCTGAGGAGCCCCTCGACTTCAAGGGGGGGTGACTCTAATCTGTGCCCCTAAGCCCCCAGCCTCATCTAATCTCCTATGCGGATATCCCCCATCCTGCTTTGGGGAGAACACAGAGGCAAAATAGTCATTTAGCATCTGTGCCTGTTCCCTCATATCAGTCAGTGGATCTCCTTCTTAATTTAGTGGTCCCACCACTTGTCTCCCCTTCCTCTTCCTATTTACATGCTGAAAGAAGCCCTTTTTGTTGCTCTTGATGTTCTTGGCAAGTCTCAGCTCATAATCAGCCTTAGCCTTGTGAAGAATCCTTCTGCAACGGGCCTCCTCCTCCCGGTATACCCTTTTGTCTATTTGCCCCAGTACCCATTTCCTATGGAGGTTCCTCTTTCATCTAATCCCTTTAACCACCTCCTTTCGCGTCCATGGCAGCACTCTCCTCCGTCTCCCCACCTTACTGACTAGAGGAATCGTCAAGGCTTGCGCCTCCAAAACCTCCATTTTGAGTGCCATCCACCCCTCCTCAACTTGCTTACCTTCCAGTAACCTATCCCAGGAGACTTTCCCCAGTCTGGCCTTCAGTTGGCCAAAGTTGGCCCTCTTGAAGTCCCAGCTTCTAGTGCTCAACCTGCTGCACGTCCCCAGTCCCCTGATCTCAAAGCAAAGGATGGAGTGATCACTCGCTCCCCTAATCTGTACTTCATTTATCAGCTCCTCCCTATTGGTCAAGACCAAGTCAAGGATGTTCCCCCCCTCGTTGCTTCTTGGACCCTGTGTGTGAAAAATCCTCCCTCTATAGCTTCTAGGAAGTGACGTGACCTGGCTGTCACCGCCGAGTGAGTCTCCCAGGTAATATCTGGGAGATCTCCCATAATTACTGTGTCTCTCCCCCGAGATATCCTTAGAATCTGGCCTGTCAGGACATCATCCAGGGTCTCAAGTTGACCTGGAGTGCGATAACATACCCCCACTGTCAGGTCTCTTTCCCTGTCAAAGCCCCTAAGTTTCACCTAGACTGCCTCTACCGAATCCCCATCTGTGCTGCATTCTATCTCACTGCATCCTATCCCTTCCCTGATGTATAAAGCCATACCCCCACCTCTCTTTCCCTTCCTGTCCTTTCTAAAAACGTGATACCCTTCTATGTTCACATTCCAGCCTTGCCTTTCATCCCTCCAAGTTTCTGTGATTCCCACCAGGTAATACCCTCCTATTCCCAGGAGAGCTTCAAGCTCTTCCTGCTTATTACCCATGCTCCTAGCATTGGTGTACATGCACCTCAACTCCTTCCCACCACTTTCTTTGCTTGGAGTTCCCAGCCTCCTCCTTCCTCCCATCCTCCCTGATACCTGGCCCCTCTCTGTAGGAGTCCTGTCAGTCCCTGCAGTACCTCTAAAACCCTGCTTCCAGAGCCCTGATCCTCCCCCCACACTTGTCCAGTGCAGACACGTTTCTGGGGGGCCTGAACCCACCCCGCCGGCTCAGTTTAAAATCTTCCGGACGAAGCTCACTAGAGCATCTTGAAAGGACCTTTTCCCCATCCTCTTGAGGTGTAACCCATCCCTTGCCAGAAGTCCATTGGCAAGAAACCGAGTGCCGTGGTTGAGGAACGTGAAGCGTTCTTTCTGGCACCACACCCTAAGCCAATCGTTCACCTCAGAGACCCTCCTGTCCCTTCCTGGCCCAAATCCCCGAACCGGTAAGATTGATGAGAAGGCTGCTTGGGCCTTTAGTTCCCTGAGTTTCTTCCCCAAGGCCTCGAAGTCCCTGGTGATCCTGACCACACCCTGCCTGGCCACGTTGTTTGTGCCCACATGGATCACCAGGAGCGGCTGGTGACCCCCGGAACGAACAAGATGCTCCACTCTGTCCTTCACATGCTGGATGTGTGTGCCCGGCAGGCAGCAAACCTCCCTTGTCTCCAGGTTGGGGTGGCACACTGCTGCCTCAGTGTCTCTCAGCAGGGAGTCCCCAACAACAATTACCTGCCACCATGTCTTCCTGGTGGTGGTGGGAGGCTGTGCCCTGGCCCTCGCCTCTCCTGCAGAGGCCCCCTTGCCGCTTGTCATCCCAGACTGGGGGTCCTGCCGGTCCCTCGAGGCTTCATCATTCTGGCATGCGTTTTCATGGACTATAGCTCACTGCGTCAGGTGTGTGGAATATTGTGGAGAGGTTCAGCTTTTTTGTATAGTTCAAATAGTAGGACAAAGCAAGATCAGAAGGAAAGTACAAATGGTAACCATCACTTTATCAATAGTGGTCCCTTACATTACATATTCCATATAGCCTTAAAAAAGTCTTCATAAGCCATCCTGAGGCTAAAATAGCAAAATACTATATCAGAACAAATACACGTTTCTTCATTTAAACCTTGCCACAAGGTGGGAGCATCCTTCCAAAATTTCATTTTTATGGCTAAATATGCTCCTTCTCTTACTATGCATTTTCTTTGGAATCCCAGAGTACTAACCTGTTTCTTGTTTACAGAAGTGGAGGTTGCCAAGAACATCCTGAAAATTACAGAAGCTAGCAAAAGTTTCCTTTTCTCACAGGTAACTTCTCCTAGATGCTCCTTCTATGAGCTTCATTTTGTAATTTGCATGAATAGTTTCAGTGTGAGTTGTTTTTTTGCCTCACCACATCTGACCTGTAGCATCTTTGCTGGTCTCTCCAAGATGGAACTTGAAGCAAAATCTGTGCATGTGTGTGTGTTTTCATGCCTGGGATTCGCACTGTGTGTTCAGACACCATTTTTCTGGTACATGGAAGAATGAATCCATCCACCACCACATGCAGAGGCAACCATTCCAGGGTATCATTTTCAGTGGTTGTTTCTGGTGCAATATTCTCATAGGCTGACTTAAGGAAAGGACCCAGTTCTTGAAAGTGCCCCTCTGTACTTCCCCTGCAAAATTAACACTTATCAGCCGGGGGGGGGGGGGACGGGGACGACACCCATGTGACCAAAACATGGGATGGAATCTTTTAAATACTATTTTTATAAAATCCATGCTAGTAGTCCTAGTACAGCTATGTCTGAAACCACCTCATATTTTAAGCAATTTGTTCTTAAGGGTTTGTTTATGCCATTGTGGGTGGAAAGTGGAGTTGGTTTCAAAATTCATTGACTAAGGCAGCTGTAGACTGAGGTATATCCATAGTCCCTGGTACTCTTCAGATGGGCCTTGAGGCCCAGTGAAAACAGTAGAAGAGGATGCTGATCCACAGGAAGTTTCTTGGCAGGTTTCAGCCCACTGGAATGAGATATTACTTTTGTCCGTGTTAGTTTCCAAAGAACTTAGATGGATATTAATTTCATGGCAGTTTCACTTCTGACATGTTGACTGGAATGGGAGATGCAACCAGCAATACTCTGTATGTTGTACCAGTGTGCCATAAGGGTAGGTCCCATCACAGTTCCTGGGATGTGGTGATGACCCTGATGTGCAAGTCTCCTGGGTCCACTTTATGGATGCTCCTTCTATGGGTCTAAAAGTCACTCCTGTGTGGTAGGAGCTCGTTCTGCCTGCTGTAATGTTCATAAGCAACTCACTTTGTCCCTTGGAAAGTTTCTAACACTAACCCAGTGGCCTGCAGGAATTTGGGGATTTTACTCATGATATGGGTGAGTTGTCTGCATGAGCTACAGCAACTGCACTGAGCAGCCAAATAAAACTAGCAACCACAGGTCACACATGGGATATGAAGTGCATTGCTGTTTCTGACGGAGTTTGAGTATCATACCTAGAAACTCAGATTTGAATCCAAATGTCCTTATTCTACTTGGCATCCCAATCCAGCCAGCCAAGGTTCCGCAGATGCTATGCTCCTTCCTTTCTCTCCTGACCGCCAAACATTTGGTAATTTCCCAGCTTTTGCATCTTTCTAAGTTGAAATGCCTCTCGTGAAATCTTGAAATTTCTCTCAAAATGCCTTTTGAAAGGCTTGGGAACAGCTTTAAACAAAGATATACAGGTATTTCCGCCCCTCCTCTTTCTTTGGCTCTCCCACCACTGGAAGACACTCTCTAAGAACTTCTCCCAGATTGTATTCAGGCCTTGAATTCTTGGGAAAGTTCTAACACCCCATTTTATTTTTTATTTATTTGGAATTTTTATATGCCGTCCCATTCACATGAGCCTCGGGACGGCTTCCAATACAATAAATAAACAAAGTGTATAAATAGTACATATAAAATCCAGATTCACCCTGGCTGTAGAATTAAAACCAATAAATAATATTAACAGTTATTAAAATATTGTTTAAATAAAAAGTCTTGGCCTGGCACCAAAAAACAAATAACGACAGTGCCAGGCGGACCTCTCTGGGGAGTGCATTCCATAGGTGGGGTGCCACCGCAGAGAAAGCCCTCCTCCAGGTACTCAGTCTCCTAATGTCTTTCACAGAGGGTTCCTGGAGGAGGGCCTCTGCCGCCAATCTCAAGGGGCGGGAGGGCAAATATGGACAAGATAATGCTGGGTCTTGTTTTCTTTCTTTTCAGAACTACATGCCCCTCCAGACTCTGTACACCAAAGTCATGGAGCATCACATAAATGTGGGGAACCTAGCTTCTAAGACAGCCGGCGTTTTGCATCGGAAACAATACTACGAGGTTCAGTGTTTTCTGGCTTGGATACAACACTGCTATGCAACAGCTATGCAAAGGCAGATACTAAAATAGGTTATGGGTCATGGAATCATAGGAGAGGACATACCTGACTGGCCAGCATTGAGCCAGGACAGGCTAGTAACATCCCCCAAGCATTACCTATGAAATGGGAGCCAATCAAATGGCTGGGAATTGAGAAATCCCTTGCCAGAGTTCCCAGCTGAACTCCTAGGTAGTCTAGCCTCCCAGGTAAGTGTGGGAACTATCTGAATTTGAATGTATCAATTAGCACTTGCAGCAGGACTTTCAAACCAATGGATATCTGTGATTGCTACCTGGTCAGCAAAGGGGACTCCATCATGTGGTCTGGGTCAATTGATCCTTTGCTTGCAGTCAACTGTTTTCAAGAATAAAATACAGTTTTGCTCCACTCACTCTTGTCATGCTTAATTGGGTGAAGAACATCTAGTCCAGACCCTTTGTGTCCTTCAAAAGAATCACAGAATCATAGAACTGTAGAGTTGGAAGGGGCCAGAGGGCCATTGGGCCCAGCCCCCTGCTCAGTTTGGGACCCCCAAGTTAAATAATCCCTCTCAGATGGCTGTCCAGTCGCATCTTGAATGCTTCTAGTATGGGAGAACCCACAATCTCTCTGGGTAATTGGTTCCACTGTTGTACTGCTCTAAGAGTCAGGAAATTTTTCCTTATCTCTAGCCAGAATCTGGCTTCCTGTAACTTGAGTGTGTTATTCCATGTCCTGTACTCTGGGATGATCGAGAAGAGATCCTGTCTTTGTGTGACAACCATTCAAGTACTTGTAGAGTGCTATCATGTCCCCACTCAGACTTCTTTTCTCAAGGCTAAACATGCCCAGTTCTTTCAATCTCTCCTCATAAGGCTTTTCCCCAGTCCCCAGATCATCCTTGTTACCTTCCTCTGACCCCTTTCCAGCTTGTCTGCACCTTTCTTAAACTGGGGTGCCCAGAACTGGACACAGGTCTCCTCAACTAGCTGGCCAGAGTGCTAGGTCTGAAATGATTGTTGCTAGAACATCTCATGAAGCTTTGGTCTTTCCATTTGAAGAGTGGGATGGAGAATGGGAAAGAGGAAAGGATACATGCCACATTTTTATTCTGTAGTTTTGTCCTCAACCCCCCGTGATGCCTCAGTGATGTTATGGTTTTATGAGTGCTTAAGATCTCACTCCTCTCATCCCTGTTCTTTTCCCCCCAGCCACTTTGGGCCAAGAAGAATGAAATTGAGAAATGGAGGAAGGAATTCAAGGATCAGTGGCAGAAAGAACAAAAAAGAATGGTAAGAGCAAAGTTAAGATAAGGATGAAGCTACAATCACTTTGGGTCTCTTGCCTGTTGTCTGTGGGCCACCTGTCTTAAGATCCCATAAGGCAAAATGTGTCAGTGGATTCCTGGGGAATACACAATGAAACTGATAGAGAAGAAGGTTATCAGGGAAGGGAAGGGCTAGGGATGTATGAGGTACACATTATATGACCAAAAACAGATTCACCAGTGCCTTCAGGTAAAAAGAACATTCTTCTGTCCTCTTGTCCCAAATATTGCAGCCACTGGTATACTGATTTTCAGGAAAGACCCTTCCCTGAATCGTTGGTATTGCTTGAAAGCTCGAAACTCAGTCGCTCTAGCCCTTTTACTTAAAAAGAGAAAAATGCACACAGCAGGATTCTGTCTAATACTGCCTGCTTCTTCCCTCCTGTGCTCTGGCTGGTGTATGTAGAGACAACAGGATGATTCATGCAGTGATTTAAAGTGCTATGTGCTGTTCCTTTAAATGTTGTTACATTTCAGAAGGGCAATGGGGGTAAAGGAGGGGGATGAGTGAGTGAGGTGATTGGTTGGTGACTGAGCATGTGTGGGTGGGGCTTGGAAGTGTAATTGGAGAGAGAGAAGGAAGAAAGCTGTCAGTTAATTGGCAGTTAACTTTCACAGTGGTCTGTCAGCAGTTGCAGTCAGTTGGAATCAGTCATTAGTCTGAGGAGACAGCCTCTTCATTAGAGTTTCAAAGAGTGCTGTGAAAAGCATTTAGTATTTATATGGACAAAGGGAAGGAAGTAGAATAGTTGGGAGACATATTTGTGCCTAGGGAGAGTCAGAACTGAATATTGTCTAGTATTATAAGGCAGTATATAGAAACTTGAGTGTAGAAGGAAAAGACTGAACTGAGATAAATAGATTAAAGTCTGGTCAAAGAATATTCAGACATGAAAGAAGGATCTGAGAATAAGGAATGATTGTGAAGGGTAACAGTGGGATACCTCAGTTAGAAGTTGTTGTTATATGTTGTTTTATTCATTAAGGAAATAAGTTACTGAACATCTTGAAACCTATATGCTTCATGTACAAATAAAGTTTTATTTTGTTTGTTGTCGTCTCAGAGTCATAGGCAGTTTGAATACCAGAATCATCCTGTTGCCAATTGCAGCACCCCAAAACACCCCAAAAGTAATTGGTCAAAGAAAAGCCCTAAAAGTAGTTGGCCAGAGGAAGTCCACATAGTAAAAACACCACAGTTATACTGTCCCTGAAGGGAGGGTGGATAAGAACAAAATGAACTTTGTGTAACCCACAGCTAACATGCTAGCCTGACCTTGAATACGGTAATCAAAGGGAAACTGGTTATAGCCACCATGAAAGTTGCAAATGTGCAGGGAGTAAGAACATGGCAAGCCTGTGTGAATTTTGAGCAGATAAGAAATAGACATGGGAAATGCCTGGTCCTTGACAGAAGTAAAGACTCTTTGAAGCTAACAGCAGTGGGGGTGTTGCTACATTGATGTATTGATGTATGAGAAGTGTATTAGGTGACCTAATTGCTTACCTAGAGTATAAAATGCATGTACCGGGGTGCAACTTTCAAGACACTGCTTGACTGAATGTCCCCTTTTGTCTCCCTTGATTCTATAGTGCACTAGAATAAAGCTGGTTTTGGCTCTAAGTCTCATCTCAGGCTCCTTTTGACTTGGGTCTGGGGTCCACCCGGGTTTGCCCTAGCTGTTGACTGGCTGAGTTCAGTAACAATCCTCAGGACCACATAGTCCAACAAAGGAGCCTTATAGCTTGGACACAATACTGTGGAAGAAATTAATTAATATGATTGGAATTAAATTCCTGATGGCAGCATTACATACTGTTGGGAAAATCCAAATAAATCTTTATAGAGAAAGGTTGCTTACAGGTGCCTTTGTGATATAAAAGCAAACCTGCAGTGTCCCTGCTCCTCTTGCCCAGAAAGAACCAGAATTCCAAGCCAGGTTCCTTTGTTTCCCTGAAGCTTTATTAATCATCTGTTTCTTTAAGAGACTGAAACTTTTAGTTGCAAAGTTAAGCTTGTTACATTGTTAGCATTTCACTGCAATGAGGCTTTTGTTCTGTTAATGTGCTGAGCTGCAGCTAACTGCCCCGACTAGTTTTCCTGCGTGTCAGTGTTCTGTTGCTCAGTTGTAAAGTCATGTCTGACCCACCATGACCCCATGGACAACATTTCTCCAGGCTCTCCTGTTTTCGTATCCTACGGAGTCTACCCAAGCCCACCCCCACTGCCCCAGTGACCCCATCTAGCCACCTCAACCTCTGCCATCCCCTTCTCCTTTTGCTGTCAATCGTTCCCAGCATCAGGGTCTTCTCCAGTGAGTCCTTCCTTCTCATTAGTTAGCCAAAGTATTTGAGCTTCATGTCAATACCCACACCCAAATCCTGTAATGATTCATGTATCTTCCTGATTGTCATATCAATATCCTGTAATCATTGATATTTGCTGTACAATTGTCTCATGCACCTCTGCAGATCTCTCACTTCATTTGTCTATGAGTACATTATGTGCCCATTATTTTCTCATCCTCTGCCCTGTATGTGTGACTAGAAGCCTATAAAATCCTCTGTTTATGTTCTAAAAACTTGTAGTTGGTGGGCATACCTCTACTAGACAGCACTGTTGTAGGTTTGTACTCTGCAGAGGTGTTTACCTAGGTGTTCTCACCGATAAAAGAGCTGAGGTTCGAGGTGAAGGTGTCCCCCTGTAGATCTGAGCATACATTCCCACGACTGCTCTTCCAGGAGTCCCTGACAATACACAGAGAAAGAAAAGGAAATATAAAGAAATTAAAGACACAACATAGCTACACAAATTCTAGGAGAGTACTCATGACAATTCACTTTGAACAGGAAGAGAAACTGCTTCTGCCTAGAATCATCCCAAATACATGATAAAGTTTTAAAAGCAAAACTCGGAAAACAGAACTATTCAGAGCTGAAGCTAAGCAGGTTTGTCATGCTAACACCTTCTTCAATTGCAGAATGATTCTTTGTCTTCCATGCGGAAGTCCCGCCTCCATTACCTCCAGCGCTGTGAGGACTTAGAGAAAGCCAAAGTGTTAAGTGCCAAGGCAGAAGAAGAGTTCCAGGCTGCAGCAGGCAGCGGCAACAAGCAACTGGAGAAACGGCGGCGTTATCGAGAGGAAGCCCAGTTAAAGGTATCGATCTCATGTCCTAAAGTAATTCAGAACTCTGTCATTTATGATCTGTGGTGCAAACTTTGGAATTCAGGTTCTTCCAGAGGTACATAAATGCATGGAAATCCAGCAGGGACAACGACAGATTTTTGTGAGTCTTCGGGCAACTTGGCACACAAAGTTATCTGAGTATAGTGGATATAGCTCTAAGAGAGCAAAAGCATGTACGCTAGAAGGACACTAAAAAGAACTTGTTGTGTCATTGAAGGAGATTCTTTGATGCCTTCACACTGGAGTTGGCAATATTAGACCAGTCCGGCTCCTGCATTAAGTGAGACCCACAATGATCTGATTGGCATGCCATGACAATCTGCCATGGGTAAGCAACCATGGTGGATTTTTGTGTCAGCAAAATCCAGCATGTTGTCTGCAGTGAGGCTTCTCCTTCCACAAATAGGACATCCTGAGAACTCATGGTTTATTCTAGAGGTTGTTTGAGCCATGGCAGGTCATTGTGTTGGGAGGACTGTTGCTCATTCCTCAACATCTAAAAGAAATCAGAGCGTGAAAATGTGCATTTGGGTTCATATAATTTCCACTGGCTCCTGAAAGCTGTGCTTTTTGTTTCTCTTTGTGCAAGTGGGCACTTAATGGCTACCCAATACAAGGCAAAACTGTATCTAGTTCATTTGCCAGAAATCAAGCACCAAGCTTTTGATGGAAAAGTACCAGTAAAGGACAAAAAAATGGGGAAAGGAGGTGCACCCTAGAACATTGAGTACATTATCACTTTCTTGGCAGTCTTCACAATCTCAGTGTTCTCCACCTTTTCAACATTTCCCTGAGTGTGCAGCTACTCCAGAAAGGGAAGATCTCAACTTCTCCTTTTCTGCAGCTCCTTTTCAGAGCACATACTGCTGCTGTTACTGAGGTTCTCCCCCACTTCTAAAATAGCCACAGATAATTATGCAAATTTAATGGCTGGGAAGTAAATAGAGGAGAGATGTGTGCACTTGCAGTAACGCAGTAGCTGATGCAAGTGTGTACATTTCTACTTTGTTTATTTTCCAACCATTAAATTTGCACACATTTCTCCTCCATTTACCTCATAGCTATTCCATTTGTGTATACCGCATACTGTTTATTTTTTGAACTATTAGAGAACCACAGTACTCACAGTTGTAAGTGCTCTAGAACTGCTAGAGAGAGTTAATATCTCCCCTTTCTGGAGTAGGTGGAGAGTTGTAGAAGTGCTGAAAAGGTTGTAGGCACCAAGGACTGTGACATTAAAAATTGCAAGGATTACATTGCTAAGGGAGCATCTTCTGTTGCCACTTGGTCCCTGACAACTGCATGTAAATTTGCCTAAAGGAAGTCTTCCCTTGTCTTCCCTTGTACAGCAGATAGAGACAAGGAAATTAACCAGACAAAACTACACATACCAGATAAGCGTCCATTTGCAGATGTGAGAAAGAACATTATTTTAAAATCATGCCATTTTAGGGGGCTAAAAAAGGTAAAAGAACAGGGGTAGGTTGTGACCAGAATGGGAAGGAGGAAACAAGATGCATTCTGCCATGAAGACCACTGAGAAATCACCTAGAGAACCAAGGGGGAAGGAGGACAACAAAGCACAGGAAGCATAATCATCTGTTGAGTTCTGTAAACAACCATGTGTTTATTTACAAGGTGGCTTAATGTGATATGTAAACCTGCCCATTGTCACAGTGGGTAGATTGTTTAAAATTTCGGAGTTGAGATTGCTCTGCAGAGGTCATGTACTGTTGTTAGTATTTCCTCCCCACATAGTTCCTGTTCCATCAGAAAATGCACTTCCTCCTAGCACCAAGCAAGTTCAACTTCATGCAATACAAAAGGATACAGGACCACTCTGATCCCTAAATGTCTCTGCTGGGGGTGGGGGAATCACAATTCTGAGCATGGAATAATCAGAGGTGATCTGATGAATATGCATCCATTTTGATTCCACACTGGAAGTATTCCAAAAACGTAGAACCTTGTCATCAAAAAATAGATGAGCTATGTCCCTCTGCCTTCTTTGTTTATTTGAAAGTTGATTCAGTGGGGGCTTGCTTTCCAGGTAAGCTCAAAAGAGAAATAGTGAAGGAAGCTGTCCAGCCTTTGAAAGGGAACTGTGCAGTCTCACACATCAGTCAAGACTGTGAAACCTCTTCCTCCTATGAAGTTTTGTCCATAGATTTCATAATCCCAGTAGCAAAGTGTTCAAAGAAACATGCAGCAGGAGAAGAAGTATGGCGTTGGAATGATACAGATGTGATTAACGAACCTCCGTTATCACGCTGGTAACTGCCTGGTGGTGGGCCATGGGGTTCAATCAGCTCTGTAGGGGCTAAGATAGATTGCTTGGCAAATCCCCCAGATGATGTGGAATGGCAATTCCACATTTAGTGGGAGGAAATCAAGCTTTTCTCAGCCGGGTAGTACCAGAGGGAGAGCTGCCCTCTGCAAATCCTCAACATACTACCTTTTTAAAGTTTTGTTTTAGCTTTTGTGAACACACCGGATCTATTGGAACGTATTTTTGTTTCTTTTTTCTGCAATGATACCCATGGAATAAGCTGCATTTCTTGCTAATTAAAAAGCCCTTCGGATGGAGGGGGAATGAAACCTTCCCCCCCACGGAGTTGAAAAGCGGCGAATTGCATAACAGAGAGAAAGAAAGAACTTTTTGTAAGTAAGGAAAAGATTTATCTTCTTTTATCTCTCCAAGGGCGAATACTTGTGTTGTGGAACTGAGTAATAGAGGATCTTTCTTTTATTCATCTGTGTTGGACTACTGCCAAGAATTGGCAACCATCTTTCTCTTTGTTCCTGGGATCCTTGGACACCTGCCAAGCTTTGCTAATTTACCGCTACTGTGGAAGAAATATGGAAGGCATTTCTGGCAATACAGGCTTCTTTAACAGCTGTGCAGCTATCCCAGCAGGCGATAATAATACGACAGAAGATTGTTCTAGAGCGACTTGATTGTTTTTTAACTGAACAAAAAAGTGGTTTTGATAAATTAGACACTTCTATTAATCAGGCTTTAGATAAGCAACTTGCACCTGAACAGAATATGCAAAATATCCAACAAGCAGAAGGAAAATCTGAAACTGGAAAGAAAATAAGTGCAACTGATCTGCGTGTTATGATGGAGAAGGAGAAGACAGCTTGGCTGCAACTCAAGACACATGATCTATTGCAGACATTACGAAGCAAGCTTCCATGGGATCTGCGTGTCATCTTAGAGAAGGACATTTTAGCTGACCACTTAAAAGAGGTTATGTTTATGTGGCTGCAACTGAAGACTCCAATACAGACATTACGGTGGAATGGGAAAAAAAAACAGAAAGGTCTGGTAGAGGGGTAAAGAAAAAGGAAACATGGCAGGGGTGCAAAGGGAAGATAAGGGAAATTTCTTTCTATTCCAAAAAAAAAGGTGATTTATATAGCTTGATATGCTTACATGTAATGTAGAAAGGCTAAGCTATTATTGCTGGTGAAATAGTAGCAATTTAGCTTAATGAAATCCTGTTTAAAAGGTATTATTGTTAAATGGATATCTTTGACTGTATTTCTAATAAGCTACTGTTATTGATGATATATGTTAGACTGTAAACACCTGGGCTTTTATATGGAGCTAACCATATTTGATTAAATGGTGTTTAAGTGAGATGAAACACTAGTAACTTAGCTTAAAGAAAAATGTTCTAAAAGATATTATAAGTATTATAAGTATTACTCATCATGAAGTAGAATAGTTAAGACAATTGTAGAGATGTTAAATGGATATTTTTGATGTTTACATGTAATTGTGGTAGTGAGAAAGTTGTTTACTATTAGAAAATTGAAAATATTTTGAATTGTCTAGAAATGTTTAGATCAAACTTACCACTGAAGGAGAAAGAGAATATTGCAATTTCATTTAACTTGGAGATGCTTCCCTTTGACATTGCTCAAGAGAAACAGGACTTTGTAGGAAATGATAAGACTGATTTCATGGATGAAGAAGAGGAAGATAGTGACTTCTATCAAATTTGGATTATTATCATTATTATTATTTTATTGGCTGGAGAAACGGGACCTGGTTTTGATCCAACAATGCTTTCAAGTTATTATAAATGGATTCTAGTATGATCATAGAATGTTAAAAGATATGTAGTAGGGGACTGATCCAGTAAATCTGGTGTGTGCAATGATTGTTGTTTGTAGTTTTAGTTTCAAAATCCTAATAAAATTTCTATAAAAAAGAGAAAAAAGGAACATGCTGCTACGGTAGATTTTTGTTGTTGTTGAATGTGAAAATGGAACCCGAACAGAAACTATATGAATGATTTTAGCTTTGTCCTAAAATTATTGTGCACAATAGGTACATATTGTTTTGTGGGGGTGGGGGGCTGCAGAACTGAGATGTTTTTTGGCACCCACACAGTGCCCTTACTCAGACATTCATTTATATATTTATTTAAGATATTTGTATTCTGTCCTTTGCGAGAGCCTCAGGACAGCTTACACAAATAAAATTCCAAAATACATAACAATATAATATTATAAATAACATAAAACATTCCATAATATATCCTCCCTTAATTAATAAAAATAATAAAAATGCAACTGTATACAAATTAGTAGTATAAATAAAATAGTATTAGTTGTTAAAATGAGGGTTAAATAAAAAGACATCCCCACAATGCCACTCTTGCAACTCAGCATTTCTCCAGTCCATCCTACTGTATATTTATTTCACTACATACAGGTTCAGGAATCTGAAATCACCTATAAAGGCTGCGTCTGTGATGCCAACACCCGCCGACAGGGACTGGAGAAAGTCAGGGAGAGAATTGTCTCCCACATCCGTAAACTGGTGTATCAAGGAGATGAGGTGCTGACACGGGTAAGTAGTGATCTGTGGTTATAAATATCCTTGCCATTTTCCTTGCCTCTCTAGCTGCAGGGAGGGGAGCTACAGGAGTGTGGAAACCAAACGCAGCAAGTCCATGCGAGATAACAGGTGTCCATTGTAGTTTTTTCCCCTCATCAAGCTAGATTCAAGGCCATGGTCTAGAATTATAATGCCCTGCTCATAATAGTGATGAGATGGGCATTTTACTGGGCCAATGGGAAGCCAAGCAAGAAGGGGAGGAACCAGAATGTTGGGGTATGTTTGAGAAGAACAGGGAGTGGGAATTGGAAAATGGCAATTGAAGCAATGAGATGCAGAAAGGGGAAGCACATGAATGATTGAACCTCAGAACAAGTCAGGTTGCGCTCTGAGAAACAACAAAAGGCACTAGCTGAGAGGCTTCAGCAGCAGTTGCAGCTTAAGTAATATGGAGATATGGGAGTAGCTTACTGTTGAGAGAATTGATGGTGGTGATAAAGAAAACAGTATGATAGAGTTGCTTCTGTCATAGCTTTTTATATAAAAACAATTAGGGAACTTGTGGCAACTTAAAGACTGCTTATAGCATATAGTCTATTTTTTGAGACCCATGAAATCCTGAATTACTGGGAAACAGAGAGAGAGAGAGAGAGAGAGTTGGAGGGAGCAGATGAATTGTAAACAGGTGAGAGGAGAATAAACCCTGATAGTTGTGAGTGGGAGGGAGGGATCCAACCTGTTCCCGGCCACCTGTCCCCCACTGCTTGAACTAACCAACCCAGGGATGCTTACCATGATGTTCAAATGCAGAACTCTGGATTGCTGGGGAAGAATTATGACTCTGAATTGTATGTAACTCTCCCCTAGCAATTGGGAGCTCCTCATTCAGACCTCACACAACCCAGCAATTGGGGAGTGGGTTGTTTCTGCATTGTTTAGCTTCACCTAGCTACAGTGGGAACAATCAGGTGGCAAAAACAAGCACTCACACTTGTTCCTGCTTCTTTAAAACAAAAAAATGGAAAGAGAGCTGAACCAGATAGATTTTTTTAAGCTCAAAGTATTTCACATGCATTCTTAGCTGATTTTCAAGAATTGTCTTGTGACATAGAGCAGAGTTACTATTCCCATGTTTTTGCTGAGGCTTACATAATGACAACTTGCTTAAGCCAACCTAGTGAGATCATGACAAGTGTAATTTGATTGAAGTGCAAACTGTCTATTTCACACCTTTAACGATTGGTAAAGATTGTAGAGAATTGCACAAATCCACAAAACTTTCAGAACTTTGTCAAAAAACCATTTCCTTTATGTTTTCTGGTATTTATTTATTTATTACATTTCTATCCTGCCTTTTTTCATCCTGTAAGAAACCCCAGGTGGCTTGTGTGAGACTTCACCTCTTTCTTTTATCCTCACAATGACCCTGCTGGGCAGGTTAGACTGAAAGTCAATGACTGGCCCAAAGTCACCAGTGTTTGAGGTTCACAGTCAAGTGGAGACTTGAACCCAGAACTCCTAAGTCCCATTCCAACACTCTAACAACTTCACCATGCCGGTTTTGTTTCTCTAAGGTCACCTTGAGGATGCTTAAACTGCAACATGAACAAGCAGAGCAAATCCCTATAGAATATCAGAATCTGATTGAATTCTGCACGCCTTACAAGTCTGGCGAGAAATACCTGGAGTTCATTCAGAATCTGCAGAAAAGAGAGCTTCCAATGGAGGTGTACAAGTTTGATGAATTTGTACCTTCAGGACAAAGGTAAAGAAGCTCAAACCTTATTCTTTCTCTCTTCCCTTACTGTGAGCAACATGGTTTCTTATATCCCGCCTCATTTCTGACCCCTGATGTCTGCTGTCCCAACCCTGATTTTTGCAAGCTCTGAAGACCTGTAACTGTTCTGATAGTAGTTTTAGGATGTAAAGCTGTCACATGTGTAATAAACAGCATTCCTTTCAGGCTAAAATTCTATCAGTGAAGATCACAGCATGTTGAAGGCATATAACAGGGTGGAATGATGTGATTTCAAGTAGCAGGAGATAGAAAGCACTTCTTGCATCTTTCCCAGTGGTAGCATTGGCTCTCTCTTCCTGCAGTTGGCACACCAGCTCCTTTGGAACTGTGCCCCTCTGCAGAAAATTTCAAGATTTCCATTCAAAGAACCATCATTACCTCCAGACATTCATTTGGGATGGTTAAACCTTCCTAATTTTTGCCATATATTTCCATGGTGGGTCTTCAGCAGAATCAGCTGAACTCTCAGCAGCTGTCACACAACAGCAGTGAAGCCCTTGGTTGACAAATGGTGGCTTTTGATCACTGCTTCCACCATGGCCCCACAGCTTTAGCATGCAAGGTACCCCAGCTAGGCAATGGGACACAGAATGCCTGCATATGTCAAGACAGACTTGAAAGCTGTACTTCCACATATACTTCCATTCACAACACGAAATTGACTTGCCTCTCTCCTGTGCTTACTTTATCATGCAATCTGTGTTTCATGTCACACTCATTTTTCAGTGGTATATATTTTGATACTACATCCCCCTTATCTTTACTATGCCATGAGGTACTACATCAAAAACCTTACTGAAGCCAAATTGTAATATATAGCATTATATTGCCTACATTCCATTTATCAACTGGCCATGCCTGAACCAGCTATTCAGGAAGGATAAACTTGTTTAACTTAAAAACATTTTTGGGCAAAAAAATTAAGTTGTTTCTCTGTAGATTTGCTACAGATCTCTCTGAAAGCCTGAGGGCAGAATTGAATATTATGAGGAAAACAAATTTGGCAGATTCTCCCTTGTAAGTGCCACCCATTTTAAATACTACCCCTGCTGACAAACACACACACACAGAGAACTAAGGCTCTGTAACCTGAGGCATGTAGGCATGAGAAGAAATTATGATGGCGGGGGATAGAGGGGAGAATATGTGCCCCTCCATCCTGCCTACCAGTTCTCCTTACAAATGCCTCCTTTGTGTCTACATTCACAAACATGGAGAGGAACCAAAGACGACATATAGTTCCACTTTGAGTGGGGCATTTCCAGCTACTGCTTGCCCAGCCATGAGCCTGGAAGCAAAACAATACCTCAGAGAAAATGCACTTAAAAGCCAGAGCAGTTTGAATTCTTCTATGTAAGATCATAGCTTAACTGACTGCATAGTTTAAAGAAATCACTACTCTTAGCATGCTTTGAAAGGATGATGATAGACAGTGATAAGGGGCATGTAGTATCAAAATTATATATTACTGAAAAATGAGTGTGAAATGAAACAAGGACTGTATGATAACAAAAGCATAGGATATAGGCAAACCAGTTTCATGCTATGAATAAAAGTATGTATAGTAAATACGGTTTTTACTGTGCATCATTACTCTCTGTCAAAATCTGGGAGAAAAGTATATAAACTATGATTTGGAGGTATGCTACTCTATATATAAATTTTATCCAACTTTCTCCAAGACTTGAAAACCCAGTGTTTTAAATAGTTAGTGATTACATAACCCACTTGCTAGAATAGCAGGAAAGCAATGGGTATCTCTCTTATCAAGGGTGGTTATGCCCCTGGGCAATAATTTAGGGGACAAAAGGTTCTCCCACATGAAATAATGAAAGTAGAATTGCCATGCTTCATTCAGTCAGATTTTACAGGGGGATGTTTCCAGAAGAGGCTTTTATTGTACCATTGCCCTGCTTCATTCATGGAATTTTACAAAAGGTTTGGATGACATTGTCTCCTATTCATAGCCCACCTGTCTTTCCTCACTACTTCTGCCATCTTTTCTCTTACCACAGAAAATCTGTTGAGGAAAAAAAGATGGAATAGCTGCACTAGATGCAGCTAGATGTCCCAGTCTGGAAGCACTTAGGATTGCACCCCTTTGCAATCCTCCTGTGTTTCCCCTGTTCAGCTCCCATCTTTTTGCTTACTGCAGAATGTCTGACTAATATCAAAAGAATGAAGGAGGAGCACGATTTCCATTACTGCTATTTCTCTGCCTTTCTAAAGCAGAGTGGTTCTGATGTTGGCAATGACATACGAGGGTGGTGAACCAATCACAGCTCAGCACATGTTCACTGTAACCATTGCATTGGGTATCATTTTATAACCCTGTTAATTTTTCATACATGTTTTAATTACAGCAAAAATGCTTTTTCCGGGCTGTAGTATTTTAAAATGTCAATGTAGTAATGAAATACAGGTTAAAAGAGCTACAGAGTCTAGGGGCTTGCAGGATTCTTTGGATTCCTAGATTAAGGTTGGAAAGAGAGCTCCAACTGGCATAGGAAGTACCATGTCAGCTGCTTCTGTACAGTCAGTAAAATGACCTTGGAGAATAAGTAAAAGGGGTGTTCCAGGGGAAAGGGAGGGGAGGTGACTTGACCCACTAACCTCCTTTGCTCTCCATCCAAAGCATCACAGCTAGATGGCCAAAACTAGTTATCTAGCAGTCTTGCAGAGTAGAAAGAGCAGGGAGGCAGAGACAGGAGGCTCATAGGCACTGAAGGCACAGTCTACTGGATTGCACCCTGAATCAGCTCGCCCCAACTTAGTACCTTCTGGATGTTTTGGATAACAACTTCCAGCACTACTAGCTATTATCCAGGCTGATGGGAATTCAGGGCACCAGACTGGGCAAGGCTGTCTTAAACAAAAGAATGCTGAGAATGCCTGAATGCTGAGCATTCAGTTGGACCTTTCTGGAAGGAAATGCTTATTTGAAAGACAAATGTTTGCTTCTTGTGGAAAAACTGTGATGGGTAATGGATGTGTTGCTTTCTCAGGTCACCCTCCTATCCTAGAAGAAAGAATGCTGCACTTTATACCCGCATTCCAGCATCTGCTGCTGACCTCAGCAGCTCTTCAGAAGAAGTCCCTGGAAAACAGTCTTCCTCAAGCAGTGAGCAAAGTACGTTACATTCATATTTAGTTAATTTTCTCTTATCCTTTAGATTTATTTTCTGATCCTGGCTATTGCCAAACTAGATCAGCTTTTCCCAGCCTTGTATTCTCCAGATGTCCTGGACTACAACTCTCATCATCTCTAGCCACTATAGTTTGCAGTGCTTGCTCAGGGTGATGGGACATGTACATCAATACATATAGAAGGCACCAAGTTGAAGGCTGGGCTACCTCAATGAAAAGTGGGGTGGAGACAGTAGCAGTGACTGCAGAAGGGTAACCTCACAAGCAACATAATCTGAAATGCTTTGCTCTCCCCTCAGTGACTAGCAAGGAGGTGGGGGCGGGTATCATCTTTCCCCTGATTTCTACCTCAGGATTGATTACTTGCTCTCCCTCATTTAGGGAGCCAAAGTGTCTTTTCACACACATGATCCCAACTTTTCCCAGAGTGTCAATCTGTGGAAAATATTTTAATAAATATTAAGATTTGCTACTTATTGATTTATTTATTAGATTTATATCCTGCCTTTTTTTCTTTTTTAAGAACTCAGAGTGACTTACTTCATTCTCCTCCTCCTGCTCTCACAATCTTATCCCCACAACAACACTGTGAGGTAGGTTGGGCTGAGCATCTGCAACTGGCCAACAGTTGGAGTCAACCAGTTGGCTCCATGGTGGAGTCAGGAATAGAACCCAGATCACCTGAGTCCCAGTCCTGCACTCCCAACTGCTACACCACACTAGCTCTCAGAGCCTCAAAAATATTTCTGGGCCTTGATTTGCAGGCAACCAATTGCCAGTCCCTAGTCTTGGCTAGCAAAGAGCTCAGTGACTGGATTCACATGACACTTATAAGCCTCCCTAGTTTATAAATCGGTGAGTTTGTTGTGTCATGGCTTGTTTGGGGTGGCTTATAAGTCCAGCTGCAGGGGTTATACATCACCACAAAAGGTCATGGCTTGTTGCAGAGTGTATTCACTACCCCTGGGCTCACCATGTTGTCTGAACAGGATGAGAGGACCAGCATGGGGTCAACCCATAACTGCTATGGAGCCACTTGGCAAGGGCAGCCAAAAGGCTTGCTTGTCTTGCCATGTGGCTTGAGGTGAGTGCCTGCTTTCCCCCTTCGCAGTGCCACCACCTTTCAGTCCCACACACAAGGGCTCCTCGTGTACAGAAGTAAGACAGGGCATGCTTGTTAGTCACTGTCATATTGCCTGTGGTGATTGCTAGCAAGAGTGGCATTACCAGCCATCACACCCACCTGTGAGGACCAGACTAGAGCAAAGGGACACATTCTGCTTGGCCTACTCAGGAGCAGAACAGAGCACAGCTCTGTTCCATTCAGCACTCAGTTCATAGCAGCCATTTGGAATTCATCATTTTGAACATCTTGCCTCTGGAGCTCCCTGCCAATTCCATTGTATACCTGTAATTTAGCTGTTCCAGGAGCAGCCAGAAATGAAAGGAAATGCTCATTTCTGGAACAGGAGAGGGGCAGGGTCAGTGGATCTCATATAAAGGAGCTCCCCCAGTCTGTCCCAATCCAGAAACAAACTCTTGCAATCATCTCAGAGTTTCCTCCAGGAAGCAGGACATCTCTCTTGTGCAAGTATTGAGTCCTGCTTGCACAGATGAATCAGAGTTAAGGACCACTTGCACAAGGGCCCTGCTGGCCATTGCCCCATGCCTCCTCTCCGCTCATCTATCTCCCAGTTTCTCTTTTTCTCCCAGACAACTCCCTTTGGGAATCTTCTCTTCTCATTCCTATGGACTGTATCCTCTCCACCCTCCCCTTACAACCCAGATTTTTAAAGTCTCCATGCTTCCTTTGGCTTCCTCCTCCTCAAAGCTCTTATCTCCTCAATACTTGGCAGCATTTCTTCACTGCTCTTTTCCAAAAACCTTTTGGTTTGCCCTGCCTCTGTTAGACAAAAGTAGCCAGAGACTCATCAGCTTGTGCAATTCTCTCTCACATTGGTGTAATTTAGCCAGTTTTCCTTGTCAAGGATGAGTAGCAAAACTTCTCACTTACTATAGTGACTTAATTACATATCACTCTTTTCCTGGGGGAGCAAGCACTGCCCCCATAGCCCCACCAACTCCCTGAAGCCAGGGAAGTTGGTATTGGGGGCAGAATAACCTTGCCAGCTCCATGGCTAGCATAGTTTCTTGATAGTGTGAATATGTTAGGGGAATGAATGATCTTTGGGTCCTCTGGATTCATGGATGCCTACAACAACCCCCTGAAATGCCTTATTTTACCCACCAGCACTGGTGGAACACCTGTGCCTTCAGAGCTTTTTGCAGGTTCACTGGGAGATAGGGTGAGCTGGGTTCTAACAATGCAATTGCCATCTTGCTAGTGGATCTCCTCTGTCTGCAGAACGGTACATACTCAGCTTTCTATAGTTCTTCAACCAGTCTCTCAAAATAGATAGCATTGCCCCTTTACTTAGCTGAGAAATATATAGCTTATCTTTTTACTATAGAACCATTCTGGTTTTGACCATTCTATAGATAAAATGAACAATCTGACTTGTCTTTTTCAGAAACTGAGGAGAGGATTAGTAGCTGAAAATGCCTAACATCTAGCCTACAGTTTAAAATGTTGGGTTTTTTTTTCTTTTTTTCTTTTTTGGCTTTCTATCTTATATACTTTTAATCAATTAAAATAGGAATGGGTATATGAGCACCTATGCATGTATGCATGAGTTTATCATTTTTCTTACACATGTATGCATATATACACACATATATACTATATATGTCTGTACAAGTGTGCCCATGTATGCATTTATGCATTTGTTTGTGCATGCATGTTTATACATGCACATGTGTGCCTACAAAAATGCAAACACTTCTCTTTGAGGCCCTGAATACCAAAAGTGTTGCTCACTCTTCTACTTAAAGGTCTGAAAATTATTGATAGCTTTCTCCACCCAGCATTTTCTTTTGGCTAAAGATACCAAGAATCTTCTCACTTTCCTTCTATGACAGGTTCCTGGAAAGTTAGACTTATCACTGTATAGATTGCCTGATAGCAGGCTGATTATCTAAGTATGCTGCTGATGGGACAGATGCGCTACTTAATCATAACAGGACACTTCTTAAATAAGACACTGCAGCTTGGCATCTACATTACCTTGATCCAGTAGGCATACAACTGAATTCCCTGGAGTAGTGTTGGCACAGGCCAAAGTTAATGGACTTAGTAATGCTTTCTGACCTGCAGATTGTTGCACAGATGTTCTCCACTATCTTTTAAGATGACTCTTCCTACACCACTTACTGTCTTTCTTTCGTGATATAAAAAATAAAATATTTTTAGAGTGATATTCCTGTCTGATTATAGCAGTGTTTGCCCTAATCCTGCTACATTAACTGAATAACTACAGGGTGGGCCAAAAGTACTGATTGGGTATGGAGAACCTCACACAGTGGACAAATTGAAGGAGTTTATCTTGCAAGCATGTATCACCATTGGCACTAACCGAAATTTGTGTCACAGTGTCAGGTTCCAGGAATGTGACAATGTTGATGGAGGACATCTCAAACACCTAAGAAACTAAACATGACCTGATCAGTGCTGTATATCTACTTTTGGCTAACCCTGTATATTGAAAAAGTAAGAAAACTTGCTTGACTGGCACTGCTGAAAGGACTGAGGGCTAGTAGTTTTGCACTACTAAAGCCACATATGCGTTTGTTTGCATATATCTTTCTCCTTAGCAATAAAGATACTTAAAAAATGGGCAGACTGGTCCAAGCAAACATGGTGGTGTCACGCAGCTATTGAGGGCTAGCCTCTACCTTCTTGCTCCTGTCACCTCCTTTTCCTCTCTGCTGTCATTTGCAAGGACTTTAATAGGATGAAGGGCCAATAGGACTTGGCCAACTAGTGGGAGGGGAACATGCCAAGGGCCTCTGCAAACCTGTTGAGAGCCCACAGATGCCACTTGGTAACTTTGCTCCTGTGATGTAATGGATGCTAACCAGTTGGCACTCCCAAAGTCCAGCGAATCAAACACTGGAAAGAGAGAATTGGGTTTTTATAGGTTCAGCATGAAGCATGCCCCACACTTCAAAAACATATTTGACTGGACCCCACAGCAAGACAGGAAAAATATACATGTGAACTGTGGACAATTACAATACCTCTATCACTTTGAAAATATTAATTATGCTCATTTGTTTCACTCATTGTCCAGTTGTCAGCAAATCCTTCTACAGTGACACCGAGAGCCTGGGAGGGAGTATTGAGTGCCAGTCCTTGGATTCACTCACCTCCAGCCCAGGTGAGAGGAAGTGCATCTTGTTCATGGCAAAGGAAGAGTGATCATGTCAGTGCTGAGGGGAGTGAACTGAGTGACCTGATCATAAATGTTGTGCTGGAGAGAGATTACAGTTACATCTCAGAAGTGGTATATCTTTGGTTTGCTTCAGTGTGATCCTTGTTTTCCCAAACAGCCATATTTCTTACATTATCATATTCTTTTGCTAAATATCAGATTTCATGGTAATAATATGAGACCTTTTGGGTCTCATATTAATTATGTTCCACATTACTTGGCTTTTAGTATATATGAACCTTGGTGCTCATCTTCCTTTGTATGTGCAAGTCACTCTTGTTGTTTTTGCCAATGCACTTTTTTCCAAGTTAAAAGAATCCTTCTACAATTCTGAGTTTTAATTTGGTTTTCAAAGCTGGGTTTGCATTTCGAATTTCCAGATCAACAAAGTGACCATTTGCATTCCCTTTGCAAATTTAAGTGATCCTGAATTACACTTCCTAAAAATAAATAAATTCTGTATTTTGGCTGAATGAATAGGCTAGGAGCACAACCTGCCATAAAGTTGCTGCAACTACGTAAGTATTGATCTGATCAGTCACCTGGATGGGAACATAAGAACAAAGTAAAAGTCATGCTGGACAAATGATCCATCTAGTTCTGCACTCTGTTCATTCAATGGCAAACCAATTGCCCATGAAATCCCACAGCAGGACTAGTGTGTAACATCACTCTCCTGTCCTTGTTCCCCAGCAACTGATGTACGTACATGGGCACACTGCCCAAGTAAAGTCTGATTTAAGTACGATGCATCAATTATGTAAATTATGTAATTTATAATACATAAATTTCATCAGCAGTACACCATTCTGTAGAAAACTGATACCTGCTATTCAGTTTAAAGCATTTCCAAGGCAAATAATAAATATAATAGTACAGTTTAAAACAAAATAATAATAGGAACAACAACAAGAACAACAACTGATAATCAAGAAGAGAGTATCCAGTACACCACTGCAGACATCTTGCCTCAAATATTAAAAGATTGCTTTTAAAAATAAATCCTGAACTGCATGCTTGAATAATGCAGGCTTGTAGATTGATAGCTCTCAAGGGGCAGGGAGTTGCATAAACGCAGTGATGCTTCAAAAGGTATTTGCACTGTTTCAGGCCAATCTTGCATCTCATGGAAGTGACCTTTGCAACATATTCTTTTTACTAAGTGGGCATCACTAAACAGGAAGGTATAAATGGGAGAAGGCACTTGTCAGATATGCTGGACCTAAGCCCTCTTGGTCTTTAAAAATACAAAATAGCACTTTGAATTTGGGGATAGATCAATAATCAGTGAAGCTCTTGAACAATAATTGTCATATGTATCCAAAATCTAACACATGAAAGATATCTGTGTTTGATGTTATTTGCTTTTATATTGTTTAATTGTTGCCAGCCACATGGCACAGCTCATAGTTGCAGGTGTGGGTGGAGTGAGGTACAGACATCAATATACATCCTGGATCAACTGTAGTTTCCAAGCTATTTTCAAGAATGACCCTGTCAGTAGTAAATTCCAGTAGTCTAGTTGAGCGTTTGCCAGGGTTGACAGCATCAACATCAGTACCAGGCATCTTGTCTTTTTCATGTAAGAAATATCAAACCCAGTGCAGCTTTGTAATTAACTACCTTGACTCTTAAGTGGGTCTCATTTTGTTTAAAGAAGAATTTAACTCATGTTTAGGCCACAAGAAGTTGCTGAAAGCTCCGTCCACTGGAACGGTATCCTCAGAGGAGTGTGAAGACAAAGATTTGATATCAGCCTATGATAACGGTGAGAAGCAAAACACCCTCACTCTATTGTGTGCATAGATACATCTTTGGCTATTCATCAGTCTGTAGAAAAATGCTTCAGTCCAATACAGACTGATATCCACATGCCTCATTCCCTTTTCAGATCTCAATGATGCATCTGAAAATGACTTGTTCCTTGGCCAGTTTAAGGACATAATCCTGTCAAGTGCTGCTCGGACCCACCGTCTACGGAAGCTGCGACACCGTTCAAAATGCAGAGAATGTGAGACCTTTGTGGATAATGGCCTTGAATGTGAAGAGGTAAGTTGAGCATAAAGTTGAGCATAAATTGCTGTACTGTAGCATGAAGTTCAGATCTGAAACAGGCTCTTGTACTCAGTACAGCTTCAGGAAGAGCACAATAGTGTTGGGAAAATGGAAACCACAAAAATAGTCTGGAGTTTACAATGTAATCCAGGGATTTTGAAATAATTATTTAAGCTTTGGCCCTATGCCCATTTGTCTGGGAATAAGTCCCATGGGGACTTACCTCTGAAGAAATATGCATAGGATGCTGCTGTCTATTAAGTGAGTCTTATGCCCTTTGAGACAGTAAACTCCAAATATTAAACTATATTCCCCACTCCCCAACCTGACATTGTCCAGGTGAGGGTCTCAATTTCTGCAGTTGCACATGTACAGCTAAAAAAAGAATTAAACAAGACAAAAATGTGTATATTCAAAAAAAGTTTTAAAATGTTTGCCAACCACTGACAGCTGCTCCAAGGTGGCACTCAAGCACTTTGAAGGGATTGTCAGTGGCTGCCACAACAAAAATTGAAAAAGCTGGCTGTAAAGCTAGACTTCATGATATTCCCCTCACCTCCCCCCCCACCCCCCAAAAAAGTGTAAAAGGACAAAAAGCCACAGCATGCCAAAATTTGCTCCCAGTCATGCTAAGGAGCTAGAAGATGTTAGTCCTGCTGCTGGGTCCCTGAGATATCCATGGGAGGACAGAAGAAGGGGGCAAACAACAATGAGGAGCCCAACTGACTCTTGGACACACTGAAGGCTGTTTGCACAACAGCCAACCTACCATGATTTATTGGCAGGATGGGTTGCCATGATATGTGAACGTGCCCAACAACTCCTCTAGTGGGTGAATATGTATCAGATAGATTTGCTTGCCAATCTGAACTTGGCCAGTGCAATGGTGACATAAAAATATTGTATGTATACTTGGACCTCTAATGTAGCTGGATGTGAACACAGGAAAAGAGAACAGGGAATCTGACCCATTAGAGATCACTCTCAGCAGTGATTTGCTGTTTGCACCCCACCTCATTGCTGCCTTAGTGACAGACAGCTTTAGAGTGACAATGTTTAATTGTATTGTCTCATTCAGGATGGCCAAAGTCAGAGAGCTACAAATGGTGTTAGAGACTTCATTCTCATAGCATTAACACATGTTTACAAAACAGTACCAAATGCTGGAAAGGCCATTTACCAGAACAAAAATGGTATGAATGTAGATGCCACAAGCATCTTCAACTTTCCAGCCTCCTCCATTTTTGCTCAGCTATGATGCAGTGTTTTTTCATTCCAGTCCTGATGATCACTACTTGGCTATAAACTGCCCAGAGGATGCTGACCCAATATTGTTTCTTGGGTTCAGTTCCCTTTTTGAAGATGAGAGCTAACTGTACCCTAGTTCATAATATTGGTCTGAGAAATAATCAGAGCTGGCCTTAACATGAAGCTGGGAATTGTCAGCCAGCAATTTCCAGAGCAGGAGTATTCTGAGTAGGCTTTCCAAAAGCAGCTGATTGGCCATTTTAGGAAGCAGGACATTTGACTGGATGGATTTTGGATCTCCTCCAACAGGGATCTCCAACAGTCTTGCTTTTAGTTGCCATTAATGTGTGTCATTAAAAACAAGCAGAAGCAGAGTGCCATGTTGACTTTTGGATTCAGGAGTTGAAACGGAAAGCACTGGAAAGAACAAGTGTCCTTCCCATCTACCCCCTTATACGTCTTCCTAATGGTAGTTCAGTGGATGTTCAGAAAAAAAAAAGAATTCAGAATATGGCTTAGAAGGTTGTGAAACTCTAGGATATTGCCAATTCCAGGACCCCAGTGTGTACTTGAGTGTAATTCCATAGCATATTTTTTCTTGTCTATATAGTAAAGCACTCACATTTGTTCTGCTGGCACATAAAATATTCCTTCTGCATCCTCAATCCTAAAAGAGTTAAACTGGCAACTCTTTAAGTACCATTTCATGACAAACCTATTCTGCCAGAGATACAGGACATAAGGGCCTGCAACCAGTCACAGCTCCCTGAAGAGTGGGCCTGTGTGGTATTCATATCTATTACATTCTTTACCATTTAATTATAAAATGTAAAACAATGTTATGTGTGTAGCTCTAACGTGAGATTGCTATGTGTATTAAGACTGTGGCCATATCAGAAACAGCCTGTGCTTAGCCTAAGAAGACAAGTAATCCTGCAAACACCAATGTGTCCCCCTGCTGCTAGTATGTTGAGCACTTCTCAGACTATTGAGGTGTGAAAAATAAGAATGGGGCATCTTCTGGACTGCGAGAGAGCCGAGCCAGACTAACTCAGTATTTGTGGGCTACTTGCAGTGCTTGATGACCTGTCACAAGAAATGCCTGGAGAGTCTTCTCATCAATTGTGGTCACCAGAAGCTGCCAGCTCGAGTGTCACTTTTTGGGATTGACTTTCTTCAAGTACCACGGGATTTCCCAGAAGAGGTGCCATTCATTGTGGTGAAGTGTACCTCGGAGATAGAAAGTCGTGCCCTGGGAGTGCAGGTAATTGATTTCCTCTCTGCACAAATCCTGTTGCAGCATAATCTGTGTTCTTTAAGAAACCAGAACAAGCAGCAGCAGTGAGGTCCATCCATAGTCTCAATGCCCGTACAAGAAGAGCTTGATAAATAGTAACTTAGTGGTACAGCGGCTGCTCTGAACACAGAAAGGGCTAGGAAAGAATGCTATCTGCAGCCCAGGAAAGCCTCTGTCATTCAGTGTCAACAATACTGGGCTAAATGGTCCAGCAGTCTGAATCAGTGGAAGGCTGCTTCACACCTTCCTAGTTGAATAGCTGCTTGTCTATAAACACAGCAAACATAGCATTGTGCAAACTAAAACAAGTATTGCAAGGCAATACTTGACTATTAGTGTTAGTTCAGGTAAAGGGCAAATGAGAACACAGTTGCTTGTGGTGAAACTGATATTGATTTTTTCATTTGTTTTACTGCTTTTGCTTGATACCTCTATTGCCTGGCAAAACAACCTATGGTTGAAAATTCTCGTGTGATGACAGCCCATGGTTTAAACAACCCAGAGTTCACAATCCAACAGCAAACCATGGGTTCTTTTTTGGATTGTTTGTGGTTAACAAACCATTGTTCATGCAGTTGCATGTCATGACAATATGGAATTAAACAATTCATACTGTGGGTTAGGACTATCTGTTAACCAGGTCATTGGAAAGGGAACAGTGGCCACCATTGGCAGCATTGTTAATTGATGGAAATGTTTAAAATGATGAGAAGCTTTTACATAATAAGAAGCAGAGCATGCTGGGAGAATCTAAGTGCTTGATTGGTAGGACAAGAAAGACTGTCTACCCCTTTATATATCAGTCTCACAGCATTTGTACAGAAATAAAGAAGACAGAATATGGCTCAGAAGGATGTGGAACTCTGATATTGCCAATCACAAGACTTTGATGTTGTTCCATGCATTTTTTCTCATGATGTTAATTAGCGCTGAATTTCCAGCTAAGTCCAGGTGTCAGTTCTACAAGAAATCCCTCAGAGTTCCAGGAGAGGAGGAACAGTATGCATATATTGGTGCTTGGAATCCCACCAGCTGAGTTGTCTGTGTGTTTGCACATAAATACATGCATACCATCTCATTCGATTCTTTATGTCCTCTATTCAGGGAATTTACCGCATCAGTGGGGCCAAAGTCCGCATGGAGAGGCTGTGCCAGGCCTTTGAGAATGGCCGGAGACTGGTGGAGCTCTCCAATCATTCCCCTCATGACATCACTGGAATCCTCAAACATTTCCTCAAGGAGGTATAGAAGAAAGATGGAAATATCCATAGAAGTGCATTTGTCGGTACTTAAAAGTGATTCCCCAAAGGGTTGTATCTTAGGCAGACAGTGGGAGTTCCTCAAGCAACACAACCTCCAAATATCTAGAGGTTTGTTTTTTCTAAGGACAAACAGCAAACATATGAAATGCAAACTCAAAGTTGTGGTGCAACCCTGCCTTTTTCCCTGCATCACAATCATCTAAAGGACACTGGGGAAGGCAGGCATACATACCAACAAATCATGCAGGCAGCCTACCCTTTGGCACAAACGCTGTTATACATTTGCTTGTCCAACTATTCTTACATTTTAAAAGGGGAATTTTATAAAAGAGCAGAACTATTCTGTAGTTTTGAGAGTATCACAGAGGCCAGCCACTTCCTGCTTCCACTACCAATTTGCAGAACTGTTACATCAGAGCTGAACTCTGTTCAACAAGGTATCTTAGGCCAGAACATGGAACAACATTTCCAAGATGTCCCCATTGTTGTAATAATTTTATGTCTGTCTCCGTCTATAAGCAGTTTATAAGATGGGCTGTTCTAAATGCTGTTTGAATTGGCTGGATGTAATTTTAGATTGGGGCAATCTGGGAGTAGGACAGTTGTAGAGTACAAGCATAACACTACCAGCTTTCTGTATTCAAAACTGAGCTTCCTGGGGCCAGAACACTTGCCAAAAATCAACCTCAGTGAACCTACCTCTTCCTTGATTCATACTGACAGCACTCCAGTGCTCAGAGTTCATGTTGCAATAAAGTTGGGTGTCATGAACCCTATACTGGAGCCCTCTGCTGGGGCTTACTCCTCAGCAACAGAAGGAACAATTCTTTTGATGCTGTCTTTCTGCTTTCCTGATCCCAAAGGTGCTGCAGAATGATGTCTATAGATCTTGAAAGTTTAGTGAGCTCAGGCATTCTTTTGAGCTCCCCAGTGTTCTTTAGATAATGCTCCTCTCGTCACAAAGAATGTTGAACGAGCAAGCCCATTTGTTCTCATTGGGTGACACTGATTATTGGACCACATTCCAATTAATGGGCTTTGCACACGGAAGTTCTGGTCGCCTCTTGGGACATCTGCCCTGCACAGGGACAGCACACAGATCATCAACAGGGCTGGCATCCCGAGGAAACCATGTCTCCCACTCCACCTCTCACCTGTGCCTCTGTCCTATCTAGTCCCTGACAATCCTTGAGACTGTCAACAAGTCCTGCTATCCCCACCTCCAGAGCTATGCAACAAACTGTTCAAACAGCCAGCTGGAAAACTTTCCCAGTGCAACTTTCTCACTTGCACTTCTTCAGGAAGGTCTGCCCAGCAGGATGTACTCCCTGCATCGCTAACACAGGTGCCCACACTGATGCTTTTGTGTGCCTTGCTGCAGTGGGGAGGCAGCCCCCTGGCAGTGTGTGCAAGTCCCGTCCATAGGGGACCATGGACAAATGTTCAGCAAGGGAAGAGGGAGAGATGTGTGCATTTGCTTGTACATTGGCACAGAGCATGGCAGCAGTGGAGAGGGCTACTCTAGTGCTATTCCAGAGTGATGGCACTACTCTAGTGAGTAGGCAGTCACTTGCTGAGCAGCAGAAAAAACAAAACAAAAAATGCAGCTGGCTGAGGTCATGCCCAGGGGAGTGTGTGGGACAGTGAGGAAAGTCAAACAGTGCAGGCAACAGCAGTCCACCATGGGATGGATTTTGAACAGGGGGCTTGATGAGATAAGTGGCTCCATTAGGAGGAAAGATGGAGGAGGGTGGAAACCATTCATGCATGGAAACCACTTGCCTGTCTGAACTCGGACCTCAAGGTAAGATAGCACCCCAGGTGATTAAGAGTTGTTTTGAACATGGCCAAGGTGTTCTGACACTTGTCCCCACTCTTGTTACAGCTTACCAGCCCAGTGCTTCCATACAAGCTGTATGATGAGTTTATGGCCCTCTCAAGGAGTTTGCAGAGAACTGAAGACAGAAAAGGAGATGGGTCTGAGACATGGGCAGATTCCATCAAGACCGCAAAGGACTTACTGAGCAAATTGCCAGCAACGAATTATAACACTTTACGGCACCTTATTGCTCACCTGTACAGGTAATGGGTGGGGCACCTGACATTGAATTCTCAGCTTTTGTCTTGTAGAAGAGATTGTATATGGTGAACCTATTAAACTATTTGGACCTACATTGGAGACCCCATTTTAGGGCCCCAACATGGCTAAAATCATTTTTATAAAAGCATTCTAACACCCACATACAAAGTTTAGTTGTATATAAAGGAACTAGGAATATTGGCCACAGTCAAAAAATGGAGACCTATAAGTGCAATTTGTGCCTTGCTTTCTCCCAAAGCCTCAGGCATCAGTAGAACATTTAAAAGACACAATTTCCATCTCCTAATGCTTAAAAAGAAAACTCAAATCAAGGATTCTTGAATAATTACAAAGGGTATCAGCTGTTTGTATGTTCTTAAAGTAGGGAAAGTACACACTAAGGCAAATACAGGTAGCAGAATCTTGGTAGGCACTTCTTCTAGGACAGTGGTTGCTAACATGGATTCTGATAACTGGGATTCTGCAGTTGCTCAGACAGGCTTCCTCAAAAAGGATGCTACTGCTAATCCTCTACTGAAATGCACAAGCAAGTGCTGAGTGTGATCCAGGGCATTCATTCAGTTCACATGAGACTCTTGTGTGGTTCAGTGTGCCTTTGAAACTTCCACAGAAACATTTGCAACATGCAGTAGTCCTGCAGCAGAGAAATCAATCCAATAATGATGCCCTAAACATAGTGAGCTTTGAAAACCTCCATTCTATGAATAAATATCTTTGGGAGGAGGCAGTTTGGGAAAAAAAGAATCAGTAAGGTTGTAGTGGTACACTTAGCCCTTTCCTACCTGCGGCTTCTCCCTCTCTGCTCTCCCCTTCCCCCATGGTGTTCTACACATACTTGTCCTCACAAGCACATTTTCTGGAATTCTATGGAGAGGAAAATTCATGAAGCACTTTCAGGATAGGAGCATTGAGATATGCAAAGACCTGAGCAACTGCCCTCCTCTAAAATGCCCCTTCACAAAACTGACTTCCTTGGAAGCTTCTGCTAGAGCTTTGTTGCACACATCTGCATGTGCCATGTCATTCTGCCCCAGGTGCAACTGAAGGGTAGAAGGGGGGTAGTTTGCACAACTGTGATCACTTTTGTATTAAGTCTCAGCCAAGTAGTCTCATTTGGAAATGGACATTTAGTATATACTTGGCATTTATATTGGAGAGTGGCCATTGCTCAGTTCCAGAACACTTTTTTCATAGATAGAAGATAGGTTCAATTCCTGGCATTTCCAGTTTCCATATAAACTACCTATAGCAAGTGACAAGAAAGAGACTTCTCTTCCTGAAACTGTGGGGAACTACTGTGAGTTACGGTACACAGTACTGGACTAGATGGACAAACCTGATAAAAGGTAGCATCCTGTGCTTCCTATGAAACAGAAGGTCTGCAAGAAGCAGAGAGTTCCTCCAGTGAAGTCAAGGGTACTGCATTTTTTTTCTTGTATTCAAGCACCTATCTTTTGTTGCTGGGGAAATGTAGCTCTTCCCCTGACAGCATAACTGTTGCTCTCAAAATCACTGTGTGTGATATAGTTGCACAAGTGTTACAGCCCCTGTTGGATAGTGACTGGGTTCTCATGATATGCTAAGCCACTGGGAAAGCATGTGAAACCACTCTCTGACTTACCTTGGGGTGCTTTCTGAGCCACTTGGGATGACATATAAACCACACAAAGTGGTCACAATTTGTTGTGGGGTTAAGGAAGCTCCCTGTTTTGACTTTGCATGTTATCCAAACACAGTTCAGTTCTGGGTTTGGATGGTCAAGTCAAAAAGCTGAAGAGCCCCTTGGCGAGAGTAGCAAAGAAGGGTTCTTTGCAAAAGAAAAAAAAAACTGGGGAGACTCATGCTTCCTCCTTCTCAGGCCTCACAGTGGGAGAAGTTTGGCTTTGCTTTAAGCCACTCTGTGTTTAAAGTATCTTTCATTCCCCTGCCCCTTACTGCCTGAGATGAAGGACCAGTTCCCTCCTGTACTACAAACCACAAGATGAAAATGTCTACCTGCTCTATGGACAATGCAGTGTAAATACCCTGGTGTCTCTCATTTCTGAAACAGTATTCAGCTTGTCAGCACACCTGCAAAATCTTGACGACTGTCTTTCTCTTTCCAAGGGTGGCTGAAAGGTACAAGGAGAACAAAATGTCACCCAGCAACCTGGGGATCATCTTCGGCCCTACACTAATTCGCCCTCCCGCTAGCAGTTATGTTTCCATGTCATGCCTTGTGGAGTCAGGCTACCAGTCCCAAATGGTTGAGTTTCTCATCCTCAACTATGAACGGATCTTTGGGATAGACGACCTGCCTTCGGCTGGGCTTTGTGAACGTGACAACTCTTTGAAAGAAACAAATACCAATGAAATACTTTCAAACAGTGAAAAAGATGTCAAGGTAGGGATTACTGGGGGGGGGGGGTCCCACATATCTGCTTTTCATTATTTGAGGGGCTATTGCATTTCCTTGATTCCTTTGCCCACTTTCCCTTCAGGAATGTATATGCACCTTATTCAAAGTAGTAGTATTTTGAAGGAAAGAGATACACTAGAAAGCAGCAGGGACTGAAAAAGTACAGGAGAACAGATTCATTTGGAACCACCAACTATAAAAGGACCTTGAGGAAGATGAAGGCATCACATTGTTCTGTAGCTTTGAAGGCAGGGAGGGCTGTGAGCTTTTCTACACAGGGCTGTAACTCTGCTGTGCCTACTTTCTGTTTTGTCAAAGAATTGAAATCCAAGCTCTACACAAAGAACATGTTCTTTCCTGCTTTCCCACTAGATAACCACCAGGTGGCACTGTGGAATAGCAGAATAATGCAAATACATCCATTTAAAAGTGTTTTCTTTCACCTTTGCAGTCAATTACTGTTTTCCCCACTCTAAAAATCATATATATGAACCTCTCTCTCTCACACACATATGCATGTGCACACACATACGCACACTGCACTCACTTCTGCTAGCACAAAAGAACAATGAGATACTATCAAACATCAAAAGTAGAAGTGATGACTTAGAAAAAAATAAAATAAAAATATAATAAAATAGTTGTTTCAGGGGAAATATCAAGACTGCAGTCTGCATAATCATTCTATTACAGTAGGGAGTGCAGAAATGTTATGATGTGGCACTCAACTTTAAAGTGGTGAAATAAAAACTTCTAATTATACTTCCCCTCCCCTCAAAAAAAAAAAAAATCTGGCTATGACTCACCTCTTTCAGGCCCTGTCTGCTTTACCAATGGTTTTCTTTGAGTGACCACAGCTTCACAAAGTTGCTAGGAGTGTTCAGCACACCATTCACAGGCACTGCTTTTTCCAACAGAAACTCCTTCCTAATCTTGATCTTGATCTTGAGCTTGATGAAGATGATGATGACAATGATGATGATGGTGGTGTTGTTGCTGAAGTCTTTTCTTCCACTGAAGCCACAGAGAAGCACAATATGGAGCAAACACCCTGCACTGTAACAAGAGACACCGTAGGTAATTTTTGTCCTCTGTAAAAACAAGCTCTTAGGAAATTGTAGTCAATACTTTTACAGAATCATAGAATAGTAGAGTTGGAAGGAGCCATGAAGGCCATAGAGTCCAACTCCCTGCTGTTGCAGGACACCATGCTACACCATCCCACTCAGATGACTGTCCATTTTTGCCTTGAATGCCTCTAGTGTGGGAGAGCTCACCACCTCTCTAGGCAGCTGTTCCACTGTTGTATGGCTCTGACAGTGAAGAAGCTCTTCCTGATGTCCAACATGAATCTGGGTTGTCACGAATTGAATTGATTATTCCATGTCCTACATTCTGGGGATAATGTTTTGAATTCAGCAAGTTTAAAACAGCTGGCTCAACTACCCCCTCCCGCAGACTATTAATGCATTCCTTCTCATAACCTCCAGGTACCTGCATGCTCTTCCCCTAGATACTTTGGCTGTAGAGTTGGCTTTGTCTGTTTTGATCAGAGTGGTCAAAGAAGGGATGTTTGTTATATGCTCTTCACCTGTAAATGAGGCCAGCCCAAAGTATGCAAAGTCTGCAAGCCATGTGTGCACACGCAGGACTGTGCTTACAGTGTAGGCATGCAGATGGCAAGTAGCAGAACTCTGCTTGCATAGCAGGTGTGCAGGCAGAGGACTACATGTGTACGAGCTGGCCTTACTAGTGATATCCATGCAATTGGACTTGCTTCCTGGTGGATGGCTGTGCAAATGCTCATTGTGAGGCAGACTCAGGGCAAAGAAGAAATGTGCCAAAGTCCAGGGAGCCAAGCTGAGGAAATCCCACCCTCAGACCAGATTAGTCAGACATGACTACTCCCAAATACTATTGCTGATCAAAATCATCACTGCAGCACAGATTCAGAATGGTTTCCAAAGGCATCCACATGTAAAGTTTATTCCAGTAATCTTACCCTGATTGGCACATGAGTGGCCATAGCCAAGCTGTATCCCTGAAGAAATGATACAGTTCACCATCCTAAGCAGGGCAAAAGTCCTTCTTGACAAAGCTGACACCTGGGAACCAGGAGCTAACCTGAGTCCAGGAACATTCCCCAAATGTTAACCTGATTTTTAAAGGAATTGCCATCCCATTCCTATCCCATCCCATTTCAATAGACTGAATTCTACTTGTCTTATACTTAAGACTATTTTTGTCATGTCTAGAATAAGTTTAGATGTGTTAGACAACATCCAGTCCATTGCTGATCTCAGCCTGCTGGAATTCAATGTAATGACCTCTGCCTACCTAGGTGGAAAGAGCTGAATACAGCAGCCTTTCAAGAACAGCAACTTCTGTTCTCCTTTATTCAGAACTAGAGACTGTGGAAAAGTCAGCACTTTCTTCTCAGAGTGGCTTTTATAGCAGAGAGGAAGAACAGTAGCTCAGTCCTTATGGGCCGGATAAGCATTAATGCTGAAACTGATGTGGGCTTGAACAACTGATGCAGAAAAAATAAATGCACAGTTTCAACCTTGTGGAAGGCCCAAGGCACATATATCTAGACTACAACTGAGATAGTTTGTAGTGGATTTAACAGCCATTTCCTTTCCCGGGGAACCGTGAGAATTATAGTCCTGCTGGGGATGGGATAAGAGAGAGGATCTGTAGCATCAAATTCTCATCACTTGCATCAACTAAGGTTCCCAGAGTTCCTTGAAGAAAGCCCTGACAGGCTTCCCTGAGGAAAAAATTGGTGGGCCACTATAAAGGATTCTGGCTAAAGGAATCCAGCAAAGTTCTTCTTAGGTACTTATGACAGCATTGACCTGATGCAAATTTGTAATGCACATATGCTCTAGGGAACAAAAAACCTACAAAAAATAGATGGCTGATGTATTTACCTCCATTACTGGCAGGACTGCACATGCCAACTGCTATTGCACTGATTGGAAGGGACAGATTTTCTGTCTCCTGCCATAATGAAGACTTACATTGGGAATGTTCTTTTTGCTTCTGCAGAGTGATCCAGGCAACCCTTTAAAACCGTAGTTTTTAGGCAGGCATCAAGTATGTTGTCTCGGATGAATACGTTAAACAGGCCATCCTATTCCCTAATTCCCTCTAGTGTATCTTCTTTTCACTCAGAGCTGAACAGCAGGAACTGTGCCAAACAGAAGGACTCTCTGCTTGACCCAGATACCATGCTCAGCCCACATCCCAGAGGACGCTTCAGCCGAATGCCAGTGAAACATGCTCGCACCATGATCCCCAGAGTTTCTACCCTACCCTTGCTGGTCACTGCCCTGTCTAACTCTGAGGCAGTAAGTGGTCTTCTGGAGCCAGGAACAAGCAGCCGCAGTTCATCACCAGACACCCGTGGGAAATGCAAGCACTTTGAGATCACTCCAGAGACTGCTAGGATTGTCTCCAAGCTCCATCCTGTTAATGATAATCAAGATGGCTGTCCAAATGAGCTGGAGACACTGTTGCAAGGAAACTCTCTGGATGCTCCAGAAGGTAGCAACACAGATGCTTGAGCCATTGCATCTTCCTTTTTAGGACACAAAGTGGACACAGGACAAAACTCCCACTTCTTGGATAAAGTTTGGAATGGCCAGAACATAATTCTCCAGAAGCAGAAAATGGCAATCTTTGTTTCTCTATCAACCGATCAGTAGGCTTGGTAAATGGAAAAGAAACAGCGCTGGGTGTCTCTTCCACAAATATTGGGGCTTGTACATACAGGGTTCTTAGCACTACCTGTTAAAAGACATTGTGCAGATACTCCATTTTTTCTTTCTTAATAGATTTTTTTCTTAATGGAAAGAAAAAAGACAAATGGGGAAAACACAGGAGGGTTACAGGTAGAAAACTGGGTCCCCTGGACCCATGTAAAATTTTGTGAATGGGGCATGGTGATTGCACAATAAAAGCTTTATCTGGAAACACCTGTGGAGGGATGATTCCTCCTTCAGATTTAGCTACTGCATTCTACTACTGGCTTACAGTGTGTTTGCCCAGCTATGTCCAAAATACAGAGACCAAATCAGACTGAGATAGCATAGGCTACAAACCCACAGTTGCAGGCTGATGCAGAGAGTCTACCTCCAAGGAGTAAAGAACAGGTGAAATCCAGGATTGCTGAGGTGTGGGTTTTCCAGTTGTGCTGGGTATGTTTGGAAATGGTGGTGACGTAGCTATACTGGGGGACTGGACCCAAATGACATAAGCAGGGCTGCCTATAACCTGAGGTTTAATATGCCAGAATTATCAAGAAAGCAGGTGTTTCTAAATTTTTACATTTTCCATCATTCTGCTTTAAAAAAAATATTGTGTATAATTTATTCAGCACATCCTATTTATGTAGAAGGGAAAAGAGCTACAAAAGGTACTGAAGTACCACTTCTGACTCCTGGAATATTTACTTACCTCTCTAGCATCTGAGATTTCAAATGGCATTGCTCACTAATTTCAAGCAAATATTTGCCATCCTCAGAGAAGTTGGTGGTGGTGGTGATGGTGGTGGTGTTCAAAAACAGATTTCCAGGAAGCTGAATTTTGTTCCTACTATAATTTCCTGTGTTTTCTGCTCTCTTGTGCTTGTGCTTGTCTAGAATTTCAGCCTACACATCCCCATGGATGTGTGGCAGCTCTCTGTTGAGTACTGGTATGCTATTAATTAGGAGGAAAGCAAAAACATGGGTGAAAGTGCATGTTCTTGAGAGAATGTTTAGCTGCAGCACTGAGTGGGTGGACAGCTGAGATGAGATGTTCTTGCAAGGCTGTTATAGTATCAGCATGGCTGCACTCATTTCTTTGTAGGTTGTGTGTGGAACTTTTACTGCTCTGTATACAATGAATTTCTTATAATGATATCACTTCCATGCTGGAAGTTCTGTTGTGTTACATTTGTATGCTATCACATATGTCTGCTTCCCTATGCATGAAGCTTGCAACATGGACACTGGGCATGGCCTTTTCTATAGGCAGCTGTTGATCTCCCTGCTGCTTCTCTCCCAGATCTATCAGCCACCTCCCCTCTTGTGTAGCACTCTTTGTGTCCTGTAGGATGAGCCGTAATTGTCTCCCATTTCATTAGGATATAAAGGTCCATGTCTGAGTCATAAGGGGCCATTCCAACTATATGTATCCTCTGTGGATATCTACCAGCAGGTCAGGCTTCCAACCTGAGTACATGAACTGAAACATTTGTGCCTTTGTGACTCTATATTGGCCACTTGCAATTTCCTACATGGAAATTTTCTCAGTGTAGGAAGCAGCAGAACATGGTAAGTGCCTTTCAGAAGAGAAATCGAATAGCAGTATGGAACAATCCAGTGCTGAAGTAATGCAAATCCCAAAGCATTTCCATCCTCACCCTCAGCAGGTCTTCAATATGAATGCTCATGCTGCAAGTGAGCCATAGGCCAGGCTATAAATTAATGCCAAACCAGTGTTAAATTGACATATGCTTTTGCTTTAATGCAGATATACTGTTATGGTTGCTGGAGGATATGGCAGCTGATAAACATAAATCAGCAAGCAATGAATACTGAGGAACTAGCTGCACCCTCAGCATCTAGGCCAACTGTATGGATTTTTGTCAACCTTGAATATAATTTGTTACCTCTTCAACACCATGCATTGAAGAATGGAGGTAGGGCTGAGGGCTATAGAACAGCCTTCCTCAATCCAGTGCCCCCCACATGTTGAACTACAACTCCTACTGTTCCTAATTAGCACCAGGTTGGTGAAGTCTGCAGCAGCTGCAGAATCATAAGAACTGTAAAACCAGAGAGAGGTACATAAGATCTTTTTCATTCTGCCAAAGAATCTTCTAAACCATATCTGGGTTCCTCACTCATATCTGGTCAGCAAAATGCATCCTAGCAGTTTGGATAGCAATTACAAAGTAAATAAATTGATATGAAGAAAGAAACAGAGAGAGGAAGAATCTTGTGATTGATTGCTCAGTTTCCACTTCTCTGATAAAGTGGTGTTTAATGTTTATACATTGCTGCAGATTAAATTATGGGCTTTTGGTCCCACTGGATTCCTATTCTATGTTCTCAAGTATCTCATCATTACTTATGGGACAGTCGGGCCCACCAACTTGGCAACCAGGCTGGTGCTGGAGGTCAGACTAGATGGCCCGGGAGACCCCCTTCTGACTCACTCTGTTTCTATGTTTCTATATTGATCAAGCTTGCCATCCTCAACCACTGCACCCTAACTGCATCTGCCACTAAACTATTGGCATAGTCATTTTGTTTCATTTCAGAGAAAGCAGGATTAGCCAGAATTGTAGTGGTGATTACCTGTTCTAAATGCTGTTTAAAAATTGAGAGTCAGACTTGGGCACTTGCATAATTGCCTGTGTGCCCAAGTCTCTTCTAGGCATATGAGCACACAGCAATCTTTGGTCAGAATGACTTCCTCACACATAACAGTGGAGGTTGCCAATTGGTATTTGCTCTGGCTTCCTCTACTGAGATATATGCCCACAGCAGCAAAGTGAACAAGGTAGCACATGACGAATTCCACTAGTCTGCCTTGTTATGTGCATATGTTATGCACAAGGGCATACTCTGAACCTTCTCTGGCATCTTGGTTAACTCCCAGCAGGGGGAGTCTGCTGATGAGAATTTCAGATGCCAGAAGTATGTTTCTTAAACTCCATCCTGTTATGTGAACAAATAGCAGAACTGTAGATAAGTAAACTAACATAATTACTACAATCTAAGCTAGAGGGTCACAAACTACATCCTTACTTGTCAAGCAGTGGATGTGGGGAGAGTGAAGATGTTAGGGCCTTCCCATCTATAAGACAACACAATGTGTATTGTCCTGGCTGACAATTCTCACTCACTGCCTGGGTTGAGTATATTAAAGGAACAGGCACAGATCAGGACTGCATGGTGTCTTCCTGGTGTGTTTTCAGATGCTTTAAGGACACCAAGCAACAAAATGTCTTGAAAAAAGGATTCTTATTCTGCTAATATGCACTGTCAGTTCAACAAACATCTGTATGTTTCCTTCACTGTGGTCAATAGCAGCTGGTGGATGTGTGGTTTGCACTAAGAAATCAGCACAGGTGAGATTAATCAGGCCCTCCCATGATAGTATTTTGTTGTTTTTTTAAGATGTTCTCAGATCCAGTTTTGCTTATAGGACTTAGTTTGGCTTTCTGTGCCAGCAGTCACCAGTTCAAATGCAGGCTGGACTTGAGTCTTTACTAAAGACAGTTCTCTGTTTGAAGGGCAGTCTGATCCAAACCTAGTTTAAAGGTCAACTACCATAAGAAGGGACTACAGAGAGGCCTCAACCCTCAGTCCCCTGGACAACAGACTGAGCCTTGTATTTCTTGCATTGTATTTCTCTTTAAATTATAGCAATTACTTCTGACATTACATCTAAACATGTAAATTAGCTCATGAAATTATTTTCCAGGTCTGTTCCCTTGTTTTTTGGTGATACATTTCTTCCTTTATGACAATCTGTAAATGGCCATTGTGTTTAGCTCTCCATTTTCTACCACTCTCCAATGTCTATACTTCACAGGAAGATTTCCTTTAAAAAGTTTTGTTTTTACTTAGCAATTTCAAGGCTATGCTAAGATACATATTTGCCATTTCTTTTTAAAATGGAAAATGTATTCCTCTCTCCCACACTCCTCACTGTTACAGAAACAAAAATTTACCCCATCCCAGAGGCTGTTTGGGCATAGAAAAGTGGCCATCACACAGAAAGCACATCTGGAGTAACACTAAAGTAAGATAGGATCCATTGGCCAGGAACTGCAAGCCAAATTTAAATGACTTGCTGCTTTGAAAGAGCTGTAACCTAACTTAGTTGGAGATTACCTTTTTTAAATTGCAACTATTCAGTGCATATCAATTCCCTCCCCTCCACTACTTTTCCCTGGGAAATGCTTTCATTTTGCACTGGTTATTCTACCTGCCTCTCTGCTTCGGTGACCAAGGTGTTTATGGCCAGCCTCACACATGTGAAGGAAGTCGGTGCCTTTTAATATTTGGATTTGTGTTGTAGGCAGTCTGCCTTCTCCCAGCCTTGCTGTGTGTTTCCAGGGAGCCATTTCAAATAAATATCCACTCTGGGGTTCTCCCTAAATCAAACTTGGTTGGGAGGGAAGAAAGGTCATCCAGCTTGTTCCCCTGCTGCATGGATGTACAAAATGCCAATTTCAACTGTCTTGTAAAAAGATTACAGTCACTGTATAATTTAAAGAAACATATCGAAGCCAACTTGCCAGAGTGCCTTGAAGAACTAATCTCTATCTAGTCAATGTAATTGGGACCTATATGTAAGCAGGCATCCCAAAAAAATTAAAGCCACAAAAACTATGATGCAATGCATGAATGGCTGTTTTAAGGTATGTCAGCACTTAGCTTGGCTTTCCAGGGGTAACTACTTCAGAATTATTCTATGATAGTCTGTACCTCCTAGTCTCTCCAGTGATTAATTTCAAGGGCTGAAGTCTCATTCGGAAGTCATGTACTCTGCCCTAGAAGCCCTTCTCCCCCATATTGCTAGATGGACAGATTCTTAGAGCATATTTGGAGCATGCTCAGTCACACTCCCCTTTTTGTTATTATTTCACACCTTCTGAGGAGTTGGATTATTTTCAGCCAGAGGGCCAAATATCATTTCAGAGTAGCTTTCGGGGAGACTGCTTTCTGGTGGGGAGCAGGGCCAAAGGCAAAAGGCTGGGGTCAAAATATCAGCATGTTCTGTTTTAAAGCTCTTACTACCAATAACTAAGCCACTGCCTTCGCAGTTTCTGTGCTTCACACATATGCACTCTGCACCTATGTGAAGCCTATTGCTGGGAGAATTATAGCTGAGAGTTTTGGCAGCAACCTTTCCCTCATCTATTCCTTACCAGCCACATGTCACCTGGTTACTGCCTTCTGCATAACGGTGAGATACACTGTATTGCTCTTTAAATTACAATTTCTACTTTTGTGCCTCTGTATAAATTAGGATGTGCCCATGTTTTGCAAAACTGTATCATATGCTATAATTGTTTTATGGTGACCTGTTTTCTCTTTTTTGGTGATTTCCAAGTGGCCAGAGAACTCAAGTATGCATGATCCTTTGTGGGCATGACTTTTGAGTTTTCAAATGAATTTGTTCAGAATCTGCCTACTGGTACTGTACCAGGTTTTCAAAAATGGTTGTAAGGAGAGAAGCCATGGGAAACTAAAGAGAACAAAGCTGAATTGGTAAGTGTATGGGGAATGGGAATAAAATCAATGGCAACATACACATATTTTTTTAAAGCATAGAAGAAGTGCTAAAGGACCAAAGATGGAAGTACTCCAAGAATGCATGGATTGTGTGCTACATACAGAGAACCGTCTTGGTAGCAGTTCCAAGGCTCCCCCCCCCCCGCCCCATTTTGGATAGACACAGTCTTTCTCTCTGCCCTCCTTGTATCATAGTGCCCACTCTCAATCACCTCTGATGTATCAGCCTTGGACAAACTAATTGTTGGCCATTTTTATGACCGCACCCAAACAAATGCTTCTGGCAACAAGTCTTTTGCCATTGTTCAGGGCTCGATAGCTCACTGAAAGCATCTATCTGGAATTGGTCTACAATCACTGACTTCTTTCCCATATTACAAAGTTTTGGGGGCAAGTTTATAAAGGTCTAGAGGTAAAACTTTTTGTACTACTTCAGACTTGATACTTCAGGTTGTGCATTTGTGGAAACTGCTTGAAGGATATGAAAACTCCTTGTACATAGACATAGATGGCAAAGAAAGGTTTGGTGTAGCATTCTCTGTGACATACTATTTACAAGAATTTGCAGATTATGTTTCCTTTGTTTTTTAATGGAATAATATTTAAATATACAATCCCTATAGCCATCTCTTACACTTGAGGCAGGTTCTCATTTCAGTGGTCTGACTCCATCAATCTATAGTTTTACATGAGAGGGGTCTGCTTCCACCAACTTAGTCCTTTTAGTATTAGCATTTCCCTCCTAAAGCTAACAGCAGATTGCAAGAGTGGCTTTGGACCACAGTGGGGGAGGAAAGCATTTGAAAAACACATGCCACACTCTCAATCCTGATCCTCATGTAGCCACCACAAGCCTGCTATTTAGAGTTTTTAGAAGATTCATGGGACCTAAAGTGACACATTTAACATCTTATTTCTGCTTACCATCTTTAGGACCAAACTATATATGACCCTAAAGACTTCAAGTTTTCTGAATCTTTTTAAAACTCTAAATTACAAGCTTGTGGGGTAGGGGTAGATCAGGATTATGAAGGTGTGATTTGATTGGTTTGCTGGTTCCTCCCTCATAGCAATCCCAAGAACCCCCACTCACCCACATTGCAAACCTTCTATTAGGTGGCAGAAGAGAATTAATTTCTATTAACAAATAGGTCAGTTGATAGAGATGGAGGCCTTTCCCATTAGGGTAGAATTCTGCCAAGGAGAAGCCTACAATGATGAGAACCAGCATGGTATAGGGATTAGGGTGCTGGACAAGAACCCTTCAATTCCCCACTCAGCCATCAGGTTTACTAGGTGACTTTGGGCCAATCTTAGCCTGACCTACCTTACAGGGGTGATATAAGAATAAAATGGAGAGGAAGAGGCTCCTGAGCTTTTGTATAGAAACAAGTGTCTGGTTCTGCCTAATCCTGGCTGCTAAGCAGGATCAGGCCTGGTTAAAATCTGAATGGGAGATTTAAATCCTGCATTGAGCAAAGGATTAGCTCTTAGAATGTGGGTTATTACTAAACCACTAGAAGCAGTGGGTGCAGGTCAGTTTTCTCCATGCCACCTCTACCCCAGCTCCATTTTTGAGTGGGCCCTTCGTAAAGGGCCTTCTGTTGGGCTTACCTGCTAGCTGCCCTCCAGATGTGTTGGATTTTTAACTCCCATCACCTTAGGTGGTATGGTCATTAGCTGTACTGGCTGAGTATGATGTGAGGTGTGGTCCAAAATCTGGAGGGCCCTGGGTTGGGGACAGCTGGTTGTGTACATAGCTCAGATGAAATTAATCCAGAGCTGGGAAGCTCAAATGAGGGATGGATGAGCGATAGTCTTGTGCAATATGCCAGTGTCAGCACTCACCTTCGGGTGAAGTGTGGTGTTTGTGAAACTGTGACACCAGGCCCAGCTCTTTTCAACCAAGAGTTCATTTTCTCTGGCACCATTTCCTATTGTCAATGAAAACAAAAAAACTGCAAGGAAGCTGCCCTCCCCAAACAGGCTCGCATTGATCCACATAGTTTCAAACCACTCTGGACTTGGCTGAGGCCCAGTGGGTGGAGGCTTTCCATTGCATGAGGAGTAAAAAGAAACAGTACAAGGAAGCAGACTCCACATGCTTTTTCACTTTTGTAAGAATTATGTCGCTAAAGACGGCCTTCTCTCCTCCTCTCTGTCAGGTTTAATGTCGGATGCCTGCAGTGCCCTAAAATGTCATTTACCATGCCTTTCTGCTTAATGTCTGGAAAGGAAAAACAAAGGCAGCGTGCGGGAGCCTATGGCTGAAGGGCAAAAGCATAAAAACTGCTCTCTCCCTGACAAAACACATGAGGGATGCCAAGAGACATTTCTTGTGGTTCTGTTCAGCTGGGGACACCCACTCACTGTCTTCAAAGTTGTCTCTTGTAGAACATCCCTTTAGGCAAGAACCTGCAGCCATGGCCGCCATTGCGGGAGTAACCAGGCCCCTCCTTCATGTAGCCCCATAGCCAGAAATAGTATGAGTACACTGGCAAGGATATTGTAAATGGGAATTCAAAGGAGATCAGAAAAGCAAGGGGCAGAACTATCAAATTTGTGGACTGTCTTAAAATACAGGTCACCCCAGAAGCGCTACAGAGCCCCAAGCCCTAGCCACTATTCTTCTACTTTGGTCCCAACACTGAAAATGAGCTTGGTTGTGAAAAAGACAGGCTAGGGGATAAACAGTACCAAGTATCCTTGGGCAGTTGTCTGGGTCTCAGCACCACAGTACAGCCACCCACTGATGCTTGGTGGCTGAGTCTGGGAGCCATCCAGCAGTTTTATTACCCGCAATGCCCCTTGCAAAGTCCTGCTCCACAGCATTGTGGAAAATTGAAATGGTAACTGCATTTGATGCAGCTTTTCTCCCATAGAGAAATTCCACATCAAAGGCACGGTGGGCAATTAGGGCCTGCACTGTTGTGACTACCAGCTAGCAGGTATGGAGCTGGAACTGGCATACAGGTGGCATGGAGAAAACTGGCCTGCATCCACTGTTTATAGTTGTTTGGGAATAACCCTCCTTCTGAGGCATGGGGCTGTCATGGTAATATCTGACTCCACCCAGCATACATCATTCACATTTATGGAAAGTTTATGGGTTGGATCCAGATTTAGTCATAGTTAAATCCACTGAAATAGAAACATAGAAACAGAGCGAGTCAGAAGGGGCCTCCCGGACCATCTAGTCTGATCCCCAGCTCCAGCTGGCTCCTCTCATGACATGCCCACCATGTGGACATCCAGCCTATCCTTGAACACCTGCACTGATGGGGCCTCAACGACCTCTCGTGGAAGCCCATTCCACACCCTTGGGGTCCTGACTGTCAGGAAGTGCTTCCTGGCATCCAAATGGAACCTTGGCTCCCTGAACTTTGCTCCGTTGGAGCACGTCCTGCCTTCCTCTGCAGAGGAGAACAGGTCTCTACCCATCTCCATGTGACATCCCCTCACATACCTGTATGTCGCCAACATATCCCCTCTGAGTCTCCTCTTCTCCAGGCTGAAGAGACCCAGTTCCCTCAGTCTTGCCTCATACCCCATCCCCTGCAAACCAGCCACCAAACTTGTGGCCCTACGCTGCACTGACTCTAATGCTGCACTGACTCTAAATAAATTAGACTTGTTAGTTATGGCTGAGTTACTTCTCACTGACTTCAGTGGGGGTACTCTAAGCAATTGGGGGAAAAAAAATCTAAGTATTTCCCGGTCAACCAGTGCCTTTGCTTTCAGTGGGTGGAGGTTTGCTTTTATGAAGCAAGAAGTATGCCTCAAGAAAGGGGTTTTTCCTTATATCCGTGTAAATAAAAGGGCTACTGAATAAAGTTGTAGCCCTATGCACTATGGTGGCTACTCATGTATTTCCAGTTTGCATATAAATCACTTGGTATGATTATCTATGTAGGTACATAGTTATGTGAATTTAGAAGAACTGATACAATTTAGAGAAATAGAATATAGCTACCTGCAGTAGCAAAGCCTGTGACCAATGATCGGTGTTCCTGCTCAGTTTGCTGTCCAAATTCAAATGCCATTTTTCTGGCTAGAAAGGAGGGGGAGAAATTAATTAAATAAATATACAGTGGTGCCTTGGCTCACGAATGCCTTGGTTCACAACCAAATCAGGTCACAAACAAAAATTTCATGAAAATTTTGACTTGGGTCGTGAACTCCGTATTGGGTAGCAACCAAGATTGTGGCCATCTCCCCACCCTACCCACCCCAAGTGGTATCTCATTTCCGGAGGGTTATGCAGCACAGGAAAAAACAGCAAACTATAGACAGATTTTTTCACCAAAACTGACCCTGCAGCTAAGAGACAAAGAAGAGAGGAAACCCCTGAAAGAGATCTCCCCATTGTCCTTATGGAGGGGGACTCTCCCTCAAAACAATAAACTCCCCCCACCCCAGGTTAGTGTTCTTCACTTTGTTACGGTTGTTCTTTGTCACTTTGTTTCAATTTTTTCTGATTAAAAAAAATAGTTACAGAACGGATTAACCTTATTTACATTTAATCTTATCGGGAAATTTGACTTGGCTTGTGACCAAAAATTGGCTCACAACCACATTCGGAAGGGCCAGAACAGATTAACCTTATTTATATTGAATCTTATGGGGAAATTTGACTTGGGTCACACCCAATTTGGGTCACCACCAGAGTCGTGGAACAGATTAAGTTCGTGAGCCAAGGTACCACTGTACTAATGGGCAATAAGGTCCATCTTTATGCTCTTTCCCTTTAAGCTGGATAGAGGCTGAACAGCTGTTCAAATAAAGTATACCTTCAACTAAAGGACAATGCTTTGTAAAAATAAGACACATGGCCACCTTACCATACACAATTCCTACTGATCACAAGTGAAGATGCTGAGGTCCACCGTCTTGTCTCATCTTGTCTCGTCTCTTCTCTTCATATGAAAGTTGAAGTCACCCATCTTCATTCTTGTGGGACTGCTTTCCTACCTGCTCAAAAGCTATGGCCCTGTAAACTTCTTCATAGTTGTTTTAATCCAGGAGTGGCAGCTTTAGACCCAGAGGCCCTGTCTGCTTTCCTGGCATCCCAGTCTGGTCACAGATGACCACGTTCCTTTTTCCTAATCACCCACCCTTTCCTCACCCGTGTTCTAAAGGCTTGATACGCTTCTCCTAAAACATAGCAGCTGGCAGCTATAAACTACAATACGCTGTCATTTCTACCCTACTTCTCTGCTTTTGCCCCCTTGCCAGGGCTTTTGCCCTGAAATATGGCCCCCGAGAATGCTTCCAGAACTGAATTCAGCCCTTGGACTGAAAGAGGCTTCCCCATGCACTTCATTTTTAAAAAAACACTGGACTTTTGTGTTGAGTGTTCCTCTGAATTTTTATGGGTCCATGAGAAACGCTGCACAGCACTTGCCTTCCAACTCCCAGAGAAGCAGGTCAGGAAAAGTAGGATTGCTCAATGCAGAATGCAAGGGAAGACTGGTGCCAGTAAAGACTGCTAGAGTTTGCACATTGCAGCCACAGCAGAAATAACTGATTTTCTTGAGAAAATATCATCCATTAATGCTTGTGGTAATATATAAGCTTCACGCCTTTTACTATCCTTTAGAATTGGCTGTGGTTATGAGCCATTCAGTGGAATGAAATATGCCAACATTACTGACATTTTGTTGGGCTCATATCTCAAACTGAAATTTGGAGTTTGGAGGATGTGGCAAGAAGACATTTTTTAGTGCAAACTTTATGTAAGATTTCAAAAGGGCACCATCTCCACTAAGCCTGGTTTGGGGATCTTTGTTTTTTCATTGTCCCCAGTGTCCTTGCAATTCTCATTATGCTCTCCTCTCAGTTATCTCCCACTGTTTAATATATTCTGAATTTAATAATAAAAACCTCTTAGGGCAGCTTACAAAATTATAAACAATAGGGAAATCCAATAACGCCATGCAAACATCTGCAGGGAACAGTAGACACATGGAGAAAGAAACACCAAGGGACCAGGGCAAGGCATTTTGCTACCTGAGGCAGAAGAGCAACTTATGGTGCCCCCAGAAGCCAGGAAGTGTAGAACCCAAGGCTGGCTCAGTTACTTTGTGCCACAAGGTCCCCTGGTAAATAACATCTAGATGCTCCTGGGTTCCAAAGCATCTAAATGGGATTTCCTATGAAATCAAAACTAGTCCTTTTTCAGATTCAACCAACACCAAGTGTACACTGAACCCTGAGATAATCTACTGCAGACAGCAGAGGGGTGAGTGAGTTTTATTCATTGCTGTTTACTCAACCCAAAAATAAATCACAATAAAAACAAAAACCCATTCATTAAATTGATTAAGAAAGCAATCTAATGGTCTCTGGGTGCACGGGGGGTGGGGGGGGGGAACAGGAGCCCTAAGGACAAAAACCCCTCCAAGGTTAGAGACAGCCATTTGACCTGAGGGGGGAGTTGAACCCCTGACCCCAGCCCCCCTCCCTCTGCAGCTGGTGCAGAGAGAACTGCACGGGCTGCCTTTCCAAGGTTCGACAAAGAGGAAAGAAGGGGGCATTCCAGTGGCTGGGGAGTGAGCTTGTAGCTAAGACAAGCCAGGGAGCCTGGCTCCTCCTAAATGTTCTCTTCCTCCTAATATTTTTTTACATACACATTAAAAATGTTTATGATTTTGCCTTTAAGAACCCTACAAACTCGATGATCTACCCTACTGTTTTGATGCTCCCTACAACCTTCTAAGCTGACTAAAGGCCTGGAGGAGAGGAGTCAGAAAAGGCAGGAGACAAGAGATCCTGATCCATCATGTTTTCCTTTCCCTCCAAAATGCCATCACTGGATGGCCTAGGATGCCCATCTAGCAAAAATCACCCACGGAGAAGGACAGGGAGGAAGGGGTTGACTCTGCCACAACTTCTGCTTTGTTGGCATCAACCTGTCAGGACATGGGAAACTCAGACACTCAATAGGATTGTGCCCTAATTTGAAACAAAACAAAACTTATAAGCACACTAAGAACTAATACAGCAGCACAAGTTTCCAGGGGGAGTTTGGGTAAGAGGCAGGTCTTTAACAGCACAGTTGCTGCTGCCCAAAACAGCCACCCTCCCTGAGAACAGCATGATGCCTTTCCTCCAGGTAGCTGGCTGATTCCTCCTGGGTTGGCCTAGTTATAAAATGCCAGCTGCATATGGCTAGACCTGGTGCTTTGCCTGGACAACAGGTAAGACTCTTGTTTTGCTTGTTTAGCTTCCACCTTTGATCTAGGTTTCAGCCTGTTCCTCCTCCATCTCCCCTTTTACAAGCTCCTCTCCTGGCTTGCCATCTGGCTACCTGCCCCTACTTGTCCTTCTTTGCAAAGGACTTCTCAGCTCACTCCTCAGCCAGCAACTGACTGGCTCTGCTCCAGGATGGATCCTCCTGCATCCTGCTCCAGAGGCACCTTCTGACACCTGTCTCAAAACAGGTTGGCCACTTTTGAATTGCCAAAACAAGGAAATGCATTATTAGAAAAAGAGCTCTGACTTGCAAGGAATTTGCATGTGATAATTTACATGTATAGGTGCAAGTTTAAGACAGTATCATTTACATAGGAATACATCTCACTGTAGTGTGGAAGGGAGGAACCAGGTGATGTGTTCCTGCCCACTTATGCCACTGAACAGGTGTGGAACGCTGATGGGCACCATTTCTTATGGTTCTTAAGCTTTAAACCAGAATTAGAGCAGATATTCCTTCAAACAGGGGACACCTTTAACCAACATTCAGCCCTTTGACAGCTATTTACACAGAGGATTGTTCGCTGTAAAAGAGGCCTTATAACCATTCTACAAGGAATCTTGCTGTGACTCACACTTCAGCACCCCAGGTTTCCAGCTCCCTTTCAACTAACCCTGTTTCAGTGTGGTTTAGCTGGCCAGCCTCACACTCGGAGTCTGTGGTCTCTCATTCAACTGAATCTTCGTGACACCATGTGTAAGAACTACCCGTATTTACTTTTGGCTGTCTTTATAAATTTTTAAGTATTAAATGGCTTGCTTTTCTCTTCTCAGTAAATTGGATCCAGTGTGAAAAGAAGATGATAGTAATAATTCAGACTCTGGAAAGAAGGGCTTTCATTTTACTTTCAAATCCTCTTTGGCATGTTTCTTTCACCCATGGGTATTTAAGCAGCCCCTGCATTTCACTATGACAAACAGCCATCCTCCTCTGCTCAGAAGGAAGAAACCAGTCAACAGCATTCATTAATCTGACATGTAGGGAGAAAGGTAAATTTGTTTGAAAGTGTCACCAATGAAGCCAGCCCATCTCCAGGGCCCTTGCTGCTAACGATCTAAAACCTGCTACCTAAGCAAAAGCCAGAATTGCAGCTTTGCAAGTTCTTTTTTTAACATAAATGATAGAGCAAAGGGAGACCACAAACAGCTGGTTGAAAAGGATGTTGAGCTTGATCCATTCCATATCTGCTCCTCAGCATGCTCCCGACTTGTTTTCATTGAAGCAAGCAACAACCCAAGGGCGTTTTCTGGATCTCTGGCAAAAATGACAGGAGATGACTTCCGGAGGAAAAAACTGTCAGCCCACAGGATCCAACCGACAACTTTTTCCAGGGTGTGCCATGCCCAGTTTGCCAGCTCTGGGTCCATGTTTGATCATCCACAGGCTGTTTTGTTGAGTTGATTTGCCTGGAGGGAAAGATGGCTGTGTTTTGCCAAGTTTTTAGAAATGATTGTCATATTTTGGATCCACCCAGCAGTATATTCCTCTACTAAAGAACAGATGATGCCATAAGCCACATTACCTGCTCATCTAAGACCAATGACTTTCCATTAAAAAAACAAAAAATCAGGCTCCACCGATGTGTCAGCAATGAATCCTTTGTGTCATCTTGCACAGACAGCAGTCCTCTTATTCAGAGTGCAGTCCTCTGTTCGAAAAGCTGCTAGAGGACCCTCCACTATTGAAGGGCTATCCTGCAAGGATGTCAGAGAAATTATTCAAATAAGCACAGATTTTCATGAATCCAACCTGGTTTCAGTAATCTACACCAGTGTGATGGGTTAAGAGTGTTGGACTGGGACTTGGGGGGGATCTAGGTTCTACTCCCTACTTGGCCATGAACCTCATTAAACTCTAGTCACTGAATCTCAGCCTAACCTACCTCAAAGGATTGTAGTAGTGAAGATAAAATGGAAGGAAGGATTACATAAGCCTCCTTAGGTGCATTGCAGAAAAAAAAACAGGCTATTCATCTGTCCATCCATCCATCCCTGTCCAGATAAGCCCCTCAGGTGGCACTGGTAGAAGCCACTCTATTCCATTTGAGGTCCCTGAGCCTCAACAGACAAGGATTGTTTAAAGGAAGACCCCCAAGCTACGAACCTGAACCTTCAAGAGGAGTACACTCAGCTTGGGAGTGCTCCTCGATCCAGAGCTGTCATTAGAAGCTCAAGTAACAGCGGTGGCAAGGAGTGCTTTCCTCCAGTTCTGGCTGATCCATCAGCTGCGTCCCTACCTGGAGAATGATTGCCTGGTGACAGTGACACATGCATTGGTAACTTCCCGATTAGACTTCTGTAACCCGCTCTATGTGGGGCTGCGCTTGAAGTTGATTTGGATACTTCAGATGGTGCAAAACAGAGCTGCCAGGTTGCTGATGGGGACTGGGCGTTCTCACATAACCCCAGTCCTCCATCAGCTTCACTGGCTTCCCATTGAAGTCTGGGCCCAATTCAAGGTGTCGGTTATCACCTATAAAGCCCTTAACGGCTTGGGACCTGGTTATCTAAAGGAGCGCGTGCGTCCATATATGCCCTCCCGCCCCCTGAGATTGGCAGCAGAGGCTCTCCTCCGGGAGCCCTCCATGAAAGATATTAGGAGGGTGAGTACCCAGAGGAGGGCTTTCTCTGTGGTGGCGCCCCACCTATGGAATGCGCTCCTCAGAGAGGTCTGCCTGGCGCTGTCGTTATTTGTTTTTCAGCGCCAGGCCAAGACCTTTTTATTTAAACAATATTTTAACTGTTAATTGCGGTTTTTATTTATTGGTTTTTATAGCTCTGCCTAGATGTATCCGGATTTTTAAACTTTATTCAACATTTGTTTATTTGCTTTGTAAGCTGCCCTGAGGCTTGTTGCAAAGGGGGTGGCATAAAAATGCTTTAAATAAATAAATAAACAAACCCTGCTAAGAACATTTGAGCGCCCTCCATCCAGATGGAGGCACCACACAGTAACAGCATCTTAATCTTATCTGGACTGAGCTTCTGCTTATGTATTAAATGGTAAATTTTCCCCCACAATTAGAAGCAGTGAGAAAGGGAATCAGCTACACCAGCTCCAAGCAGGTCTAGTTGAGCAGTTCGATATGGGTTCCCAGCTTCCATAAGCCCAAGCCTGCATAGCTGATATTAGGATTTCAGACCTGCAAAAGAATGAATGTCCAGACTGAAATTCATACAGCCAAGCATTCTATAGTTTATTAACAGCAAGCAAGTATTCCTAAATACAAGAACGCTTAAGGATAGCCAATTTAAGACCAACTACAAAGGAACAGAGCATATACAGAGTGTTTTATGGAGTTGTTGTCATGTACAAATTGCAGAGAGGGGAGACTTGCAGTGGACAATATACAAGAACAATGTAGAAAAACACAAGGACAATACAGAAGCATAGAGAAATCATCAGGAAAACATTAGGACACATTGGGAGCTTGAGTAAAGATTAAAAATAAAACAAAGGTTACAGAATTTAACAGGTTTCAATGGTTGCTTTTACTGTCTGAGGTAAGAGATTCCATAAAGACAAAGAGTAAACCAATTGAGTATTTAGATAGCAAGTGGAGGAGCAGCTGGAGGCTATTTCTGAAGCTACAAGATTACTGTTGCACCAATATCCATTGCCAGAAGGTGCTGACAAGGTGTGCACTGCACATATCAGGCGATTAGCATTTTGATGCATTTTGTGGGTTCAAACAGTTACATTGTAAGTTCCCTTTTCTGGCAGCACTGTGCATTTGAGGAAACAATTAGCTAGGAGGTGACTTCACACATCCTGAAGCTCCATCTTCATTCCCATAGACAGACCCTGGATGGAAAAATTCTGGACATTTGGGGGGTGTAGGAAGGGTTTTGCACTCTTTGTCCAAAGCTCTGTTGCATGTCACACTGCTTAATGAGTTGGTGGGAACAGAGTCTTTTCTCTGGCAGTACCATTATTCTGAAACTCCCTTCCCAGGAGTTTAAATTAATCCATTCCATGGCTCAGCTTCTAGAACATAGCAAAGGCATTTTTATTCTGCACAGTTTTTGATGGTTTTTAACAAACGGTTGATGCTTGCTTTAATATTTGTTCTGTTTAAACTATTTAAATATTTGCTTTGTGCACAGCCTTGAGAGCCTTATAGCTGAAAGGCTGCTTATACCTTAAATAAATAAATAAGCAAGCTGAGTGGTAGAAGAAGCAGCTTTGTTACCTGACTCTTCTGGAAACAAGCCTGAAAGTAAAAAAGACTGGCCAGGTTGTCACCCCCCACACCCACTAATAATGGTCCAAGCCCAGAGAAGGGTTGCCCTGACCAGTTCTCGGATGCTTCCAGGTAAGGCCTTCAAGGTGCCATCAGTCTGTCACATTCACAGAATTTTACAGGGTGTCCAGACAATGACACACTGTAAAATCACACCTTCCACTCACAAGCCTCCTGCACAGCTGATTCCCTTTTTCTGGAAGCAGTGAGGGCAACCATGCTGTTTGCAGGCATGGTCTTAAGTTATCATCATCATCATCATCATCATCATCATCGAGAAGAGAAATATGTCCTTTGAAGTTGAATGGCTGCTTTTTCAGATTCATGATATTACTGAGGACCAAGCTGCATGTTATATTAAGCAAACCCTTAGTCCTCGGGTTTCTTTCACAAAAATCAGCTTCAGGGTGCCATTCTGGAAAGAGAAGGTTCACCTCTTCCTCCCTGTGCCATTTTCCTGCTGCAAATAAAGTCCCAACCTTGTTGCTGTTTTTTGCCATGGAAGGTGTGACGTTCAGCCATCAGGCAACTCCCATATGGCAAGAGGTCTGTGCCCACCCCTGCCATTGGATAGGATGTATCCATGCTTCGTCCTCTGTGGATTCAGGCAGCGACTTCAGGTTTTCTTTTCTCTTGTGACTTGTCATAGGTTTGTATTTTATGTGCCATCAGGCAAGATGTTTGCCTTCATCTTGTGCCGTGCATTATGCTGCCCATCAATTGCAATTTAGCTATGTCATTATAGTGGGATGAGCTTCCCCACTCTTCTTATTCAATCTCTTCTACCACAGTGTGGACAGCAGATGATTTACAAGCAGAGGGCCTTGACCAAGGGACCACAGGGGACGTGGGGGGGGGGGGATCAATTCCTTTAAAGTAGAAGGCACAGGGTGAGCCTTGCTGGATCTCAGATGAAAAGGTATTGGGATGACACAAAAAACGTGATTATCAGAAGTCAAGTCAACAACAAAGTAATCCTGTTAATTATTGCCACCACCCAGCCAGATGGTCACTTGTGAATGGCCAAAAGAGAGGATATGCACCCCTGAAAAAGGACATCTATTTGCATAGAATTTGCAGGTGCAAATTATATGAATTTAATATAAATTGATTCATATGAATATATGTAGAAATTTATATAGACATGCAAATCTATATTCAAATAGAAAAAATAGAAATATTTATACTTCAATATTATTTCTATAATAGAAATAGAAATGTTTAAATCTATATTTAAATAGAAATATGATACAATTCATCACAGTATGGGAACCTGTCTGGGTGCTTTGCTTGGTCGGCTGTTCAGATCTTGTTGAAGGGCAACTTCAAGGCCCAACTCTTTCTTCAGGCAGCTCACTATTTCTATTCTGTGCCAGGGCTGAACAGCCCTTAAAATAGCAGCTGTCTTCAAAATAGACGACTGTCCCCTTGGCCAGCCCTCCAAAAAGAGTACAGCCTATTGTAAAAGAGGACACATTCCTATCCTACTCCAAGTGATGCAGTTTACATTTTTTTAAAAAAAATACTGAGCATTAGTTGCAGTGATTCATGCAACATCACTTGTAGTTTGCCCCTATTATGTGGAGCAGGAGGCTCACAAGGAGGTTTACCACACTGTCTTGTTTGGTGAGAATTGGGCTTCCCCACCCCACCCTCAGATATCAGTTGCCACTGAGTCACAAGCAGGTTAAAATGGGCAAAGTGCACACAGCCACAGACATGGGTCCTGACCCTGTCCCAGTAGGTTATATTTCCTCTGCCTCCCCAAAGACTGGGGAGCCTGCCCTTCTGTTACATATTTACAGCACTAAGATAGCACAGCTGATCACCAAAGCCCCACTGGACTAGGCAGGACTGAACTGTGTGTTAATTCCACCAGAGGTCAGCATATTTGACCCAACGGGAGCTTCCTATCAAGATCTCTCAGGCTGCAAAGTCTTCTGAGGCCTCTTGTTGACTTGTTGATAAGGCACGCTATTGATTATTTCTCTCAGGCACTGAAGCACTCTTATTAGGGGTGGATTAGGTGCTTGCTTTGTGCCAGGAATGGATATTGACTCATGCCAGGCAATGGGGGCAGGCAAGAGCAGTCCTGCTACTTTTTATTTTTTTGTTTACAGTCAAGATCCTATTATACTGTTCATCCTAGGTCTACATAAGCTGGAGGGAACAACAAACCTGGAGAGCTGCATTAATGGGACTTTGTGGCCAAGCTACCTTTGAGCCATACTGACGAAGCATAGAAGACAGAATCCTTTTGGACAACCGCCTAGGAGGAAATATTTAAGTGCCTGAGGCAGAAAATCCACCCACCTCCCACTAATGAATGAAGGACACAAAGCCACTGGGAAGGCTTTCTGTGCAAGCCTCATTGAAATTAATGGGAACTGTGTAAATGCATGTAAGAGAGCCCTACAGTGTTTTCATTTTTCTGTTTTTATGGGTAATTTCTCTTTTTATTAATTTTTTACTGAATGTACACTTATTCATCATTATTGGAACCACTTAATATCATCTTATAAATAGTTTGGGTCCTGCCTTTAAAGGTGGCCTAAACATTATTTTAAATAATAAAAAGTATAGTTTTTCTTTTAAAGGAGGCTGGGGATTTGGTGCGGAATGGGAGGTTGCACTGTTGGAGACACATAACCCAGTGGTAGATAAACTTGCATCTCCTAAACACATGCAGCCCTTGGCCAAATTTCTGTAAGAAGTCAGACCTCCGGTATAGGATGACCAGGTGTTCTCTTTTACAGAAGACAGTCCTCTATTTGAAGGACTACCAGAGGACCATCCTTACTGTAAAGGACTGTTCTGTCCATTTGTGGTTTCAAAATAAATAACCTTAAGAATTGTGGCCCATCAGCCATGAACATGCAGACTGCAGACTTCCTCAGCGGTCACACAAATCACCTGCTCATAAGCTTGCACATTATGGTGAGATGTTCTGCTTTCCTTTTTAACTGAACATGTCTACTAAATGTTCATCTATATATATAGACTGTCCTATGCACATTGGTGCCTTTTTTGGTGATGCATTTCTTTTGGTGATCTGTAAGTGATACAAGATGTATTATACCAATATAATATATATTTTGGAATATTATATACAATTTTGTATAATGTTGTAAATTTGTGTGCTATATTCATACAATATATATACATTTTTCTCTTCCACACATCTCCAAAAGCTTGTAAAGACTGATAGCACAATTTACATGGCAGTTCTAAGGAAGAATGAAGCAGTGAATCTGCCGGCTCATCCCAAGCCCTGATGCCTCACCCTGGTCAGGGATGAAAGTGTCCGCACATGTTGTTCTACGGGGCTTTTCATTTTAGCCAATCAATTTCCTTTTCAGGTATAATATTTCTTGCTAAATTTGCACTTATTCATATAAATTATCAAAAACAAATATTATGCAAATTGCTGACTTCTTTTGGGGTGGTGCTTTGTTTCGGCAAGCCACACTTGGCCACCCTTTTCTTGTAAGACCAATAAAGTCCTCCACTCATTGGACAGGGAAGAAGAGGAGGTGACAGAAGTGGAAACAGTCATTATGCTTGTGCACAATCACTGCAGCCCACAGTATAAACCAATGAACTGTGCTTTGTATAACCCATGGTAGCTTGTGATATGTGCCAGAGGCCATTTTCAAGATTCTAATCTCACTAGGTTTGAATGGCCACAGTTTGCCATGTTATATAAACCTGGGCAGCCTATATCAACCCACTTCCAGCAACCCATGCTACCTTGATCCAGGTGACATGGCAAACCATGGTTACCCTCCCCTGCAGAGTAAATATTCAAAACAGACACCAGCACATGCTACTACCCACTCTGGCCGAAATAAGCCACAGTGAGCTATGGTGATCATGCAAAATGGCCAGTCACGACCAGGCAAGGCTTTTACTAAACAACCATTCTATGCAATCATGGCATTTTCTAGAGGGTCCGGACATCATCCTCATCCATTTGTAGCTCCCGGGTCTCTTCTCACCACTGGGCCTGTCTTTTTTCTTACCACAAAAATTCCATTGAGGAATAATAGTTGCACAATGTCTTTTAATTATGAGCAATAAGAGCCATCCAGGTGGGAGCACCCAGTCGGAGAGAGGAAAGTGGGGACACCCTACTCATTTTGATCTGTGGACCTATCCACAGCTAGTGTGTGGCCCCTAAGAAGGAAAGCTGCTCTCAAGAGAACAAAGATTTCCTCATCCTGGTTTATTCTTTGCACTTTGAAGGTACAGTAATACCTCAGTTCACAAATGCTTCTGTTTGTGAACAATTTGGTTCACAAAGTTTGGCAAAATTTTGCTTCTGTTCACGAATTCCGCATCAGGTGATGAACACGATTGTGGTCATCTTCCAAGCACCATGACCATGTGTCAGAGAATGTTCGAGCAGGGAAGATAACCGCGATCATGTTCGTGCAGGAAAGGTGGCCACGATCGTGTTCACACGAACGCGGCCATTTTCCCTGCTGGAACACACTCTGACATGTGGTTGTGGTGTGGGGAAGATGGCTAGGATCATATTCGTACAGGGAAGATGGCCATGATCGTGTTTGCACGAACACGGTCATCTTCCCTGCTCTGACATGTGGTTGCAGCTTCCTCTAGTTGAGATCGTGGTCGCAGGTTCTCCCTCCGAACAATAACCTACTCCCCACCCACTTTCCTGTCCTCCATGCCAGAAATCACCTCAAGCAAGGTTAGTGTTCTCTCTCTTCAAACTGTACTGTACTTTGTTTCATATTTTTCTGGTTAAAAAAATTACATATGGTTCAGAATTAACCTTATTTTACATCAAACCTTATGGGGAAATTTGACTTGCTGCGCGACCAATTCGGTTTGCGACCAGAATCGGGAAATGAATTAAGTTCGTGAAGCGAGGTACCACTGTACTTTTCCTCTGCAGGGTACCAGATGCACCTCGGCATTTGAAACCACATGTCAGGCAGCAATCTTTTTGAACAGAAAAGCAGCTGACAGGGAAATGATTAGGCATTCCTTCCCTTCAATTGCTCCTCCTCCACCTCCTAGGGAAACTGCATTTTAAAAGAAGCTAGAGCTTGACTACACTAATTTGCATATTATGCCTCCTTCCCTGCTGAGAAAGTAGCCTGAAACATCAGTCAGTGTGTAGTTGCAAAAAAGGCAAATACAATTTTATGTTGAAGTGTTTTTGTTGTTGCTATGGGCTGTCAAGTCATCCCCAACTTATGGCAACCCTATGCTCCAAAATATCCTATCCATGACAGCCTTGCTCAGTTCTTCTAAGATTAAGGCTGTGGCTTCCTTTGTGGAATCAATCCATTTCATATTTGGTCTTCTTCCTCTTCTTCTGCCTTCAATTCTCTCTAGCATGATAGTCTTTTCCAGTGAGTCTTGCCTTCTCATGATGTGCCCATAGTATGACTGCCTCAGGTTTGTCACTTTTGCTTCAAGGGAAAGTCCCAGCTGGATTTGATCTATGACCTATTTTTCATTCTTCTGTCAGTCCAGGGAATTCATAAAGCTCTCCTCTAGCACCTGTTTTGGATGCAACCATATTCTTCCCGTCAGGTTTCTTCACTGTCCAGCTTTCACATCCACAGATAGTGATCAGGAATACAAAAGTGTAGATGATCTTGGTCTTGGTCTTCCATACAGTTGATGATCTTTTCTAGCTCCTTCTAGTTTAGTCTAGTACAGTCCCAAGACTCAGCCTTCAAATTTCTTGGCTACAGTCTCCCTTTGAATTGATTACTGAGCAAAAAATGTATGCAAAATCTTTCATAATTTCAATATCTTCACAGTTAACAGTATCGTTCTATAATTCTTCAGTACTCTTGAATTTTGGTTTCTTCATATTCTGCTCCAGTCCTGCTTATGCACTTTCATCTTTCACTTTCAGTATAAATATAGTTTCTAAATCAAGTGCATGAATACTTCCACTCTGCTCTATGCTGGTCAGACCTCATCTGAAATATTATGTCTATTTCTAGATACTGCATTTCCAGATATATCGAGATAAACAGAAACAAATTCAGAGCAAGACAACAGAGATGATCAGAGAACTAGAAACTAAGTCATACAAGGAAAGATTGAAGGAACGAAGTATATTTAGCCTTGAGAACAGAAGATTTAGTAGGGATATGATAGCTCTTTTCAAGTACCTAAACCAGTGGAGCCGGTGTGGTGGTCAGAGTGTTGGACTGGGGACTGGGGAATCTAGGTTCTAGTTCCCACTCAGCCATGAAGTCCACTAGGTCACTTTGGGTCAGCACTCAGTCTCAGCCCAACCTAACAGGTTTGTTGATGTGAGAATAACATGGAGTTGAGGAGGACCATGTAAATTGCCTTTGGATTCCTTGCAAGAGGGAAAAAGGTGGAATAAAAATGCAACAGTGGTGGCAGCAGCATTATACAGAAGAAGGCCACAACATCTAAGGCTACTGAACATTAAATAATGGGCTTAAATTACAGGAAGGTTTTGATTGAACATCAGAAATACTTTCTAATAGACAATAGAACCAACTGTCATGGGAGTTGCTCTGCTATAGGTATTCAGGTAGACAAACATCTACCAGAGATGCTTTGGAATTTATGGCTTAAATGGCCCTCTTCAAGTATATGATTCCATGAATGCATCGCAGAATAGTTTGCAACACGCATGGGTTCCACAACAGAAGCACAGTGTTTGGCGAGAAACCTAAATGAAAAGTGTTTACTCCAGGTAAGCAATTTTAAACCTTCTGAGCTATAGAATGACCTGGTTAATTGAATCATAGAATACTAGAGCTGGAAGGAGCAAAGAAGGCCATCAAGTCCAACCTCCTGCTGTTGCAGAACACCCATTTACACCATCCCACTCAGATGACTGTCTAGTTTCTTTTTCTGAATGTCTCCAGTGTGGGAGAGCCCACCACCTCTCTAGACAACTGGTTCCACTGTCATATAGCTCTGATAGTAAGGAAACTTTTCCTGATATCTAGCCTGAATCTGGTTTGTCACAACTTTTCCTTTGGTGGTAATCTTTTCCTTTCAAAAACTGTTATCTTAAAGTCAGATGATCAACACTACCTAAACAAGTCATGTACTATTCTTGGATTATTTGAGGGTTGTTTCCCCCTTACACAAGTCATGCCTTCCTGGTTCAAACAAACAAGACATGACAGGGGAGGTGATTATGCAAATTATGCCCAGAATACATCACAACTCAAATGCTTAAATAAATCACTGCGGCTTAGTTAGCTGACAATAATTATGCATACTGGTGCAATGTGTGTACATGTATGTTTTGCAAACTAGTGCTCAGCATTTCCCAAATGCTCTTCCGAAAGAGTATGATTGCCATTCCTGCCACACAAGCCTTTAGCAATGGAGGAAAATGCAGCAATCACCATACAATTGACTGAGGAATTTTTTCAGAATGTGAACAGAACGGCCATTCTCCAGGGAGTCAGTATTCCATTCAATTGCCAGAGGAAGAGGGTGGGAGATTAGAATTTCACTACCCAGAAGCAATTTGTCTGCATGGTGCTAAAATGCAAGGGCCTTTCTTTATAGTAGAAAGTGAGGAGTTAACACTTCCTTTCAGCAGCTGATTGAAAAGATAAGACCATCCTCTTGCTCACAGTGATGCTAAAGATGCCCTTAGAAATGTAGGCAAGAGAACACTAAAGTGGGAGGAGCCTGAAATACAGCATGTCCTGCATTCCATCTCCATAAAGCTAGACAGTGGCAAATGCTGCCTTTGCAGATTGTTTGTTTTGTTTTTGTAATTTGTGAAAATAAGTTATGGAACTGGATTTATCCACACAACTGTTCCGTTATTCCACAAGCCTCCAAAACAGTACATATTGTTTACACCATGATAATTTTTGCAGTCACTGCTTTCCCTACACTGTGACTTTTGAAGGATGCTGGATTTACTGACTGCTCTTTGCCACAATAGCTAAATGGAGCCTCCATGCACAGTGGCAATATATCTCAGATTAAGAAATGCTGGTATGCAAACCAGAGGCACCCGTTTCAGAGGATGTCTGGATGGATTTTGACCAGATTCAATAGGGTAGTTTCTCATGGCTTTTGGGACATAGCTGCAACATCTTTGAAATGTTTTGTGTAGAGAAGAGCAGCATAATTTATTCAAGGACAGGAAGGCAGACTGTACAGCTTGGAACTGAATAAATTCCAGAGAAGGATGTAAACTTGTATTGCAGCCAATTTGTATTGCTGGGCATGAGAATCAGTGCTTGGGGTGGGGTACAGTCATAATTTATTATTATTTAGTATTATGTAGTATATTGTTGTATAAAGTAATTTTGCTGATTCTATTTTGTTTGTGGCTAATTTTGTATATGTATATTTGTACTTGTAGTTGTATTTACTTGACCATATTATGGTATTTACATTGATTTTGTATTTTGTCTTTTTGTAAACCTCCTAGAGAGCCCTATTGGCTATGGAGTGGCATACAAATGAAATGTAGTAATAGTAGTAGTAGTAGTAGTAGTAGTAGTAGTAGTAGTAATACGTAGTAATGGAAGGTGGGGGCGGGGGAGCTCCTTAAAGATGCACTGCAGGTTGTTGTAACCCGCGGTGTTACAGATGAGACCAGAGACCGGATGGTAAAGTAAAGAGATTTATTCCTGCGGCAGGGACCACATTCATAGAGGAATGCGGTCCCGAATGGAGTTTGAATGAGGTTTTTATAGCTTCACAGTGAGTTTTCGGTAAATGGGAAACAATACAATAAGTTTTTGACAAAAATCAGAACAATGGTGACAATGGGGAGTTACAGAATCACATAAGCAGCAGCTGAGCAAGAAGCAGAAGCAGATATACAGAAGCAGATTTTAGCAGTAAGTTTTATCTTTTAATTTACACCTTTTAGGCAATCTTTGCCCATTACTCCGTTGGTAAGCTCTTTCCATTTTCCGAGGGGAATTCTCTGAGGCAGTTACTAGACATTTGAATGGGCTAGAGCTTAGGAGAGCTAAGCCTATCATGCATACCCTGAGACAGTTTGATTATTCTAGTGTTTGGCCT